>NC_071670.1:47525357-47858214 GCF_028554725.1 Zeugodacus cucurbitae
ATTTATTGATATGATTAGTCTTACATTTTTGTTTGAGAATCTTACTTGTATATACATATCTTTCTAACATACTAAAAAATATTGTATAATATTTTTAGAAACGGACGCCACTTTGAAATTTGCTTTTTTTATTTCACTCTCTATCGAACGACCAAAAGCGTAGCAATCATGTCATTTTCACTTCAGGACTTAGGATTATTTATATCAAACTCTTTATTTAATATTAACACTAAATGTGGTCTTGGATTAGTAAACTCCATAACAGTTCAAAACATGTGTCAGTTCTCTTATATAAAGGCATACTTATTTCAAGGATGCTCTGCCAATATTTAACCTTTGCTATTTTCACATTGATTTTTGGTTTTAACGTTTGTATATAAATTTTGACTGCACATTTGAACTGCTTCAAAGTGGTTTTGAAAAGATTTATGTATACATATATAGCATTTTAATTACTATATTATATTCACATATAATTTTTGACCATATTTTTTAATATTTTTTTTTCTTTTTATATTTTTCAGATTTCTGCTCGGTAAGTGTTTTATATCCCTATAAGTCATAATAATATTTATTTCCATTCATATATTGCTGATTATAAATGTTTTTGATCTACTTTGTAATGTTCTTTTATAAACTATTGGTATATATAAATTTAGGTTATGGTTTTGACGTATTGACTCATTTTCATTCATATGGCAATGAGATTTGAAAGCTATAGATATCAAAAAAAAAAAAAAAACGTTAAAAAATATGCATACTAAAATAATGTTACAAAATCCATCTACTTGATGTATAAAAATATTTCAACAAAGCTTAAATATCCGTTTGATATCTTTAAGACTAAAAAAACTATTGAAAAACAGCACCTTTTTCCTTTTTTCATACCATTTCAATATAGCTTCTTTTTTGAAATAAAATACATTTTTTCAATTGTTTTTCTAGTCTCCCAAGATGTTTCGACTGCGACTATCTTTATTTCTTTTTAAATTGTCGAACCTGAGCTCATTTTCCTTCACTTTTTTGTCGTTTAAAAAGGAAATATTTTGCTCTTGCTATCTGTATACATATAAATAAATTGTATACTGTCTTCTTAAAAATGATTACCTATTGAATTTTTTGAGAAGTTTTCAACCCATAAAAGAAAACCTTTTCAAATTTGTATATATACAGTACACGCTCGAAAATGTGAACTAATTAAAACCAGGCAGTTCAGGTTTGCAAAATGTTCACCTTTTCGAATACCCAAAAGGAATAGGTGAATATGTGGTTACACATTTAAATTCACATTTTTTTGTTTTGTTTCGTATACATATGTATTTTTTACTTAAGGGGTTATATACAGTTAGACGGCCGAAAAAAAATGAATTTTCCAGAATTTTTTCTGAGACAACTTTTTAATTTATTGATCCAAAAATTTATACACATATTATGGTATCTTTTAACTGTATTTTAAGACTTAGTACTAGTAAAAATATTTATTTGAAAAAGAGCTACAGCTGATCTCCAGGAGCTCCTCTCAAAAAAGACGTTTTGCGGTGACCACTATATCTCGGAACTGGATCATCCGAAATTAAAAAACCAAACAGATTTCGTTAAAATAATGTTAAATCTAGTAATTAATCGAAGGAATAAGCAAAATAAAATTTTTTGACAAAATGGCGGTTTAAAAAAAAAAAAAATCAATTCTTCACCGAAATTTCAGCCTTAAATTGTTTATTAAAAAAAAAATATTTATCGGAGAGAAAAAATCTACGATTAATTACTAAAAAATATATTTAAGAAGGTCGTGTTAAAATTTGAGACTAATCGGTCTAGCCGTTTTCGAGTAATGTTGGTCACCGACTTTGAAAACACCATTTTGAGAAAAACGCGTTTAAAGTTTGGACATTGTACTTAAAAGCACTCTGAAACGTCTTTTCAAATTTTTCATTTGCTTGTAACTTTGAAAATATTCACCGGAACGATATGAAATTTTCTGTGTGTATTCTTAAATATATGTACATTAAGAAAATGAAATAAAAAAAAATCGATTTTTTGAAAATTCTAACTGTATATAACCCCTTAAGGGGTTGATAGGAAATGTAAGAACAATCAGAAATCAGTTTCGTTTTCCTTAAATTTTGAATACAATTTTTTTGCTTTTTCTTTCAATAAAAAAGTACTCCATTCGTGGACTTAACAACATTATATTTTTTCGTTAAGAACGTCAAACTGGGTCCTTTTTGAATTTTTTTTGAATCGGTAAATTACCGAAAATTTCAGCCCAAAAAAATAATATTTGTCGATTAACAATTTATCATAACTTAAAATTTAGTCTAAAAATTGTCTAACCGGAAAATTACTTTCATAATAATAATAACAAAAATATTTTACTATTTATGAAGCGCTAAAAGTGGTTAACTTATTACACCCACACACATATATTTTATACACACTCAAAGTTAAGCAATTTTTTATGCCAACATGAAAAGTTACGTATACGCCGTGGTACTCTCAAGTGCCATACATCAGCACATTAAAATAAGCAATAACGACATTTCATGCAATACTACGCATAATAATATGCCTGCATGCAATTTTTAGTGCACATATGAGTTTTATAAATATACATATGTATACAATGCATAAGTTCTCATATATATGTATATTTACTTTATGATATGTAGGTGTGTGTGCATGTGCCAATGCTCGCTTCCCTTTTTGACGCAACCTGCTTGATATGACATAGCGGTTATGAAAATGTGTTATAAAAATCTTATTATCACACCATTATGCCACACACTACACTTGCTTATTATTATTGTTATTGTTATGATGGTGCATGTGATGATGAAGATAAAGAAGTTTAGCTTTTAAGAAAAGTGCCATTAAGAGACAGAAGAAGGCGAAACAAATAAGAATTTTGGTATTATATATATTTGTTATATATATGTTTGTGTGTATGTATATTTTTTATAAAGTTGGTGTGTGCATTAAGCAAAAAGGTGGTTGGTTGCCTGTAATCAATAGCAGTAGTGCTTTGTGTATGTATTAAGGAAGCAAAGGAAGTGGCGTCTTTTCTTCAAAGCACTGTGCAACGAGTAGTTCACTTGTCGAAAGCGGCATTTCACTTTTATGATTTGTCTGCGTGAAATTTTGTCAGCTTCATTATGTGTTTTTTCTCATTTTGTGGTAATTTAAGTCTCATATATTTGTCTTTGGAAGTGCCGACGAGTTTTTTTTACATTTTTAATTTTTTTTTTTTAATTTTTTTAAAATATTTTTTTAATTTGTGAAATATATGTATTCAGGCTAATTTTATGCTCTTCGAGTCAATTACATTTCTACATTTACTTCTCCATATTACCAATATAATATAAGTGTCTGTGTGCCACTTGTGCGTCAGACATATGTTGACTACGTGTCCTCTGCTTATGTTTTGCCGTCATATTACTCCTCCTCAACACATTACATACAGTTTTATGATGCCACATTTGCATTTATCAAATGAATATTCAAATGCAGACAAATATTCGTTCGCACTCTGTGTGGTAGCACCGAAATATGTCATAAATTTATATGGCATTTAGCAGAGCGAGTTGTCTAACACGACACATAAATGTACTTGTGCTATTTCAATATCAATATGTTAATATATATCAGTTTATTAAAGTGTTTTCAACTGCTTTACACATCAATGATTATTGCCAGTAACTTAACGGGCTATATTTATACGAGTATATTGATATGCTAATTGAGTGCATTATTGGCCAAAATACTTGAAAATTTATATTAAATTTTAAATGTAAACATACAGACTCATCATATATACATATGTAGAGTAAACTTATATTTATATCTTTCATATTTGCACTTTTCTGCTCAATTAAGCTGTTTAAGCGCCACCTTCAATTGCCTTGTCATTTGCCATTGACCCGACGTGGCAGTGTTTTTGCTGTTGGCAATTTAAATATTTTAATTCAATTAAATTATTACAAGTGTCATTAAGCATGTGCAACATGCTGTGCCGGGCCCAAACAAGTTGCATAAATGCCGTGGCAGAACACACGTGTAAGTGCTTCGAAAAGCATAAGTGAATATGCGAGTACAAATGTATATGTGGGTGCTTTAAATTCATACTTGTGTGGGAATATGTATATATCTATTCACTTAATGCAGTAAGTTATTGGTAGCAATTTGGTTGGTAAATATTGCTTGCAGGAATACTGAAATTTCAGTGTAAATTACATTTGTGTATTGAAATCGAGTTTTTCTTAAAATAGTCCATGGATTGAAAAGTCAAATGCTAAATATAACTATTATTTTGTACTTTTTCTCGCTAGAGCGTCCTTTTATTAGAAAAGGGATTTATTTTCGTCCTTTCAAAAAGCCAAGGAAAACCTGTATCTTCTTGTGAATCTTTATAGTTGATTTTCATTACTCAGCCCTTCTGAGACAACGCAGAAAAGCATGTGAAAATTTTCATGATCAAAATGATTTTAAATTGGAGTAAAGGCTTGGAATCAAGTTTTAAGAACTGATTTATTTCTAAATAAGTAAAAGAGAATAAATCACTTATCAAATTTTATAGATGTACAATAATATGTAAACCCTTTAGTTGACCCTCAAAGGATGCTTTGATATATTTCATTGAAGTTCCATATTAAAAACTAGAACTGAAGTTGCTAAGATCGTGGGCAACGGAGTATTTTATACTTTCTCAATTTGTAAAATTCAAAGGAATTTAGGAATTTCGGGACTAGGGCAGTTATTGGATCATTTATGCCCACAGTCTGTCGTACAAAGTCAAGTGGAATAGGGAAAATCAGTATGTTAGTTACAAGAGACAAGAGAAAGTACTGGTCAATTTGTTTTTGTACCAGATGTCAGAGAGCTATTTACACAGTTTCGTTAGGATATCTTATAAATTAATGGATATTTTTAGTATATACTCCATCATAGATAGAGATGTTTTCACATTTCGTGTTTGACGACTTGAAAAATATTATTCCGATTTCGAACTTTTTTTAAATACCTTTTGTGGGGTCGAAAAATTCGACAAATTTTTTATGTCATATTTTCAAAATGTATACCTTTAAGAATATTATCGAAAAATTTCACCGCGATTTGAGTTATAGAACCAAAGTTATAGGTCTTTATAGCGCGCTACGTCTCTAAGGCAAACGTGTCACAGTTGAAACTTTGTGCACGATTATTTCGAAATTCTATTTTTTGAAAACTGCCTTAACGGTGAGCATGATTTCTCGAAAGCCATTTTACCGATTGTTCGGAAATTTTCAGGTTTTATTTATATTAACAATGACTAGTTGGTGGAAATTTTTTTTGAAAAAAAAATATTTTTTTTTTGTTGGAGAACTAAATTTTGAGAACATCAAAAATCGACATCGGGGAAACAGTCCTAAAAACCTTTAGCACGAATAGGAAAGAATATCCGATGAAAAATCAGGAACTATTATCTGGATCACTTAAATTTGCAGGAGATCATATTCTTTAATAATAATGGTTTGAGCTATATATTTACATATATATATATATTTAATCGTTCAATGTCTCAGGCAAGATCTATAGATTATTCGGTTTAATAATCACTATATTAAATTTCTGTCTCTATGTTATTCGACTGATCAAATATTGATATACGCGTATCCTTTCAAAGATTGTAAAATGTATAGTGAAGCCTTAGCTTCCAAAGATTAATATGGGCGCTTGGGCAAATTTCCTATGTGGTATTCACAACTCACATATGTATGCATATTCATTTTCATTTTATGCATATTTCTTGCAACACCATGAATTGTTAAATGGTAAGCGCTGGCAAGTTCAAATATTCATATTACAAAGGGTTTGCAGTTATTCTGCAAGTTTATTGCAATAACACATATATACCTAGACGTGTGACTTGTATATCATTGAATTCAAACGACCATTTTACATTTGTGTATTGTAGTTGCAATGACAAAAACAACAGTTATGCTTACAAATATTAGTATACATTGAAATGAATATAATATAGAATAGCAACTTGTTGTTTATTAAAAACCACAAAGTCAAGCTACAAACAGCGACATGAGTGTAAAATTAGTGTTTACAAATGTGTAGACAATAAACTGCTGTTGCACATTTTGTCGAAAAGTCATGTGGCATGTAGAAATGTAAGGGCATAATAGAGGTTATGGAAATATTTATATTCGCCACAAATATGTGCATATGTGAGAAATATTCAGTGACTTCAAAGCGGCCAACTGGGTTTAGTATTTAAGGAAGTCAATGCCCTTAAGGGATTTTTACTTTCGTTACTAATTAAGGAAATCATAAATATTACCAGAATATTTTATGTTATTTGTTATGAAAATTTTCCGATTTGCAAGCAGCATATTCAAACAGAAATATTGCATCCCTATCTCTTTCTGTATCTCTTTTCCCTTCTCGTTCTTTTCTGCTACAATCAATAAATTTCACTTTTACTTTCGTACTTTGTATTATGTGAATTCAAGAATTTGGAGCCATCGACAGCCAAATATTTCGATTATTTTTGGCGTTACAGCAAATATATGCCATAAGTAAAAGCTCAAGAACGAACAAAATATAAAAATAATAAAAAGAGAAAGAAAACGCCACAACATATGGTGATAGCTGATGTTACAACAAATAATAAAAAAAAAAAAAAAACAAAATAAGAGTGAAACGTGAAAATAAACAAAAGTGAGGCATTCCTACAATACATACCATATATGTCTACCAGCGAATATTATGCAAATCTTTGTAGAGATAACAATCGCTTTAAGCAGAATAGACATCATGAAGGTATTCAAAGTAGTGAATAAAGGATGAAAAATGTATAAATACGCAAAAATTGGCAACACGGCAGCAATCATTTGATGTTTTTTGAACCAAAAATATCACACACGAAATCACTGTGTTGATCCACCGAAATACAGTATACCGTTATGAAGAAAATCACAATCAACCCAATCAAATCGTTAATTTTTCGTTATTACGAAGAAAGTTTTGCGTTCGCTATATTTTAGTAGGCTCTTCAAAAATTGTGTAAGCATGGAACCTTTTAAGGAGCTAAACCAGTGTAAAACATAAAGTATTATTTTTTCATGATTTTCGTGGATCGAATGTTTTGGTCATAACAAAGTACATTTTCAGCCATATTTTAATATTTTTTTCCAAAAATATTGAAAATTAACTTAGTTATTTGCTGTCTGGGGAGGTACTAAAAAAAAAAAAATTTCCACAACTGCTGACATGATTCCGATCAAATGAGTAGCTGAAACTAAAAAAATCATATATCCTACATATCCTATATAATGACCTACGATTTTTGAGAAACATCAAAAATTAACAGAATGATGTAGTGCGGAAAAAAATTTCGTCTTTTAGGTAAAAAAAGGTCGTTTTTTTAATGGCCAATTTACAATTTTTAAAATGTCAAAAAGATCGTAGATCGTAAGTAAATATATTCAAGACTATTAAGTTTCAATTTGAAGTCGATCGGTCAATTTCTCGTGGAGTTATGATGACAACAATTTTGAAAAATGTTGTTTCGAGAAAAACACGTTCAAGTTTCGACTATAACGGCTTCTACATGCTATAACGGCTTTTTAGAAATGCCACACTAGTATAGCCCCTTAACTGGAACTGCTTAGATTATAAGTAACTGTTGAAGAACTCATATTTTATAAAGAGATCTATTTAGTAAAGCATATATATGTATATAAAAAAGAGTATCAACAGTAATTAATTAAGGCTTTAGAAGCCGAAAAAAGCGTTTTTTAGCAATTTTTTTTGAAAGGGATTGAAATGATTGCGGTAATTGGAATTTTAAGATGATAGTGTACTATTTTTAAGGCTTAAAAAACAATATTTATTATTAAAAAATATTGAAATTTTTTCAAAGTTGTAAGTATTGTTCTGGAGCGCCTGGAGTCTGCACTTGTAAATCGGTGCCGGTGATGGAGGTCGTGCGATGCATCTGAAACAGTCGAACCAAATTTTTTTTTAATCTTATAAGTTTCTTTTCTTTATGAACTAAAAAAATACCGAAGAAGTTATAAAATTCCAAATTTTTTCGAAGTTTGAAAAAAAATTCACTTTTTTAAGAAAAAAAATTGACTTTAAGTAGTTTAAATAGTAGTTTAAATAATACTTTTGTCCAACTTTTTTAGTTCAAATAGAAGATAATTTAATACTGAAGCTAGATCACTTTGGTTTTTTTCGATCGGACATATATTCTTTTTGCTATCGCCGGCACCGTTTTCTAACATGAAATCTCGAGAAAACGCGCTTTAAAGGTCTGCCTGAAAATTCGCACCTGCCCGACGCTCGGCCACTAAAACTGTTCTAGCTTCGAAAATATGTCGAATTGGCCTCTGGAATTTTAAACACATATTCTTGGATAGTTTTGGAAGAAATTTAAAACAAAACAAATAAATCGATTTTTTGAAGCCTGTAAAGCAGACTACTGCCTTAAGCCAGGATAACCCCGTTATTTTTAGGATCATTTTGTTGAAAGATTCTTTTATTTGGATGGATGGTTTGATTCTTTACATTATTTTTTCGAACAATTATGTGAAATTCATTTTATTGGAAATACAAAGAGTTCATCTACGAGAATACACAAAGGATAGAACATTTTTTTGATCTCTACGGGATTGGAAGCCCTCATATTATGTACTATTTTGTATTTCAGTATTTTTAGAGCATAAATAAAGTCTTTAGATGAAGAATGCTTAGAACTAATTCCATAATGAGGTTGGAGGTGTGAAAAGAAGAGAAAAGTCGTGGAACAAAATTTTATAAATCTCGTGATATAATCCATCACACAAAAAAACATCTAATTTTTCAATGATTTATTTTAATATAATATTTTAAATTATATTTTCCAACTAAAGAATCCATTGAAAATTTAAAAGAATTCGAAAATTCTGACGTAAAAACGAATTCTGGCGAAATTGTATTCAGATATAAAGTGATTTAAGTAGAAATCGTATACAATATTTTGGTATTGTATTTAGCACAGATAGGAAAATAGTTCTACAGCTGATTCTGGTAATAAGTCATGATTGAATTTTCGTCAATATCTAATCGTCCTAATAAATTAAAAAGTTGTTAATCGAACGTAGTTCCTTAGGCTAACTCAACTAGAACGTCACAAATTAAAAATCATTACCTACTCTCTTCTGGTAAAATTTTTGCACACCCAGATTAAACTCAAAAATCACAAAAAATTAGTTCAAATTTAATGGCGTTCAAAATCCATAAATATGTAAACGCCTCAGATTGATATGCGCATAACTTTAATAATTGTTCACGTATGTATTGTATATTCATATACATATGTATGAATAAGCTTCCGGTGGTTTGTATGAATGCCTATGTTATTTGATGAATACAATGTATGACTACCAGCTTCACTCTTTTTTATTCCTTGCTTTACATGGTTACATATATGTCCAAATACATATTTCAATATGTAAAAGCGGAAACTTTTGTAGCTCTCTAACTAACCGTCATTCAGTTAAGCCCCTTCTCTGCCAAATTGCAATAAACAGATGTGGGCCACGGGCATAACACAATGGAGAAAAGCTAAAAAGGATGTGCACACAAAAATTCTAAATAAATCGATTTGCCCGTTACTTTGGTGGGTCATGAAAAAAGCGGAGCGCAACAGCCGCAGCTTCAGCTAAAGAGCAGCAAGGGCAGAGTAGGGTGCCTGGCGAGATAACAGCCGAACGAAATGTGCGTTTTGCCAGCACTTAGTCAATTTTTGGCCGCTACCACTGCAGACGCACAAATTGCCAAAATGTTGGAGAAAAAGGGAGATAAAGTGAAACAAAGCTGCTAAAAATTGTTTTGTTTTCCGATTTTTTTTTTATTTGCCAAAAAGTGGCAACTACAAATTCCCATAAACGGTGTTACCAAGCATTAAACGAAAGCAATTTTCGAATGAAATTGCAAAAAGCGATGAGAAAAAATATTTGTTTTATGCGCAAAAAGCACTTTAAAGCCGAAAATGTTGGCAAAAATCCGCAACAAATTGATTGTGATCAAAGGTTTAATGTTTGTATAGGACTTTTAAAGATTTATTGGGCGCACAGCTTGCCAGCTGCCATAACAACTGTTTTACAGCTGACACACAACCCTATTTTCATACCAACTACACACATGACAGGGCACACACACACACAGAGACTCGTACCGATTTGCTCCGGTTGTCGGTAATGGCAGTGAAAATTGTTATTTGCATATGTGAAATTAGACATTGAATTGAATTTCAGTCGAACAGCCGAGGAAGCGCTAAAATTCACAGTAAATAAGTATAAAGACGAACAGTTAACAAGAAGGGAGGCGAGTGTGTGTATGTATATGCATGAAGGAAACTGTAAAACTAAAAAGCCACCGCAACGGAAGCGGCAACGGCAATGGCAGCGGATTCGGCAACAGGAAGCAGCAGCGTATGGGTGAAAAAAGGATTCAAAGCTTGTAGTAGCTTAAGGCTGATTTGCGTAATGAGTTTCCTGTACAAATACATGCAAATAAATGGGCGTGCAAATGCTGGTAATGCACGCAGTATGGGTATATTTTTTGGTAGGGCCTTGTGTCTGTATGTCTAAATTTATAGGTCTTTAATATACGAAGTATTAGGGTGATTTTTGCTCAGTAAAAGTTATCTTTGAAATGACCAATTATTTCGGGAAATCGTTGATTATAATTTATATATAATATAATGATTCGCAATCAGAGACCCCAAAAACCCCCGAGTAACGATTTTCGAACGATTCCGATGAATTTAAAAAATCGATGTCCGCCATATTGGATCCGCCATTTTGAATTTTGAAAAACCAACATCGGATTCGTAATCAGCAACTTCGAAAACACCAGAATAACGAGTTTCAAGCGAATCCGATAAATTTTAAAAATCGCTGTCGGCCATATTGGTTTTCTGAGGTTATGTGAAAACCCTGATCTTATGTGGTTATCGATTCGGATTGAGCGACCCCAAAAACATAAGGCACACATAGTAAGACCTCCAGTTCATAACCAAAATTTATTTTTGTGTGGCTGTGTTATTAGTAATATTTTTGAAAATTTATCTTGTATACCTCTTGTACTGATGAAAATAAGTCTAACTTATAAGCTTTAGAAGTCATTGCAACTTCACCAGTCAAAACTACTGAAAAAGACATTATAGTTCATGGATACCTCCACAGATCTAGGACAAATGACATATGTATTAATCGGATATTGAACTTCGGATATCTCTGATATTATTATTGATTATTATTTTCTGGCTCCAATTTATCTATTCTCCATCTTATTGGGTAATTATGATTTCAACAATCTTATCAAACAACAATCAAACCTGACGAGAAGAACCGTTATTATAGGTATAAATAATGGTCTTTGGAGAAGTAACTGGTAAAACATTTTTGAGATATTCCCTTAAATCGTCAGAATTATCTTAGAAAAATTGGTTAAAAGGAATACATTGTGATGAAACTGGCGAGACTCGTGAAAGTCTATGTAGTTTCATGAAAATATATAAACCAAAAATCTTTTCTTGATTATTTACATGAATCGATTTAGATTTTGTTGTTAGATTCATTAGTTAGATAAACTTTTCGAAACTTCGTTATGCTTTATGGGCTTATGACAGTCTTTATATTATTTCTTAAAAACTCTTGAGGACAAAATACGGCGTTTCATCGGATTACCAAAGGTTTTCCGTAATATTGAGTACATTATCTGGCAACTATCGCCAGTTGTCTTTTCTACATGGACACTGCGGTACACATGCTAGAAGCTGCCTGAACGAGGACGAGGTGGAATCATCTCATAACTTTCTTATGTAATGTCCCGACTCATCACGTATCTCACTTTTTCGAACAATCGCGCGAAATAGCGGATATAGCGGTTTAGGGCACTACCTCTAATCAATGGGAGGATCTTGACTTCACAAAGGACTGTCTTCATAGTTTACGTGTGTTTCCCTTCTGGCAAACAGCCATTCAACCTAAAACCTAACCTTGATTTGTATGTTTCCGTTCAGCATACGGTAAAAATTTCATTTGAAGACCAACCTAGTTTGTTTTGCGGTTTAAGATCGTGTAAATCTTGAGTTCCCAACTCTCTTTGTTTTAGATTCAGCTTTTAGGTTGAATATAGTGTGCGAAGTCTAATTTCTTCTGTGAACTATATTTTCCGAAAAAGGTGCCACCCTAATGATTTAGACTGTTTATTAGTGGTAAATCTGCTTTGATTGGAGCAATTTTAAATACAGCCCAACACAATTTAAATAAATGCACGCGCTTTCCAAAACCCTTAAACATATATCTTTAAATATACCCTGTAGCGAGAACGACTTGTTATGCACTACTTTGTAACTAGTGTCAAACACAACTGCTACTAGTCAGCTGTGTACTATTTTAATACAAGGAACTGGTAGATTTAACATTATGATATCGTCTAATTTAATATTCAGATTTTGGCCAAAATTATACCAGTTTATACTAGTTTAATGGGAATATACGACTGTTTACTTCATTTTATAATCTATTTAAAAATTAATTTATATTTTTCCAAGGTTCTCGTGTTTTTTATTTAAAAATATTAATAAGCCGTATAACTTTGCTCTCTTTATGAATTAACATTCCAAAGAAATGGCATAAGTCTCATGATATTATGACTAGTTCGCTTTAAACTGGTACTTTCCAGACTAGTTCGTCATTTTAGGGTAGTTAAAGCTACAATTAACAAATTTGCCTTCAACACGCACTCACATTTCACAGCTTCTGCTTAAAATACATTTATATTATTTACTTATCAGCTATATTATCGCATGAGTATATTAATTGTTGCATTAAGGGCTATTTACAAACAGACAGACACACAAACAATAAATTTGTTGGTTATGCACCATATCATATTACAATGGCAACACATTCATGTGTGAACTTTGCACTGCATTGGGGTTTTGGTGTATGCATTACATGTATTTAATTAACAAATATTTATTGCCGATAATCGATTATATATAAGTACATAAATATGTAGGTTTTTATCCCTTATCCGCATTGCATTGCAGGCAATCAAACAGTGTCAATTAAACGCTCTGTGTGGCAAAAAGTGAAATAGCAAGTGTAAAAGTGTAAAAAGTGATAGTTCATTCGTTTTCTTTGCTGTTGTTGTTACTTTTTTTTCATTCTTTTTGCAGGGGTTTCATTTTTCTGACACACTCGCATATTTATTTAATTTTCAAATATCAACATGCACTTTGGCCGCTTATTCATTTGTTGTGGTTAATTAACTCAAATTGATTGATTTACAGAAATTAATCATATTTCACAATTTTTATCTGACCATTTTCAAGTATTTAAGTTATAAGTAGTTGGAAATGTTGGTATTTTTTTTTAATTGTTTCAATTTTATGCTATGAAAGTATCTCTTATTGGAATAGTTGTTTTTTGAGTAAATTTTGATAAGCTATGTTGTATTTCCACTGCTCCTCACTGCTTTCATAAAACAGTACTATGTAGTAAGTTGCGATCTATTTTCCTGGCTATTTCCACTGTTGTCAAGCTGAAAATTGTGTTTTGGCATTGGATCCCACACAAAAATGGGATCGATGGTTTCTGAAGACTGGTGAATTTGGTTCTGATTTCGAGTAAATCACAATTCATAAAGATAAAGGGTTCATACATTGAATGAGAATTGTAGGAGTAGGAATATGTTATGGTTATGATTAATGGATATTCCTATAGTTATCCATCTAATAGTTTAATGGGATCCCGTATTTTTGGCACCTATACTTTCTAAATCGGGGCTATACTCCTGTTAATATGGAGTTTAGCATAAGAAGTACAAATCTTATACATTTTACGGTGTAAATTTCGATCAAAATTTTATTTTTATATTCTACGTTGAAGATTCGATCAGATGGTTCTAATCCGATACCCTACTTTAAGATTGTGTCGAGACTTTTTTGATATACCTATTAATTATGAAATGCTCTTTCACCATTGTTAGATCTTTTCCGAGCCATTTTAATGTCATTCAAAACAAGGTGGGGTTGGATTTGATTAAGTCAGTTGTACCAAGATAAGGTTAATTGTTTTTAAAGCTGAAGCTCTGAGTGACATGATTTTCATTATTAGCAACATTTATTTATGTGAAGATTAATGCAGTAAGGCTGCCAAAGTCGAAAAACATATTGTCTACTCAACTCCTCTAAAATATCAGACACCTAGTAGATGTTTAGAATTGAGTGCGCCATTGAGGGGATATATTCAGATGGAGTTCTTAGTATGTATGTGATTGGCGTAGAAACCGTTTAGCCGGTTATAGCCGAATCGATGATAACACGCAACTCCCCTCTTTCCCTCGCAGTTCGGCGCCAGTTGGAGTTCCCAACTGTAGCCAGGTCGCTCTCCACCTAGTCCCTCCAACGGCGTGGAGGCCTTCAACTTCCTCGGCTTGCTCTGGCGGGTACTGCATCGAACACTTTCAAAGCTGGAGTGTCTTTTTTATTCGCTGAACTATGTCAACGTCGTCGTATAAATCGTACAGCTCATCATTCCAAAAAGAAGGGATATGCCTGCGTACTAAAGAGCAACGTTTCACCAATACAGCTCAATCACTTGGTTGAGCTTGTCTAGCTTTTAAATAGATTTAAGATTTTACAACTTGTTGTTAGGCTTAAAAACAAGCAGATTCAATAAATAAGGAAATATTGAAAAAAAAAAAATCATTCCAACGTCTGAGGTTTTCGCCGTTGCCAATGTTTAAGGGACCATAAATCTTCCGAAAAACCTTTCTCTCGAAAACTCCTAGTGCCGTCTCATCGGATGTTGACATCATCCACGCTTCTGCACCATAAAGTAGGACGGGAATGATGAGGGACTTGTAAAGTTTGGATTTTCGGTTCGTCGAGAGAGGACTTTACTTTTCAATTGCCTACTCAGTCTGAAATAGCACCTGTTGGCAAGAGTGATTCTGGATTTCGAGGCTGACATTGTTGGTGTTGTTTCTTAGTACCGCAGGAAGAATACACCAATCTAAAGTAACACTTAATACTTTCTCTCTCAAAAACATGTTTAGTTATGGATTCCTCAAAACAGGACTCGGCATTTTTTTCTTGCAAAATACCATATGCATATGTATACCAAGAGTATATTGAAAACTTTGGTTAAATAATATTTCTTATAAAGGATTTCCTAGTATTGCAAAATTTCCATTTATTCAAAACAAAAATGTTAAAAACAAGTCCAAGTGAAAGTTTTTCTAGACTAACAGTCCCACAGAGGGTTTAACAGCATTAACAATAAATTTGTTTGTCAAACAAAATGCAACAAAGGAAAACAATTTTCATGCGCCAAAGCCGAGTAAATCACAACTAAAATCAAAAGAAAAGCAACATGTGTAACCCAGGAGTAGAAAATGCAGCTAAAAAATTTGCATGCTAGCAGCGTGAATTTCGGCGTGAAGCCGTCAAAACTTGAAATAAAATAAAGCAAATACTTCTTTAACCACAACAAATGTTTATAATGTTGAGGAATTGTGCATGTAGTGCGTAGTGTAGCAATGCAATTCGTCCTCAAATACAAAGAAATCTCACTTGCAACTGTTTGTGGGACTGCAGCTGTATTTGGTATATTTGTTTGTATGTAGTTAAAGACGCTTGTGTGCGTGTCTATATACTTACACAATCTTGAAAGTTTCTGCTCAACTAACTTAAACGATACTTTTCGTAATAAAGCGATAAAGTTCTGGCGCTTATGTTGCACACTCTCCATTGTATTAACTACATGTGACCCTGTAGGAAAGCCCTAAAGATCTAATATTATTATTTTTTTTAATTCATCGGAATCGCTTCAAACTCGTTACTCGGGGGTTCTCGGTGTCTCTGTTTTCTGGGGATTTCTCAATAAATGGATCTCAGATTCGGATTCAGCGACCACAATGTAGTACCAGGTAGTAAGTCAGGTCATGACAACATTTTTTTTGTGTGGCTGTGTAATTTTCCAGTTTCTGGTGGACTTCGGCTGATCCGAGGGAGAAAAGTTTATAGGGTTTATAACTCTACTAAATATTAGTTCGATCATTTGGATCGAGTTAGTAGTATGAAAGATATTGTAGACAACTGGCTACGCAATCTTCGAATAATTATTGATGTTTTTACGGAGCGAAAGTATTATCCTTCGATCTCTATTACTCGCTAAAAATATTCCACCTAGGCTTCCCAGGCTTCCTCCTAATAACCCCACACCGTTTTGCTATGCATTTGAGCTCAAATACTATCAACACACCTCTCCACAAATACGACTGAGTGTATTGATAAAGTTTTTAAATTCCATCCCCAAACCATCACAGAACCACTTCCCTCTTCCCCTCTTGTGCCTCCCCATTGAGTGTTAGGTATTTTCACACTTTCCTCTTCATCGCTTCATTATTTTTATTGCCAACGTCTCGTGTGCAGTTTGCTTTTACACTTTTTTAATGATTTTTTCTTATTAGATATTGTTACTCGTGCAAAAAAGTTTTCACTGCATTGAAGCATAAATGAGAAATCATAACTTTTCTGTTTCATCTTCTTTGGAAAAGCAGAAAACGCAACAACATAAATGAAATACAAATTGCAAAGTTCGAGGGTGGCACAGGAGTTGACATTGCGTTGGCTGGCAGAAAGGTGTAGAATTTTGTAATCACGCAGTTTAATTAGCATTATGAATTAGTTCGGTTGACTTTTTTAATTGGAAATTGTGCATTTTTTTCATCAGAGTTTAGATTATAGAATTTACCGTGATAAGCTGATAAAAATTGGAATAAGCTGGAAAAAACATATTAATGATGCTAATATATTGGGAAATATCAGATAGCCAGACATTGGGATGGATTGGAAGCTACTTCATTTGGATGTAATATACATTATATTTTTGTAGATTATCAGTTCAGAAGAAATAAGACTTCTTTATGCCTAAATAGTGAATCTATACACAAATTATTAAATTTGTATGCACTCTATCGAATAACTTACGAAATTTATCAAGAAAATTATCAAGTTTTAAAATTTTGGAAATTAAGTATTAAACCTTATGAGAATACCGTTAAAATAAAAATACTTTTTCCCCGTAATTTACATAGAAAAAAGACTCTTGAATCTCATTCGTGTTGGAGATTGTGATAACTAAAGAAGTTCCCATGATCCCTCGCTGTAAAGGGAATAAAACATTGCATCCGAGCTGGTATTCGAATGCTGATTGGAGAATTCCTAAGATTTTTGGATATAATTTTTTAGTTTCTTTGAGACCGGTGAACCAAATATGAGCTCACCCATAGTCGTTCCTGCACAGACTTTTTCGTTATGAGTCTTCGTGGAAATTTATAATCAAAGAAATAATTAATATAATTTTGATGATGTTTTATGCGAAACACAACCACCAATGGTACCGCCGAGATGAACCTTGCTGATAGAAAGTAGGGAACTTTTACGCTCCACTACGGGCCAAAAACACCTCGCAACTGTATAGGTGCTGGTTGTTGTCCAGCACTTGGTGAGCTCATGCGATGTCTGTATGTTCAGCGATCGTGCGATCGTACGCTATCATTCAGAGGTGAATGTTGCCGATGGCCGGGTACCCACACGAGTTGGATAGCAAAATAGTTAGAAACGAGACACGCTTTAACTAGCCTGGAATGTACTGTCATTGTTCTCACATTTAGATTTCCAGAGAGGTTTCGTAATAGAGAGAGAGACTGATTTTTTGATATAATTATTCCTACGGACAGATTTGATATTCTTTGGGGTCCCCTGTAGATTCTCTAAACGATTTCTTGAACAGTTTTCGACATGGACCTTAATTATATTTTACATAAAAACGAAATAAAATAAGTCGTGTTTGGGTAGAGAATATGCTTCTTGTTTTTCTTCTTTTTAATTTCATATTAATTTTTGGATAGAAAAAATATATGTTGGGTAGGTGTGGCATGAGGCCGAGCTTTGAGATCCATATCCCATTACGATAACCGTGGTCTGTAAATTGTAATCCACTCTGATTCCTTAGGCATTTTTTCATAACAACGAATAAATGAGGGGGAGGGACCTAAGTTTTAGAATTTTCTTCTTAAGATCTAAACCAAAATGGCGGCAAAGTAGAGTTCCGTGAGCGGAAGAGATCTATTTTCAACTTTGGCCATGGAACCAAATCCATTTTTTTTATACCCTGAACAGGGTATATTAAGTTTGTCACGAAGTTTGTAACACCCAGAAGGAAGCATGGGAGGCCCTATAAAGTATATATATAAATGATCAGTCTGTTGAACTGAGTCGATTTAGCCATGTCCGTCCGTCTATCTGTCTGTATATATACGAACTAGTCCTTCTGTTTTTAAGATGTTATTTTCTCTTCAAGAAGCTGCTCATTTGCTGGAACTGCCTATATCGGACCACTATATCATATAGCTGCCATACAAACTAAACGTTCATAATCAAGGTCTTGTATGGAAAACTTCCGCATTTTACTACATATCTTCACGAAATTTGGTGTGAGTTATTGCTCATAGAAATAATTTAATCTCCGAAAAAATTATTCAGATCGGTTCACTATAGCATATAGCTGCCATACAAACTAAACGTTCGAAATCAATGGCTTGTATGGAAAACTTCCGCATTTGACGTGGTATCTTCACGAAATAACCTTAATGTTTCTAGCAAACAACTAAAAAGAATTGGTAAAATGTTTTTTTTTTTTTACTAACTTTTTTTTTCTTACGTCTTTAGATTTGCTTAAACACATAGTTACTAAAAGAAATGCACCTGTGAAGGGTATATTAGATTTGGTACAGCCGAAGTTAACGTTTTTTCTTGTTTTTAATTTAGTTCATCGAAATTCGAAATTTTTATTAAATTTTTAATTTGGATTGGTTATTTATTATATATTTTATATTTTTTAGAGATTTTAAACTAAAAGAGAAATTAATATCAAACAATTTTTAATGCTCTTATAAAGAACATTTTGAAGAAAATAGTTAACATTGCTTTCTTGCATGAGAAGTGAAAATGGAACATTTATTCATTCACATATAAATAAATTTATATATTTATATTTATTAAAGTTGCTGCTGCCCTCGCATTTGCATTATGCGAAAGTATAAAAAAAGTAAATAACTTTCACAAAAGCCTGCCACTAAATTCAATTTGCCCACCACCAAAAGGGCGGCATCAAAGCGCACGCAATCAAAGTAAATTCGATTTTAAAGCATAAATTAGGGCGCTCTGCATTTTATGGAAAATAATAAATGTGAAGAAAAAACCGGTGGAAAAAGTGGCAAAAGGGCGAAATGATAAGTTATGTGTGGAGTAAAGCTCACACACACACAACAAAAACACTTCAACGCGTAAAAATCACTTTGTTGGGCAGGCGTTGCTGGCCGCTAACTTTTTCATTTTTCATTTTGTTTTTACTGTTCACTGCTTTTTAACGGTAAATGTGTAGGCCGCGATTGCTGAAGTGAGAGTTTTGCATAAAATTCTGATTTTTTTCACACTTGAATTTTTACCGTTCATCAAGAAGAAAAAATATTAACAACAAGAGTGAAGGGTAAGTCCACCATTATCTCGACAGCTAAACATTATTACCATTAGCATCATCGTAATCAGTGAGATCAGACGCCTGCAGCTATGGGTCCATTCTTTTTTTTGAAGGGGAGTGTCTCAGCGCCATAATCAGCTGCGTTCGCTGGCATTCAAACTTATTTAGCGGCGAAAGTTTGGCGGCGAGTTGATGGAAACGCGCAAACTGTCCGACAAAAATATTCGATTTGCTTGTTGTTGTTGGTAGAGCATTTTTTCTTTTCGTCCATTCCTTGTCACACATAACCATGTTGCAAGTATGTACGTATCGTTGCCCTTGGTAGCCTGTTGCTTCATTGCATCTACGCCGAGTGAAACTTTTTCTCGGTCCTGCCGCTTTGCAACCCCTGCACCACCACCCGCCACAGGTGAAAGCAAACATTGAATTTTTAATTTTTTTTTTTGTTTTTTCCTTTGTTGCGCTTACTGTCATCTGTTTGTTTACTGGTTGTTATGCTTGTTGTACACCTTTACGCTTTCATGCCCAGTCAGTATTAAGCAACTCGGCTGCGTAGGAAAAAATGGGGACAAACAAAAAATATTCATCAACAAAAAATCACTTTTCTACCACTTTCTGAAACAACTGGGATTGTCGGGCAGGCCACCTGATGCTCAAGCTGATGTGGCGCCGCCGGACTGAGCTGATTTGTGCATGCAGCAACAAACAACTTTGGTCAGAAATCAAAACCAAACAGCAAGCGAACGGAAAAGTTCGAGTTGTGGGTGGATGGAGAGAGAGAGCCAGAGAGAGGTGAGTGCTGTGACGATAGACAGCAGTGCAAGTGTAAGTAGCAAATCTAACGGTGCTAATGGAAAAAGTGCAAGTAAAATTTGTTTCTCGAAAAAAAAAAATTAAGTAGATATGGCAACACCTTACCATGCAGACCACCTGCATAGATTTGGATTTGAGGTAGATATGCCGTTCAGCTGATAGCTTTCGCCTTCGCTTCCCGCAAGCGGCTTTGAGACTGAGCGGTTTTAAGCGAAAACTAATTAAAAGTTCTGAGACAAAGTTGTTGTTGTTGTTGTTGTTGGTTTTACTGTTTGTTTACGCCATCATTCGGCTGTTGTGACATAAACGCAAATGCTCGCACCGGCTTTACTTACACATCTACAACCACTTCGGGTTGCAATCTAGCTTCACTCACTTCTTCTTCTTCCTTCCTTTTGGATTTTTTCATTTGTTTCCTTATCGCTACACCTGCTGATTATTTGCGATTTCACTTTGATATAAACATTGTTTGCAAGTGCAATAAGCAACCTTGGTTGGATGGTGGTTGCCACCTATTCGTATGAAATCCATACTGCCATTTACTTTTTATTTTTTTATGTTTCCTTGTGGCTGTGAAATTGCATTTGTAACTGAGTCGTGAACTGAGTAGTGCACATAAACAACATTTTACACTTACTTAGCTGGCGTTAGCTCGTGTCGCTTGACCAGCAATTCTTCATCGCTGTCAAATTGGTGACCACACCCTGCTTTTTAAGTCGCCTAAGTCGCAGCTGGAGGTAGAAAATTATTGGAATACTTTTCTTTCGGGTTTAGTTGATACCAATACCGTTTCTTTCGGTATCATCAAATCAAGTAAAAGTTGTTCGTTTCGAATTAATTTGAAAATATACTTTCGAAGAACTGCTTTTCCACTTCTGTAAGTTGTTCTTTATAGAATGAGCTATGTGGACACCTCATTTAGTGTGTTCATCTTCAAGGATCTTGCAATGTTTTGGAGTTAGTCCATTGTTTTTGGACGCAATAATTTTTGAGATTTTCGCTACTCAGAAAACTATTTTTAAAACTCTGATATATAAGAAGCAGTTTAGGGAATGAAGATAGTTCCGATTCAAAGTAGGTACAATAGTCCGGTTCTCTCGTGACTATCCTCACATTACTATAATTCCTTCGAGTTGAAATCCAATAATAATACACGGTTATTTTCAAATATTACAGCATCAGTATGAAACCAGGAAAATATAAAGTAAATAATTATAAACCTGCCTTCAAGACCTATTAACGGTCATTCTCCATATTAGCACATATTAATTTTGGATTATTATTTCCTATTTTACAATCGAGCGTGGGATTATTGCTTGTCTCCTCGAGAGAACACATAATTCTGTGGTATACTTTTAGGAGTAGAATACAATATTATAAAAATGTCTCTTCCTCAAATAAAATAGTATATAAAGTTGAGTGTGTATTTCAACTCCTTTCAGAGTAACCTTCAGATCCATATGTAAGTCACACTACCTTGCCTTAGCTTTTCACAACGCAAATGTTATGTCAAATTATCATTTATACTACAAACAGTTTGGTTTACACTATAATTATCTTAATCTCAGCGAGTGTGTCATCTGATTATACATATATACATATATAATTATGTATGCTAATCAAAGGCAAAATGGTGTTGCATAACTATAGGCGTTTCAACGTCTTCATTAATTTACATAACCTAATACTGTTAAATGTGTTTACAAGCATTCAAATGCATTTAGAGTAAGACATATTGCGCAAGTATCGTTACATATATGCCATCTGTAACAGTTGATACAGGAATAATTGGAAGAGTCTGGCGTAAATCACCTGCTAACAGAATCCTGGCTCCACCTAAAACGTTCATCGACAATCAAGATCTTTTAAAGTCCTGTGCAGTACCTCCAGCGACTTCTTGAATATTTGGAAAATCTTCGTTAAAGTGCTATTTTTGGCGATTTTGCCGGCTGGTGTTTCGTTCTTTTGCAATTTAGGAGTAATTTTAAGGCCGAATGTGCCGTTTATTTGCCTACTAACAGGTGACAAGTTGCCCCTATTCCCGTTAATCTTGGTGGTGAAAATGAGTGAAATTGGTTCTGGAATTACATCAGCCCTCATATATGTACTATATATGATGATTTTCTATTGGACTGTATGGCGAATATATGGGTCAAATTGTGTGTTATCTTAATAAAATTACATGAATAAAGTGCGAAGGTATAAAATGTTCGTTTGGACCCGAAGTTAGCCTTTCCTTATTTGTTACAAATTGTTTTGGGCTATCGACACAACCTTATACAATTGAACAATAATAAAAATATTTTAACAAAGCAACAATGACAACCTTCAAAATATTATTTTTTTGTTTTCTCTTTTTATATTTTTCTTGTCAACTCGAAAAAAATTCTCTTATTATTATCTTCCTCGCAATTTTTCCATATTTACTCACTTTCTAATCTTATTCTGGCTTTCCACGAATATTTCAAGACTAAAATTAGCCAAATCGGTTTGGCCGTACGACCATTCAGTAGGGAGCCGACCGCGCGAATGATCTTAACCCCTCTCCCGTACCCCCGTGCCCGAGTGACGTCTACAACTCTACAACGCATAGTTAGCCGCCGAGCGGCTTTTCAAAATGTTTAACTCGTGATATCTTTTGAATGGAATGTCAGAATATAATAATTCAAAAAGTTATATAAAGGCTTTGAAGCGATCTTAAATAATAAATCATTTATTTCGATAAGGATTAATACTAAGGTACAAATATAGAGCCTTTTCAACTCTTGGTATTTTAATTAATTTTTTTATATAAAATCGCTTATTGTGACAAAACTATAATAGAAAGAGATATTTGTAGTTAATGATAAGTTCTACAAAATTGTAGCACATTACTTTGTTATATCTTCAATCGTTTTCGCAGGATTCGCGATTAAAGAAAGCTTTTTGGTATTTTTTTACATTATCGGAGTTTTGGTAAGGAACCCTATTTTTTTTAAACTAAATATAGCCTATGTCACTCAGGGATAGTATAGCTTTCCAACGGTGAAAGAATTTTTCAAATCGGTTCAGTAGTTTCGGAGCCTATTCGAGACAAACAAACAAAGAAACAAACCTTTGCTCTTTATAATATTAGTATAGATTATATGAGGGCTGATGTAATTCCAGAACCGATTTCACTCAATTTCACGACCTAGGTACACTATTTCTAAGAGTATGCGTTCACTTAATTTGGCTTCTAGTAATTTGTACCACCTTAACCGATTTATAAAGCATAAATCCCACCGTAATTTTTGAAAAACTTATAATTAGGTATATGGGAGCTAGGGAAAGTTATGACCTGATTTTAACCATTTTTGGTGCAGAAGCACACTACTAGAAAAAAATGATTCCCTCTGAATTAAATTAAAATTACTGAGAGATTTACCGATATTTTCGGTGAAAAATTACCCCTAGCATGGAATTCTTTATGTTCGATATCCGAGGTCTTGAGAAGTCCGTTTTTGACAATTTTTCCACAAGTGATGCCACAGCTCAAATACAGTATTTGTGTAGAGTTTTATTTCGCCATCGTCATTGCTTCCTAATGTATATACTATAAAGTGAAGGAATCGGATGGAATTCAAAATTGAGTTATATAGGAAGTAGGCGTGGTTGTGAATCGATTTCTCCCATATTCGTCGGTGTTATAAGGGTGTTAACAAAATATTAGATACCGAATTTAATTGAAATCTGTCGAGTAGTTTCTGAGATATGGTGTTTGACCCGCTATGTGAACAAAACATTATACGCTGTGCAACATGTTACGAGAGTTTAATGAATTCTCAAAAAATAAGAGAGATGAAGAATTGACTATAAATATATATATCTTACCTTTATCACTGCTTCCCAGATGGACTTTAGTCTGTAATAAAAATGAAAAAAAAAGTGTTTAAAACAATCTGATAATATTGTGAGTAGTTATGTTACAGAGTTAAGTATTTTGTATTTATTTTATCTTATTTATATAATACAACCTTCTTATTTAGTACTTTTGTGCTCTTAAAGAGCACAGGAGAATTTATTTCATATATATATACTTATGTAGTTACAAACAAATTTATATAAATATTCAATATACCCAAAACACAATGTCGCTCATACGCCCTGGCCTCCTCAGCGCCTTAAGTGAACAAAGTAAGAATGAAATGCGAATGCCTAAAAAGGTAAATACCCCAAAAAAATCGGGTAAATAAAAATAAAATCGTTTACAACACCACGCATGGGCACTTTGTTTTATGAGGCGCTTTTATGATTTCGTTTTTATTAGCTCATTGTGATATTTTTAGCATCACACAAAATGTTCGATATAATGAAGTAGTTATGACTTTGAAACAATCTGTTGAATGATGAAGTGGACTTTTTTTTAAATATTTTGTGATTTGCAAAACTTTTTGAAATTAGAGATGTGTAGAGAATGTAATGTAAGGGAAATTATTAAAGGACTTCTACGGTCTTACAGTACTCTTATCAGAGTTAAAAAAATTATGCTGTGGTTTAGTAAAACATATTTTTTAGAGCGTCTAATTCTAAATTATTTGTAAAAATATATTTTTTAGATATTTAGAAATTTATTATATGAGTTGTCATCAGCGTTGCCCATTGAGTATAGTAGGGTAGCTCGAAAAGTAGAAAAATATCTGTAGGAATTTTATGATAAATAATAAATTCACCTTTAACTCACACACAGCACATATATCTTATTTGCATATATTTAATTTTTCATCTCAACTCTCTTATCCTTTCTAACACTCACACCACTTTTACAAGAAACCATTAAGGTAACGGTGATTTTAATGAATTTACATTTAATATGCGAACGCGACAATTTTCTCGAAGGTAAGAAATCATCATTAACGTATTTATTACGCATATTTTAATTTCCAATTAACTGCTCTAACGGTGTTAGTTGCTTAATTACATTGCAAATAAATATCACAACCCCCATGATACATACATATATATATTTATATGTATATCTAGATATATCTATGTATGTAAATAAATACATATTTGCCTTGAAAAAATTCTGAGCTTCATAATTCGCATAATCAAAGCTACATTAAGTAATTTTCTCACAGGTATTATATCAACAGATACAAACATATAAATCTCATAGCGTATAAATTTATGTCATATTAGCGGCAGTCAATGCAAAGTCAACATAGAGGGTGCGCTTAGTAAGGAATCGGCGTTGTTTGCTTGGCGCAATCCTTCAGGTGCGAGTAAAAGCGCGTGTCACGCACAAAATTAAGCAAACATCATTACATAACCAGTGACACGGACACCGACACCGCTGCTGATTGATGCAGTCAACATGCGAGCGTCTAGGCGGCGCTTGGAGTATCCTGAATTCGTCGTGGCTGTAACCCTTTTCTCAGTTTCTTTCTTTCTCTCCATTTTCACCTGCTTTGGTGGTAGTGAGTCAGCCGGTTGGTCTTCGTGCTTAGTAAGACAGCAGCCAGTTATTTAATCATCAGCTTCGCTGACGCTGTCAGAAGTGAAAACAGCAAGAACAACAACAACATTGTGATTATAATAGCAGCAACAACAAGCAGTGTGTCGAGATAATCATTCTTACAATCTGTCAATAGCCCAAGTGCAGCTGGAAACCGAGCTACAACTCAATCTTGCATCAACAGTAACGGAGGCGAATTCCCGTTAGTATGCGTAGTTGCTACCAGTCTTGTTAGGGTCAAACAAACACCATCGTGGTGGTGTTCGCTACAAATTCTACAACTCGTTGTTGTTACTATTGTTGTTGTTGTCATTTTCCACGTCAGCGTCTGAATGTAATTAACATTTTCCGCGCGCGTTGCAAAAGCGGCCAACTGTCGGTGACTTAGTGACAACTTCCTGCTTGCCTTTCGCGTCAATGCTTCAGCACGCAATTTCGCTGTAAATATTCGCAAGAACTTACAAACTCACCTCTTCTACTTGTACTGCAATTTCTGCGCAGTTAACAAGCCTCCATTTATTTTGGTATATCAGTTTCACCTGCAAGAAGTTCCCATGGCATGTAGCGTTGTTACTCACCATCAAAGTTTTGCATAGTTGTTGCTATGCTGGTGTTTATTTGTTGTTGTCCTTGTAGTGTCACGAAATTAATGTGGAGTTAATTTAAATTTCAGCATAAGCTAGTAACTAACTGACTTCCTTTAACTGTCAGCAGCTCATTACACTTTCACTCTTTCGCTGGATTGCTTGTTAATTGTAAGTAGCTCATGATTTGTACCGAGAATCGGCCTACACAGCACACAAATTGTTGTGAATTGAATGGTAATATGAGTGCGGAAGTTGTTTGTTGAGACGGCGGCTTTTTGAACTTGTAATTAAAAATGCAACAAAATAGCAATATAAAATTGGCGGGTATTTAGAACATAAAGGTCCGCTTTGCAGCAAAAGCCATGAGAACATTTCTGAAGAACTATTTGGTGGGAATTGTAATCCAGAGAAGATTTGGCTCCATTTTGTAGACGTTAAAACCAATTATTAAAAATTAAAGATAATCTAATTATTTGACTGGAGCTAAAATGAGTCTATTGTAGGCGTGGTCGGGGGTGCTCAATCAGTAGTTTCCTATGAGGAATTTTTTACCCTATATCAACTAATTAATCATTGGGGCTCAGCTTGGGTGCATAACTACCTTACTATATAAATGTGGCTTTATTAACTCAGGCTCAAATCATATGGTCACTTCGAGAACTACGTTCTTGTAACTTTTACTCACGTTGCTATTGAGAGGCTGGGACCCCAGATACAGATTATTTGAGTGCTGGGGATTGATACAAGCAACAGTTGTTTTGGGTTTCAAATACGTTTTAAATAAATCTAAATATATTTATAAACAAGCAGACCGCTCCGGCTTCGCTCGAAGAGATTTCTAACATTTTGTTTTTCAATCCGCGACACACACTCCGTACTCGACTCTTAAAGACGTACCTGGGATGTTTTGAAATTTTGTTCGATGCGAGGAGAATGACTTCCAAGACGATTTTCAGTTTCAGATTAAGATTCTCCATCACGGAGTTTTTTTCATACCCTCACCTGAGAACTATTACCTGAAAGTTGAAATTTTAGCAATAATATAGCCTATGTTACTCGGGGTGAATGTAGCTTTCCAATGGTGAAAGAATTTTTGAAATCGGCACCGTAGTTTTTGAGTTTATTCATTTTTCATTCCTCTTTATAACAGTAGTATAGATTATTTGGATCTGCAGATGATTTTTTGGATTAGTCACAATGGGCCTCGTAAAGGCCTAGGTGCGTCGACAGACAACCACTTAACCATAACCTTTTTTGTATTGGTAACTCAATATACTACATTCTCTGGAATTAAACTTTTTAAGTATGGCGAATTGTCTCATGAATAACTGGAGATTATTTGGGGATTAAAACTTGTTGGGACAGTTCAGCAGTCTCGAGGTTAACCTTGGTACATTAATACTATTAGATATTCGAAATATGTGTGTATGCATTTGGTATAGATTTGTGTCAATCTTAATGTTGATTGTAAATGTTCTTTATCTAGATTACGAACTGAATTGAAGTTTACCAAAGTTTGGGTGTACCAAATGGCGGACTGGACCATTTGGTTCCTTAATATTTTATAAAAAAGAAAAAATTTGATTAGTTCTCGATAAGTCAGTAATTTTGTTCTTGTTTGGAGCGGAATCATGATAAAGCCAGGATTGAGTAGATTTTTGTATTTGTTTCGAAATTTCTGGCTTTCTTTCTCTAGAATTGGCCCTTTTGCGGTTCTTTCTTCGAAAATAGAAGCATTACCTTTTATGTCACTGGAATGGCTTGATGTTTGATTTGAAATATTATATTTTGAAAAAAAGGATGGTCTAGTTAAAATAAAATTTTAAATCGACAAATTAATCGGTTAACTCGATATGCTCTCGATCCAATATTCAGAAAAATTATCTCTGCTTTCTCTGAAATTTAGGCACCATTTGACAATTCATAAAAAATTATCTTCTATATTTCGATACTCTGTATCTCACTGAGAACCATTTCTGCATATTATAAAATTAATAATCGAATCACATAATAAATATGTGGAAAGCCCTAATGTGTGTACAAAATAAAAGGTTCATATCAACACATTACGCTTAAATTATATGTGGGAACTAATCTAAGCCGTAAAGCTAAAAAATGATGAAGTCCTTTCTTGCAGGTATAACACACATAAATATTTATACACACACACACATGTACACGTGACTTTCGTATTTAGTATGTTGAGTATTTGCCAGCAAAACTGTCAACGCCACTGACGACGTTTGCGTATATTTTTGCAGCCATCATTTTTTCGCAGTAATAAAATTTGAAAGAGCTCATTAAATTAAATGCAGTGTAAAATGCTCATAAAATGCCAATGTGGCGAACGGCAGTCAACAGGCAAAGCAAAACAATATGTTTCTGTATATGTGAATATGTGTTTGTGTGTGGCGTGCTTATTACGGGCCGCTCGGCCGGGTCCGGATGTCATCGTCCTACCCAATTTGACTTTATGCCTTTTCGCACTCATATATACATCTACACCAAACTGCTCCTGACTCACTTTCACGCTTCTCTGAGTTAGTTGGTTGTTGCGTGCAACACGTGTGTGCCACCACAATGAGTTCATGCAACGTGACTACTGCATTGTGCGTCCAAGGCGCGACGACTCAATCGCTCAATCATTTTGTTGTTTATGCATTGCTGCGACGAAGAAGACGACAGGATAGCATTAATTGAAGGTTGGGTGGGTGAAGGGGCAGTTGAATGTATGTTGTTGCTGTGTTGTGTATCGTATAGGCAAGCGATTGTCTTCTCACACACACACGCACGCACTTAATAAGCGTGTGTTTATGGCCGTATCAAAAGGCGCTCTGTGTATATGCGCTTATAATCATATGCATTCACAAGTTTGAATGCGTTTGTTGAGATCCTCGCATACACACACTCTATACTGTATACATATGTGCGCTTTAAGCTGCCTTTTGTGTGCTTCTTAAATGTGTTGTTCCGTTCGCTTCTTTCATTATTTTGAAGGCTGCATTGGTTGAGCTATCTAAAAGCACTCACTCTTGTTGCTCGACGTCGCGTTCATCGAAAGGAGTTGGTTCGTTTTAATAGCGTCATTCAAGCGCAGCTTCATTGCCCGTTGCAGGCGATAAGCATAATACGTTGCATATGTTGCTCTTAAAAGCGCATCGTCGTTTGTCAACACCGTTACTGCTTGCTACTTGTGCTTTATGATGTGTGTGTACGTCGCTTGACGTTCAACAACATTTTTGTCAAGTGCGGAAAGAAAAAAATGAAAAATTAATTAAAAGCTGCGTTGTGTATAGCACATGTGTGTTGGTCGTGGCAAATATTTGTCATGTTGCTGATTAAAATGTTGCCAAACAACAGACAACAAGTGGTGTAGGTTGCCTGTTTGGCTGCCGATACTCATACATGGCGTTGGGTCGTGTGGAAAACATTAAAAAAGTGTCAAGTCAAGTGCTGATTGAAACAACAAAAGCGTAAAAAACACATAGGAAAGAGGAGTGCAACTTTACGCAACTTTCTTTCAATGTGAATTATGTTACTATTGATTCCTGAGAGCTTGTGTAAGATGACGGATCTTCGAGTTGTGAATTGTATTTGAATCCCAAGCCATACGTCCTCGAGCTTTCTAAGAGAACTGAGCTAATTTTGTTTAAAAATAATTTATTTTGAGTTAGGAAAGGAGCTGACAGATCTTAGGAGAGCTCTGCAGAAATAACTAATTTAATGCTAAACATAATCTTTAAATCTGAAACATATAATCATTATGAAGACGGCAATATTTTAAATTAGTTCTACAAATCCTATCAAATGCCGTATTTCTAAAATAACCTCTTCTTCTTTCTTTTCACTTGGAGCACTTTGATATGAAAATCCAATTAAATTTCAATAGATCCAAATATGTTGCTGCTTTTGGAATAATACAAAAAAAAATATGGATAATTTTAAGGAATGTACTGGGCGGTATAATATGGTTTCCGATTGCGTAGAGTCAATTTTCTTGAGAAGAAATGTTTTTTGATAGACATATTTTGAAAATATGTACAATTTCGACCACATATGCCTCAGACAGTTTCGTCTACTTGGGAACCAGCGTTAACAACATCAACATTGTCAGCTTCGAACCCCACGCAGAATCACTCTTGCCCACAGGTGTCACTTTGGACTGAGTAGGAAATTGAAAAGTAAAGTCCTCTCTCGACGTACCAAAATCAAACTCTACAAATCGCTCATTATTCCCGTCCTGATGTATGGCGCTGAAGCGTGGACGATGACAACATACCATGAGACGAGTCTTCGGGGTTTTCGAGAGAAAGGTTTTGCGCCAGATTGTGACCTGGCTTCACTTGGTGTTTCCAGTTGGGGCAAAAAAGCAAAAAAAGGAGAAACGAGTGGCGCGCTCTGGTGGATTCGGCTATAATCGCTTAAAGCGGTCCCTACGCTAAATATATATATATATATACCTCATAATCAGAACGTGTTCTGGGAACAAGCAAATGGCCCAAGAAGACAACTATATATATATATGTATATATCTGCTGGACATTCGTTTCCAATGGTTGTGTTTTTGGGGATAATGTTGGACCAAACCTTAAAACAGTGGCAACAGCAACTTTAGTTTAGAAATTGTCTATGGTTTAGAGGACTGGAGTTCTTCTACAGTATAAGGTTTACATATTATTAACTATCTGATTGGAAGTAAATCATCTTCGAGGGTTCAATCCCATTAAAAAAAACGAAAAGAAAACGGTTAAAGAAACTTAGAAATCATGTCAAATCCCGAGATCGTTGAATGATGTTTGGTTGGAATTTAGTTGTTGAGTTATTTGGATGAGAATACAACGAGTTAATACACTAAATTATCTGATTAGTACGCTTTTCGCACAGCCAAATTAATTGTTCTATTACAATTTTAATTGAGAAATCAGTTTTGGCCTTGGCACTGCCGTCTACTCGATAAGTGATCAGCTGTTGTATATTTTTTGTTTTTGCTTTTCATAAGTAGTTGGTAAATTTCATCAGCTAATTGCTATTTTATTATTTGTTTTCAGCAAAGACATCTACCGCCGAGCAGATAAAAAACGTATACATATATCTTTACAAATACATTCTTTGTCGCAGAGTTGCACTGCGTTTTCAACTCGATTAAAATTCTATTAAAAATTAATGTAGAAAATGTAGATTTTTATTTTGTATTGAAAATTGATTTAAATCAGCGCTTTAATCGAGCAAAGGCCGGTTAATTGATCAATTAGTTTCTGTGCGAAAAGGCTATACGATTAGATTATGTATCGATTTTTGAAATTCAACACTGATCGGCACGGAGTTTTACTCAAAACATGTTTGAACTTATGGATGGGTATTAAGCGTGATACTATCTAATTCTTTAGGTAATGTGGACGATTATTATTTTGAAATTACAGAGATACTGGTTAAAGTTAAAGAAGTTTCTAAGTTTAAACGAGCTGATATATGTATTCTTTACAAAGCTTTAAAGAGCCTTCCAAAAGTATGGTGGAATGTGTGACACAACAGTGTTTGCTTCCATTATGTAACAAAGAATGACGTGCTAACAACGAAAGCAACAAATTTAAAGATTAGTACTCAATAAAATGTAATAATAAGAAGGGCACGAAAATCACAAATAAGAGCTGGAAAAATATAGAAAAAAAAAACTTATTTTAGGAATGTTTTCACTGAAAAGAATTAGGGGAATAAAAAATCTGCTTTCGTTAGCTCAATGACATAATGACAAGTCGTTACAGACAGCTGGACAACAAAAAAAATTATTATTAACTGTTTTTCTTCTTCCATTTTTTTCCTTCTTTCATTCTTTTTTGTGGACTTGTTGAAATTTTGTCACTTTCGGATGAAGACTGCTGACAGTGACGAATTTGAAGTAGGGCGTACAAAAAGTAGGGGTGAGCAATGTGGAGACATACCCACGTAGTTATAAGCACAAAAAAAAATCCGAAAAATACTTGAAAACTCTCACAAAAAATGTCAAATAATTTTTGGCCGAATTTTTAATTTCTTTACAAATTACGGTCGGCTCTGGGCGGCTCGAGCTCCAGCGCCCGTTCCATAAGTTCGAATAAATTTGTGCGTATAAGTAGCAACTTGTTGACTTGTTTGTGTGTATGTTTGTCTGAGGAATGGCATAATGCCACTGCCCTACGTAAAGTACTCATAAATAGCTTATGAAACATAATACCATTGTTGTTGCTGTTACTTTTGTTGCTTTCATTATAATAATTCTTGTGTCCACCATTGTGTGTTTGGGTCAGTTGACTGCTGGCTGCTGTTGACTGTTGAATGTTGCCAGTCGGACGGTCGGCCGTTGATGCAAGTGTGTGAGTTGGAGCTGACGAAATGCTCATTTGTCCTTTTGAGATATGAGTATTATTATGTGCGTCTCTGTGGGCGTTGAATAGGAAGAATGTCAGTGAATAAGCATACACATACACACGGCCAATTCACGTTTTTTGGGGTGATATAAGTAATGATGACTTCTGAACTGCACATTGTTTTTGGTCATTGTTAACATATTCTTTTTTTCTTGCTGCTGGTTTCTTGTTATTTGTGTGTGTTTTTCTCTGGGTGATAATGATGTGAATTTAATTTTCTAGCGAACAGTGTGATTTATGAGCAGATTTGTTTGTGGGTGACTCGTGGGCCGTAACTTAGCAGAAGATGTGGTGTGAAAGCCTTAAATTAATTCCAGCGAAATTTAATATAATTTTTTGTGGTACAAAATTCAAATATTTTAAAGTATTTTTGTGAGTAATACTTTTTGTTTTTGTTTTATTTGTAATCGGCTTTTGGGCCCCATATCAATAAAGTTAGCCAACAAATTCAATCGCACGTCCATCATTTGAAATTATTGATGGAAAATAAGTAAATAAAAGCATGATTTATGCATTCACTACTATCTGCATAAATTATATGAAGCTAATTTGCATTCAATTTTGATTTAGTATTCAATTAAGCATACATTGTTATTATAATGTGTTTTTGCTGCAAATCTTATTGAAATTGCGTGCAATACATTGTTTATAGTAGAGTTATTGACTTTGTAAACATTTTTTAATAGAATTTATTTGAAGCTGTTTATAAACTTTTAATAAGACGCTTCTAACTTATTCGAGCAGACAACAGCTACCTTACTGTCTGATTCTAATTTCAAGACTTAGCTGATTGAAGTTCTAGACTGGGTTCTCATTTCAAAGTAATTTACTTCCCTCTTCCAGATAAATTTCGGGCTCATCTTCTGAAATATATCACAATATATATTGGTAAATAGTAAATAGTTAAAAAAAAAACATCTCATTTTAGTTTTGAGAGTTTGTAATTTATACTTTGGTCCTCTATATGTTATTTGAACAAGTTTTTATATTCAAGATCAATCTCAACTTTATGGAGAAAGAAAGTACACTATTACTTTTAGATCTTATTGGTCCTTCGGTTCGAATATCTCACTAGAGTTCTTTAATGGTCAAGATATAAGAGAAACAATGGAGCATCTCTTGTGCGCTTGTCCTGCATTGTCAAGGCAACGGCTCCAACATTTTGGAGCCCCACAACACCAGAATCTGGAAGATGTATTACTAGCAAAACCTCTGAACCTACTATAGTTCGCGACAAGCGCAAACATCCTAAAGGATGACTATTTCCCATTAACTACGTGACGGCACTCCATCTGGTATCGCAAAGGACCAAAAACTTTGTCTTTGACAACTTCATGTGTGGCTTTGGCCAACCAGACTAACCTAACCTAACCTAAAGTCACAAAATGGTATCTGGATTGTCACATTTAGAGTTTCAGGCGTCTATCTATCACATATAGGTGGTATCAGACGTCCGGAGAAGTTTTGTTGCAGAAACCGCATAGTTTAGTTCATATTGTTGTATCGTATAGTCAATAATTTTTCTTCATACATTTCTATTTTTGCTTTCTATATTTTTGCTTTCTTCAAAAAAGCTTCATGTTTAAAATTTTACGGAATTGAGGTCTTTAAAACATATCTTTATCATATTCATGAAAATGTGAAAGGTTATGAACGATAACGACATAAAATACGAACCTATGCCTTGCCTCAATTAAAAACTGTTCATATTGACCTGTTTCCAGTTTTGAAGCGTCACCTAATTTCAGTAATCGAAAACGTTAAATATATTTTTCTTGAAGGCTATATTATAATGAACATTGGTAAGCCAGGAATTATTAGGTCTACAACTTTGCTTCCGCCGTTTTCCAATAGATGTCTCTAGGGTCAAGCACTGTCGATTTTTTTTTATATCGATCTTGGACATTTGTGTCAACATTAACCCCACAAAATATTCGTAAAGATCTGTTTGCATCCCAAACTTATACTCAACTGAAAATGTCACTTTTTGAGCCGAATTCTCGACATTTGCGGGAAATTTTGCTTTTCTTTTTTAATTCCAAGAAAAGTGCGGCTGAGGCTCATTGACATTTGTAACCGTTTTTATAAAAAAAAACGGCGGAAGCAAAGTTGTAGACCTAATAATATTTAGGTTAAAGCCATAATCGACTTCTCAGTTCAATGCCTGGATGGTAGGTGAAGCAAACCTTAGAGCACTTTAAAAAAAAGAAATATTGACAAGAGAGGCAAAAATATTACGATTACTGTAAAATACATCTACAATGCAGGAACAAATTTGAACCATTATTTATTAGCCGATGTCCTAAAGGTACACTAAGAAGACTAAATTAATATATTTTTTATAACATGAGATGTTTTATGAAAACCATATTTCCTAAAAATATATATTTTTATCATACACCAAAATTTAATGAACTCATTCGAAGTAATACCACATAAATATCATTGTAAACACAAAATAACATTAAAAACTCTAAATTCCAATTCGAATTGTTACAAATAATGCTGAAATGCTACATAACAATAACAAATATAATTCTGATTACAACAATGTTGACATGGCACCAGATAATTTAGTTACAAATTAAATGAATGTTTGCAAATTTACCAATAGCACACATGGAAATGCAAACATTTAGAATATTATACACTAATATATATTTATGAGTTCATGTTTTTCTATTAATTTGTAGCTGCTGAATAGAGTTGGCCTCCCTCAATGTCCATTACACAATTTATTCTGCTCAATATTGTAATAATGCAGTATTTTGCAAATTGTTGTTTATTTATTTAAAAGGTTCGAATCTGTACAAGTGAAAATAATTGATGCTTAGTCACAAGTGGTTTTTATTAAGTTAACAGACTCAATTTTTGAATCATAATAGACTTCATAAGTAACTTTATTAGATAGTAATTGAATTTGATTTATATGGATATATGAACATAAATATGAGTTTCAACGTGTACTTGAGTATTATAATTTTAATTTTCATGGAAAGTAATTGAATAAAGTAGATATGAATTTGAAAGTTACGTATACCACCCGTCTTACCTGTGTGAAGAAAATAGCTTATGGAATATGGTGTTGAAGATATAAGTATGTGAATGCATTTAGTAAAACTTTAGAATGTCTTAAAAAAATTATTATTCTTTCCTATATGTTTTCAATCCCTGAGAAAATTAATCCTGAGTAAATGTATATTACTATCTCCATAAGGGTTCTTACCTTATTAAATATATTTAGGTATTACACAAACGAGTTTCAAAGATTTTTTTCGCTTATACCGAATTGTCAGAATAGACAGACAGACAGCGGAGAAATTGTGTGGTATATAATAAGGGTATTTAGTGACAAGTTCGAATTAATTCAAATTTCATTAAACTGGATGAGTGTATAAGGGTCTAAGGAGATGAATAAATTTGAAAATTTTGTTTGATTAATTGGTTCGAAATGGTGTTTGGCAAGGATATAATTATAATAAGTGTTTTAGTCTTTCAAACTCTTATCTTCATTCTTTGAAGATATCTTATCTCAGATAACTAAGCTTCGTTTATACCAATCGGTCTAATGGTTTCCTTTTTAAGTTTCATCGATTTCTTCCTGTAACTCAGATGGAGTTTATATTCGCATATTTTTATACTCTCGCAACAAAAGTTGCTAAGAGAGTTAGATATTGGGCTATGTATATCAAAATGATCAGGGAGATGAGACGAGTTGATGTCTGTCTGTCCGGATAACTTGAGTAAAAATTAAGATATCTTGACAAAATGGCGAAAACCGAAAATCTATAAAGTGTCATAACTAAGCCATAAATAAAGCTAGAAAAGTTAAATTCGATATAAAGGATCGCACTAGGAAGGGCATATCTTGATGTAAGGTTTTTGGAAAAGTGGGCGTGGCCAAGTTTTGTGGATATTTCGCAAACCAAACCTAGATAAACAAAACTTTCGTATAATAACCACGTCGACCTCCCATACAAAGGTTAGGCTGAAAATTACTAAAATTGCGTTAACTCACTAAAGGAATACGTCAGAAATACTAAATTTTACAGAAAAAATGGAGGAGAGCAGCACACATATTAAAAAATGGAAAATGGGCGAGGCGTCGGCCAGTTATAGGTCAAAAGTCATATATCAGGAACAACTCGACCGATTTCAATGAGATTCGGTATATAATATTTCTTGACACTCTGATAACACGGATGACAAATGGGCCATATCAGTTGACAACCACGACTATAACTCAATTTTGATTCCATTTGATTCCTGAACTTTATAATGTATATATAAGGAACCGATGAAGCTAGCGAAATAAATTTTATACAAATACTGTATATCATATGTGACTTCACTTGTGGAAAAATTGTCAAAATCGGACTATAACTTTTCCCTGGCCCTGGTTATGGAACATGAAGAACTCAGTGTACTTTTTTACCCAAAATATCAGTAAATCTCTCAGGTATTTTTATGTAATTCAGAGAAAGTTTTTTTCTTCTAATATCGTGTCTCTCTTCCAAAAATTATTATAATTGGGTAATATTTCCCTTAGCTCCCATTTACCTAATTATAGGATTTTCAAAAATATGGTATGCTTAATTCTGCGTATATCTGGTAATATGTGAAATATCTTATTCCAATTAAGTGAGCGTATAATCTTGGATTGGATATAGTGTACCTTGGTGGGGAAAATGAGTGAAATCGGTTCAGGAATTCCCTCAGCCCTCATACCCTATATATGATGATTTTCGTTATTGTATTTCGTTATTTAGACATAAGCAGAGCCTAAAAAGTTTTTACCCTCGCTGAGGAGTATGTGAAAATATTAAAAAAAAATGTTGGTATAAATAGTGTTTCATACTAGTCCTTGAGTAAAAAAAGAGTTTCATTAAAGCTAGTTTTCTTTTCTAGTGAATTAAAACGCTTAAATGCTAAACATTTATCTCTAACATTTACCTAAGTTCTTGAAATATAATATACACACTTGCATGTATGTTTGCATGGACCTGTCTACATTTAAGTGTCGACATCACTTTTATTTTTCTCGAATACCCCCCTCACTAATACATAAAAAATGCACACAATAATAAATATGCATATAAAACTGTCACAATATGCTTGAAAATATGCGTCACTACTTAAATAGAAGAAAATACGCTGACCTCAGCCACACCCCATAAGATTGTTGAAGCCGACAACGACAAAGTGTGGCTTAAGTCAAACGAGCAGACCACTAAATAAGCGCTAAAGACAAATTGATATACACACACAAACGAGTATATATAGCAGGAGATATACTTATTCTTAGCTTGGTGTGCGTTACTTATTAAGGCATTAAGGATATGCATGCTGTGTATATACATATGTCTGACGCTTTAACTGTGAGCTTTACGCTGCAAATCGATGCACAGTTGGTGGTTGCCAACGAGACGTTATATAAATAGCTGTGTGTGTGCATGTGTCATGCTGCCGTTCGAGTGACTGTCGTTGACACTGATAGGAGCGTCGCAATTATATACTCGTATATCCATCGCAGACCAAGTGGCGGGAGTGATGTTATTGACTTTTTTCCTTGCTTCAAGCATTTTTCTTTGCTTCTTTTCTTTATAAATATATGTATGTGTGTGTGTGTTGTTGTTGTAGTGTGAGTGTTTCATAAAATTCAATGTCGACACATCTACCTAATTTCATTTCATGTTCTTGCTCTCATTATATGTCAAACCGTATGACACTCCTTGGCATGCTCCTGCGCCTCCACGCTCTAGCCTGCCTTCCTTCTTTCTTTCTGCTTGTATTGACTACTTTCTTTTTATTTTAGCTTGCATTTTTGTTGTTGCCACCGCTGCCATGTCATCTTGGCCAGTATTTTTTCTTTGTGTTTCCCACTTGTTACTGCGCTTGTTTCTCTTAAGCGTAGTTGTTATTTTTATCACTGCTGCCATTGACATGTTTTTTTCCGTTTTCTGCTATCCCCCCCCCCCCCCCCCTCAGTTGCCACTGCGGTCTGTTCCAGCTACACGCTATCGACGGGTGGTGCTGTCGAATCCGCTGCATAAATTGATGTGGCTTTCGCGGCAAAAGCGTGGAATTCCTTGCGCTTAACTGTATATAACTCATGAGTAAAGAAGTATCTAACAGTGTGTATGTTTGTATGTGCTCGCCCGCGTATGTGCCGGTTGTCACGCTTTATGCAATGTCGCATTCTCGTATGTACCGTTATTTTATGTAATGTGTGCTGTTGGCTTGTGTGTTCTTCTTGTTGTAAAGGTTATTTCTCTACACGTTTTAAGCTAATTTGCTGTTCCTGCAGTCCAATTTAAGAATATATTAAGTGGCTGCTGGCGACTTGAGGTAATTTATTGGCGTTTTACTTTAAGAATGTGATGTCCCAGAAAATGTTGGGTTGCTTAAGAATTGGTTTGGTTTTGAATATAAGTAATAATTTTGCGATCCCATTGAAAATTTATAAAGTATTGAAAGAAAGGTGTACTATTAATTTACAATATTTTTGTAGTCTCTGGAAGACCGTTCAATATTATATATAATTTCTTTATTTTTAGCTCGATTTTGAGCAGAATCCACAGGTATTTTTGGTAGTCAATAATTTAGAGCTCCCGATTATATCATATTAGACAATAGTATGCTTTGTATGTAAAGACAATATTTTTATCTTAATTTTTGTTTCATAGTACTTAATATTCTCGATCATTTTTGCATATTTTGGTAGTTTCTTTATTCCGATTTTATCGGACATACTAAAGTTGGATATGTCTGACTTGTCCTATCGTCGTTCACATATGTTAGGTTGGCACATATCTCCCTTCCGCCTTTTTGTCTTTTGAATTTCGAGGCTATGTATAAAACGCCATAAGATTAATGGTGTTTTGTGGTGCGGATTATTGGTTTCAAAGACTCAGAGCCGGTGAAAACGACACCATGGATAAGCCAGCCGGCGGAAGACATGTGATTACGAATACTGATCAAATCATGGAAAACATCGAGTTAGACCGGCATGTGGCATCATGTGACATCGCGCAGTGGATGGGAGTCAGTCACCAAACCATTTTAAACCATCTGCAGAAGGCAGGATACATAAACAAGCTTGATGTTTGGGAGCCGCATGCTTTGACGCAATAAAATCTTCTGGACCGAATCAACGCCTGCGATATGCTGCTGAAACGGAACGAACTCGACCCATTTTTGAAACGGATGTTGACTGGCGACGAAAAATGGATCACATACGACAATATCAAGCGAAAACGGTGGTGGTCGAAGGCCGGTGAATCGTCCCAAATAGTGGCCAAGCCGAAATTGACGACCAGGAAGGTTTTGTTGTGTGTTTGGTAGGATTGGAAGGGAATCATCCACTGCACTGCTGCTTCCATATGGCCAGACGCTTAATTCTACCATCTACTACGAACAACTGGACCGCTTGAAGCAGGCGATCGACCAGAAGCGTCCACAATTGGCCAAAAGGAAGGGTGTAGTGTTCCACCAGGACAACGCCAGACCACACACTTCGTTGATGACTCGTCAGAAGCTACGGGAGCTCGGATGGGAGATTTTATCGCATCCACCATATAGCCAAAGCATATAATATATTGTGCTTTTCGCTTTAAAACTGTGATGTTTGAACTATATTCTCCAATAGAGGTTTTCAATAATTCACATGATAGAGAGTCGCTCTTGTCTTTAGATCAAAAAGCTTGGAAAGGTTCCCCTATTTTTTCTGAGGACGTGGTGTTTTTGGTATCAATTTTTTGTGGAAAATTGTTTCCGAATCGAAAACACATCTTTTCTGGGTCTTTCTAACACTTATGAAGACTATAGTATATTTCACAGGTCCAAATTCATTCCAAGAAAGTTTATCAGTTTCATTACTATGGATTATAATCATTCAGATAACTTGTTTTAAGAACCTTCTGCAGAATATAGTAGTATTTTTTTCTAAAGAAATATTTGCGAGATAAAATTGCTTATAAGCCTGAATTTTGGTTGTTATTATTTTCAGACATTGAATTACTGCATGAGATGGGTAACGTGAAAAAAAAGTTTGCAATAAAAATATTTATCGTAGAATGGTTTTTATGTTTGACTAAATATTCTACTGATTATAACCAAAGTGTGATAATGAAGAAATTATTTCATAGATTTGAACTGAATAATTGTAAAATGTTTATAAAAATCTGTTTTATGTAACCTGCTTCTTTTATAGATTGAAATGATCTCTTATTAGTATCTCAAAATTACCAAGAACCCTCTAATAGACTGGTTTGGGTATACAGTTGATCTCCTTTTTACACGGTTTTTTTGACGGTTTTTTTTACACGGTGTTTTTGAACACTTCCCAGTTACCATTTTTACACGGTTTTACTTTTTTTACACGGATTTTTTATTTTAATTGTATATTTTTTGCAATAAAATCAAAATTCATAACGTCACAAATCCATTGCTGTTAATAGAATTTAATAAATTCTAAATTAGGTTTAAACTAAAAAATACAAATCTTAGATTCGAATCACGTTTTCTATTTTTTGCAAGATTTTTTTCTTAAATTGGTCCCAATAGTGAGTTTTATATAAAAATTTGATTTTTTTTGCACGGTTTTTTTTTTACACGAGTAATTTACTGTCCCAGTTAACCGTGCAAAAAGGAGATCAACTGTATTCAGTATATTATTGCGCTATTATACTGTTCTATCCCGATTCCAAAACTGTATTTTGAATATATTGATAGATATTTTGGAAATATCTTATATCTGCTGTTCAGATTATCCAGTTTAGTGTCTCTAGAAATCCAGCAAATTTTTAATTTAAAAAAGTTGCCTGTTTTTCCATTTTTCAATTATTTTGACGAAATACTACACTCTTCGATAATTTTTTTTTTTCGTTTCAATATCGTTCAAAAAAGTAGTTCAAATGTGAAAGATTACAGTTTACCTTAAACATAGTTTTTTTGTAACAAAGATTACCACACAATTACTTTACTTTCTGATCTCAATCACTTCGTTTAACATTATATTGCAAATGACCCACTAAAGTAATAGTTCTGATATAAAAAAGATAAAGGAAAAAGTCATACTTTGGCTAATCCTTACCAACAATTTTTGGGAATTTTTTTTAATAAGACCACAGGAGCTATGAGTTACTCTGAGTTCTTTTAATTTGTTAATATTTTAGGCGGATTTTTTTGATATAAAAAATAATTTTATTGCCGAAGAACTGAAAATAGTACAAGAAAATTACTGCTTTTATTGATATCTAATAAAAAAACAACCAGTTTTTATGACAGCGAACCAAAAATAATAAGGAAATAAAAATGCGCTCAAATGACAGATAATACACGAATAATAAAGAATGAGCGAGTAAATAATAAGCAGTGGCTAGAAGAAAATAAAAAAGGAAATACATAAAAAATATGTACCAAAATCTAACGAAAGTCTGACCTCTGTTTTTACTGTCTAGTTACAACAATAGATTGGTCGAATTGCTGCTGACAGCTGAATTGGCTAAGGCCAAAGGAAGCACAGAGAAAAGAAAAAAATATTCAAATAAGTCAAACGCCTGCCATGTCAGAGAAAGAAAGCGTAAGACCGAAGCCTATTTCTAGGCGCAAAATGTTTTTCATTCTTACTGTGGGCGGGTGCGTATCGAAATAAGCAATACACCTACATAACTGTATATACTGTGTGTGTGAGTAAAAGCCATTCATCTACCTCAATCCCTCGCATGGTGCGGGTATTATTAAGATTGTTAAAAGCCAAAGATATTGATTTATGCAGATAAGCTCCATTATACCAAAGTGGCAGGTAACAACGAACGAAGTAGGCAACAAGTAAGTAATAAGCAACAGGCAGCGAGCAACAAGCAAGCGAGCCTTTGGTGGCAGAAGACAACGGTAAAGCCAAGCGAAAGTCAGTGTGGGGCAGAAAGTGTGACGTTGGAGATGCTGGGTGACTGTATTTCTCTTTAGCGTCTGTGTAAGCGTTTGTTTGTATGAAGGCAAAGAGCTTTGCATTTGACACAGTGTGAAAGTCAGTTGGTGCCAGAAACCTGTTTGGTGTCGCTGCTGCTGTGGAAGACTGCAAAATTGAATAAAAACCCTTGATGTTTTTTTTAGCATTTTTATTTTAATTTTGTTTTCATTCCCCTCAATTCTTCTGTGCATGCTGCTTTTTGGCTTGTCTTAGGCTTTTTTATTTGTTCTTCATTATTTTGTTTCTTCCCTTTTGCCAATTTTTGTTTTCTTTCTGGGTGCTGGAACAGTTTAATTCGTTTCGGCAGGCTGACACACATAAGTCAGTGAGGTGGGACAATCATGGTTGTTGTTGGTTTTTTCTTGCGTTGTGAAAAGTCTAAAGCAAAATTTTGCGAGGGTTGCGGTCTTATGAGGTGTAAATGGCAGCCATTGTCGGTTGTGTGCTTGTGTGTGTTGTAAACAATGTGAATTTTTTTTGTTTTCTATTTTTTTTTTTGCTCTGAGGTGAGCGACTGGTATTGTCAGCGCAGTTAATCAAAGAAAAACATTAATGCAAAACTCGTTAACAGGCAATAAAGGAGCAGTAGAAAAAAAAACTCGGTTTTTGAAAGCCAATAAGGCAGTGCTTTTAAAGTATAGGAAATAAAAACAAAATGTTGAGTTGCTTTCAATAAAGGAGGGGTAGTGAAAGAACTCAATTTTATAATAAAAATAAAAATTAAGAATATGTAAATTGCTTCATTTATAATGTATTAGGGTTTAAATTTATGGACCATAGAGTATTTTTTTAGCAAATGTTTGAATTTTTAAAAGGTAATAGCTAAATAGTACGGAATTTGCACTAAGTTTTGGTCTTCAAAGTGCATATCTGAGTATATTGATTAATATTAATTGATTAAAACTATCTAATTTAGTATATGCGCTAGGGTAAGGGGAAGGTATGAACCGATGTCATAGTTGGCAAATTTTTGCTTGAGATAACGATTGTTAAGGGGTTACATAAAAATCGATTTTTAGTGTTTTTTGGCATATTCATTTCTACAAAATCTCAAGAATCAAAAATTATCCTAAATTTTCAAGTGAATTTGAATAATAGTTTTGGAGATACAGCCTTTGGAAGGTGTGCGCTCCAAGTCAGGCATTATTGTTGCTCAAAACTTTAAATGCGTTTTTCTTGGAACCATGCTTTCAAAGTCGGTTGTCAAATGTTCTCGAAAACTACTCAACCGATCTTGATGAAATTGTGGACAGTTGTTCGAGGTGGATTTTTCAATTACAACTATTAAAAAAAAAAATGTCAAGTAAATTTGACCGAAATTTTTATTTTATTTTTTGAAAAATTTCTACCAAAATTCCAATTTTTACTTTTTTTTGTCTTTCCTTCGTTCAAGCACGATATTTTTTTAAATTTTAAATTGTTCCGTCAAGAGTTATGCGGACAACGCGGACGCACCTTTTTTCCGAGGGTTCACCGGAAATGACGTCACAATTAGGGATGGCAAAATTTTTTTTTTAATCGATTAAATAATCAAATGATTAATTGAAAGATATAAAAAAATAATTGCAATTAATTGCAATAAATGTAAAAAAATCGATTAATCGATTAATTCCAATGTTTTCAAATAATACTAAATTGCATAAAGACCACCACCAGTTTCAGCGCCGAATCTTGTATTATAATGCTCTATCACAGAGTCCCAGACATATCCAAAAAGAGAAAATGGCCTACATTTGAAGTTAAGTAGAACAATGACATTAAATTTTTCAAAATATGAACAGCAATCTTAAAGTAAAAGAATTGCCTCTTGCTTGAAAGACTATGTTTTGCAACTTTGCGTAAAAATAAAACCAATAAAATATGTATGTATGTATGTGATTGGCGTTCAACCGTTTAGCCGGTTATAGCCGAATCGATGAGAGCGCGCCACTCCTCTCTTTCCTTCGCAGTTCGGCGCCAATTGGTAATGCAAAGTTAAGCCAGGTCTGAACTATGTCAATGTCGTTTTATAACTCGTACAGCTCATCGTTCCATCGTCTGCGGTATTCGCCGTTGCAAATGTTCTGAGGTCCGTAAATCTTGCGCAAAATTTTCCTCTCGAAAACTCTTAGTGTCGTCTCATCTGATGTTGACATCGTCCAAGCTTATGCACCATAAAGCAGGACGGGAATGATAAGCGACTTGTAGAGTTTGATTTTGGTTCGTCGAGAGAGGACTTTACTGTTCAATTGCCTACTCAATCCAAAGTAGCAGTAAATAGGAGACTATATTCTTAATTCAGACATTCAAATTGTGTTGGAATATACACAAAAACAAAAACGGAAATAAAATTTAAATATCGTATTAAAAATTCATTTGTCTTAGCATAAAGGAAAATATATTCATTGAAGTCAAGAAAATTTAGAAGTCTGTTCAACCAAGTTTGAAGAAAAACGTTTTGTTGTCAAACAATTGCGTTTTTCGGTCGCAGTTGCACCCGCTTTTGATATTTGAGTTGATATTTAACGTAGTTATTGCTTATTTTATTAAAAAATTTCTATACTTCGCTTTTAACTGGCGTCATTGCACTTCAAACAACTGAACGTAAAATGCGTTTGACTTAACTATAAATGCAGTGTTACCAGACATTCATTTTTTGATATTAAACTACCTTGACATATTAGAATTTCACTATGTTTACAACGATTGCAGTCATTAATGACTGATGTCACCAATTTCGACCCTTGTAAGCTAACTTAGATGAACATAAAATGTATTAAATTTAAAAATGCTGTTTGCGATTATTTTGCAATTACTCGAGTAATAGTCGAGTAATTAGAAAAGGTGTTTCGATGCAATTAAATCGTAAATTAAATGAAAATAATCGATTAATTTAATCAACTGATTAATCGTTGCCATCCCTAGTCACAATGGAGGAGTTTTAATTTTTTTTTTGAAAATTTCAGAAATTATTCTTTAAATATGTATCTATAAGACAGAAAAAAGTTTGATTTAAATAAATAGTTTTTATCATAGAAAAAAATATATTGAAAATAAACCCGGCAAAACCCATGTAACCCATTAAGGCAATTAAACTAATCGATTTTTAATTGAAATTGTGGCATAGGTTGGTCCCATAAAAACTAGAAATTATCGAAAAGTTTATACAAATCGGTCAGGGGCTTTCTGAGAAGTGAAATTTCTTTAAGAAGTGGATGGTATAATGCGTATAGTACTATTTTTGAACTAATACACTAAGTCATCTTTATGCTGGTATTGTCTCTAGCGAATCGTAAATTTTGGCGAAAATTCGACTTGTTCTTATTGTGACTGGTGAATGAAACCATTCGTCTAAGTTTTTTGTTGTCATACCAAAATAATTGTTAAATGTAACATGAATTCATGCAAAATTTACTTTTTTGTCGTCTTTAATTTGATTTTTTTTTTGGTTTATAAAATTTGGTTTGAATTTTGTACAACCACGGGTTTACTGTATTACTGTAAAAACGTTCAACAACGTTGATTTATAATTTGAGTATAGTTAATTTTGAAAGGACAAAAGATAATTTATTTTAGGACCACCCTTACTTAATGGGTCAAACCATATCTCAGAAAAAACACGAATAAAATTTGGTTCATAACATTTTTTTGGCTATGTTTTGAAAATCGGCGAAATCGGTTCACAAGATCGCCTACTTTCCTTATAACATACTTTTGAAATTCATTTGATCAATACTTCCTCTAGGCCCTATATACCTTATATACGGATTTTCAAACATCCGGTGGACTTTATACTGTATACATCGGTTAGTTTGTGAGTTAAAAATACGCATAATCTTGGCTATGATGTAGAAAATGGCTGAGAAGGGTCCAGGAATTAACTCAACTCCCATATACTATATAGAATTGTTTTCGTTATTCAAGTAGACTTTATGCCACATATATGGGTCAAATTAGTAAAATTACATATTTAAATAGATTGGGGGAGTATAAAATGTTCGGTTGCACTCGAACTTAGCCCTTCCTTGCTTGTTTTTGAATTGAATTGCACTGGCGATTCAAATAAACGTTCGCCAGATTTAGCCAGTTGAAGCGAAATGAATTTCCCACATTAGCCGGTGATAATGGGAAGAAGGTCTCTTTGGATCCACATATCATTGGCATAGTATTTTCTGATGAAACCCAATATTTCTTCGATAAAACTTTATTTGCTTACGAGATATGTACGAGTACATTTAATCTATACTTCTGTGTACCAAATTCAGTGACTGGGTAATCCCATATATTTTCAATTATATGCCACTTTGTGGTTGTGGCAACAACCTGAATGCTATGAATACTCAGATCATCAGTTAGTTGGTCCCATTCTTATATAATTTATCAAATAAATATTTAGGTCATATTACCAGTTACTAGTGATTGAATAAACACTTGAAAAATATATGTCAGTGCGTAAACGCAACATTTTATGCTGCGGATATACAATCTCAATTTCTGCATAACATCAATCAAATAACTATTTTATCTGGAAAATTAACATTAAAGCAAGCATATTTAGCTTGAAATCCTAATAAACGAAAACCAAAAGCAATTCTCATATGATTTATTAAAAATAAACAAAAATCACTTGAGCGACTAATGAAATATATAAAACATAGGGTTTCACAATTACACATACATACCATACATATTTACGTAAGCAATTTATAAACGCACATGTGCAAATAACAACAACGCTACTTCAGCCTCCCGAAAGCTTTTGGTAGCGATTAATCAAAATCGAAATCCTATTTGTCCAAAAATCAATGAAAACAAATCCAATAAGCTGGCAATAATGCGAATGAATGTGCTGCATGACAGCACAACACAGCACAGCGTTACGTAAGGAAGCTGTGTATGTACGACAAATGCTTAAGCACAGAAAATACCAAGTCACATTGCACTAACATACTCACACACACACACACGCTGTGTGTAGTTAAGTTATGTAAGCCACTTTATTTGTGACTTCAGTGCCTCAGTGCGGCGCTCAAACTTCAGCAATGGAAAGTCAAAGTTTTCCACCATTAAACGCATAGTAATTATTATCGATTTAGGCTCAAGTCAAGTTCAGTGCGGGATGATGCCAAATCAATTCAAATGACAATACTGGATGTAGCAATGAATTGGGCGAGTAGTTCGTTGAGCAGCAAGTAGTTGAGCAGTGGAGTAAGTGGGCAGAGTAAAGGGGAGAAAGGAGCGATAATCGAATCAGACATTGAGTCGGCCTACAATTTGCGCTGCACTATGTCATTGTGGTAGTCTTCGATGTAGTCTTTGTCGTCGTTCCTCTAGTGAAGACAGAGTGAGCTTACGTATCTATATATAAGTATGTACTCGTATATACTAAGGATGTTCGTACGCATGTTATACACGTGCGCAAACACATGCGTGAGCCGTATATAATATTACGTAAAAGTCAGTGTTTCTAGTGAATTGTGTGCTTTAAAATGTTCGTAAAATAGAAGTTGTAGTATATTTTTAAGTTGTGAATGAAAGAAAAATAATAAAATGGTATTATTACGATATAAATAATTCAAGTCTTCTTGTTTTGGTCAATATAACTGAAGTATAACTGAATGTGAATAAAAAACAATCAGCATTATTGTAAATTTCATGTAAATTTCGTTACGTTTTTTGTAACATGAATTTCACATGGAGAAAATCTCATTTCGAAAATGTTCCCTTATTGTAAATGTAATTTTGTTCAAGTGAAACAGTAAAATTTGTTCACAAACTAAATTGTATCAATATTAACAATTTAATTAATTTTAAAATATGTTTTAATATGAACTAAGTTTTACGTACATTTAGTACTTATTTGGCTATATGAACTCAAAGTTAAATTAATATTCGGCGGGATCCTTTTGTGGTGTAGGCTTCAAAACGTTTCACGACTATTTTAGTGTTCTTAAGCCGCAAGTGGCTACCGTATAGCTAGCAGCGGAGCTATTGCTTCGAAACATAAGATCCTTCGTCCTTCAGTGAAGTTACAATTCACTTGGATTAAGTGATCACTGACTATGCGCACTAGACTGGTAAATAAATGTCTATCCTCACTTTCAGTCGATACCAGTTAGATCTTCACGATCAGATTAGTTTAGGTGCCTGGTCACAAAGGAATCCTAGGTAATAACGTAAGCCTAATGAGCTTTTAGGGCAAGTCAGTCTTAACTACAGTAGAATGCGAACAAGTAGGAGTCCCTACGTCCTTGTGATCTACTGGACAGTTGGGCTTCAGCTGAGGAGGGCAAGCGCAAGATGTCTATGGCGCTCAATCCTTCCTTATGGAATGTCCCGTCTATGCAAGATCAATAATAAAATTCCGTGAATCTCGCTTTTTGAATATCCTCGTAAATCGGCGTTTGTAGAAGTAAACAACATTTGTAGTAGGTTCGCAGTGCTTTGTTTGAATCTTAATATAAAATTAAGGTTTTTTTCTGACTTCACAAAGGACTGTCCGTATAGTCTGAGTGTTTTCCCTCTCTTGTGTATTTTACCAAACTATTTTTTCCGAGAGATTGAGACATAAGTAAAAATATTATTATTCGATTTTTGTAGTTAGTCTTCCTAATCGAAGTTCGAAAAAAACCTTTAAAAAAAATTACTATTAATTACAGGATATAGCTACTAAAATATCCAAAATATATAATATCAAATTTTGACCCTTCATAGAAGAAGAAAATTTCCAATACCCAACTGAGTGTTGGTACAGTGTTATAAATATAGTCATCGAGAATATTATTTGATTTTTATTTTACTGGAAGACATCATAGTAGTTTTCAAGCTCGCCTTAAATCTTAATATTTGTACTGTATTAATATCAGATTGGTATGAAAAACGAAAAATGGACGTGGCAAACTTTTCAGTCAAAAATCATATCTCAGGATAAATTTCCCTCTACAAAATTCCACCAAATTTGTACACACTATTTTCTTGACTTCCTGATGATACGTAAGAAAAATAGGTGAAATCAGTTTACAACCACGCCTACCTCCCTTGTAAAAGAAATTTGAATTCCATTTGAAGATCGGAACTTTGCACAAATAATGTACTAAAGGTCTGACACCGCTCATCTAAACATTTTCGAAATCGAACTATAAGGAACTAATTGATAATGGATAATTTTTTGAGCGAAAATATAGCTAAATATCTGATATTTTATCGAAATTCAGGTGAAATATTTTTCTTTTCATAAAACATTTCTCTGCCAAAAATAGGTAAATACCTCCTCTACCTTCCATATACCTAATATAAAGATATTCAAACAGACATATTTGCAACATTTTAGGATTGAATACTCTTGGCAAAAATGACTCAAATCGGTCCAGGAATTACCCCAGCCCTCCTATATTATACATAATGATTATCGTTTGCTTTAGTGGTTTTTAGCCGAATATATGGGTCAAATTGTGTGTTATCTTAATAAAATTACACAAATAAATATCGAGAGTATAAATGTTCAATTACATCCCAACTTGGCTCTACCCTACTTATTTTTATACTCTCGCAACAAAAGTTGCTAAAGAGAGTATTATAGTTTTGTTCACATAACGGTTGTTTGTAACACCTAAAACTGAAAGAGTTAGATATAGAGTCATATATACCAAAGTGATCAGGGTAGACGAGTAGATTTGAAATCCGGATGTCTGTCCGTCCGTCCGTCCGTCTCTCCGTCTGTCCATATGTGCAAGCTGTAACTTGAGTAAAAATTAAGATATCTTGACGAAACTTGGCACAAATATTCCTTGGTACCATAAGAAGATCAAGTTCGAAAATGGGCAGAATCGGACCATTGCCACGCCCACAAAATGGCGAAAACCAAAAACACATAAAGTGTCATAACTAAGCCATAAATGAAGATATAAAAGTAAAATTTGGAATAAAGGATCGCACTAGGAGGGGTCATATTTGGATGTAATTTTTTTGTGGAAGTGGGCGTGGCCCCGCCCCCAAATCGGTTATTTGTATTTAACTCGCAAACTAATAAAGCTATATAAACCAAACTTTTTGCAGTCGGTTCTCATACATACCCCACCACACACCATAAAAATAGTTGAAATCGGATAATAACCACGCCCACCTCCCATACAAAGGTTAGGTTGAAAATTACTAAAAGTGGGTTAACTCACTAACGAAAAACGTCAGAAACACTAAATTTTGCAGAAGAAATAGCAGAAGGGAGCTGTACTCACATTTTTTTACAAAATGGAAAATGGGCGTGGCATCGCCCACATATGAGTCAAAACCCATATCTCAGGAACTATTCGACCGATTCGAATGAAATTCGGTATATAATATTTTCTTGACACCCTGATAACACGGACAGAAAATGGGCGAAATCAGTTCACAACCACTACTACTTACATTATAACTCAATTTTGAAATCCATCTTATTGCTTCACATTATAATGTAAACATAAGGAACCAATGAAGATAACGGAATAAAACTTTACACAATTAGTGCATATTGTTGAAAACGGACCATACCTTTTCAAGGCCCCAGATATCGAACATGTTGAACTCAGCGTCTAAGGATAAATTTTAACCGAAAATATGGGTAAATCTCTCAGATATCTCAATTTAATTCAGAGGAAATTGTTTTCTTCTAATAGTGTGTCTCTGTTCCAAAAATTATTAAAATCGGGTCATAACATTTCCATATACCTCATTGTAGGTTTTTCAAAAGTAACTTCTCCTAGCTCCCATATACCTAATTATAGGTTTTTCAAAAATACGGGGAGTTTTATTCCGCATATATGTATTGGTTAAATTTCTTCAATAAATTGCGAGAGTATAAAATGTTTGGTGGCACCCGAACTTAGCTCTACCTTACTTATTTTTTTTTTAAATTAATTTTAAATAGATTATAGAGATATAAATCTTTATGTGGACCGAATTCATCTGCCTTAATTCTCAACAACGAAACCTTTCTTAAATCGAACATTGACTGTAACGTTATTTTCCTACCAGTTAATGTAAAGAATTGGCCAATTATATCTAAAGATAGTTAATAATATACAGACATTTTCGAATAATTATACATTATGTGGGTATCTACTACAATAAAAAGAACAAGTCAATGAGCTGAAATTGAGTTAAATTGCCAATGGTGTCGCTAAAAAAACATTTTTCAAAAAAAAAAAAGAGTTTAAACTCAAGTGCTCAATTATTTTCCACATACTCAATAGCACATATACAGATATAATACGCTCTTTGTGTGTGCTTTACCACACTCCATTTGCGGCATTCTTACTTGCTTTCTTCAGTTCACCCAAAGTTATTTCACTTGAGTCACTTTTCTCATTTCCACCGAAATCTAGAACACTTTCTTCTAACTGACTTGCGACGGTTGCTTTTGTTGTTGTAAGCGGTGCTTTTTTTGCCACTTATCTATTACGCGTGCGCTGGCAGAAGCAATCTGTTTTCTTCGGCAGCCAAACACAATGACAAACACACATATACATATCTACAACTGAGTAAATACAAGAGTAATGTGAAAGCAAAGCTGCTCACTCATGTGCATACGATTTCACATTTGTACGAATTTGCTCTTGGCTTTGTGTTGGTGTGTGCGTGTTTGCACGTGTGTGTGTTTGCTTGTCATTGATTTGTCTTGGCTTTGGTAGCATGACAAATTGTTGCAAACTGTAGTCATGTATGCGGATTATAGTGAATGCGATTCGTCTTGCCACCAACAACTTGTTGAATAGTTGAAACACCGAAAAAAGAAGCAACCAAAAAATAAAGCAACAATGCGTAAGGACAAAGAAAGTTTCGGGGTTTTTGTTTTGTGTGTATATATTTTTTTGCTTTGTCAGTGGTAACAACAGTTGGTTATAATAGTTTATTTGGCGATTTGGGAGAGCGTATGCTTCAACAGCAGGTCATTGAAGTGGATAAAGTATTTGATAATGGTTACTGTTTTGTAGCCAATAGCGCGATAAAGTTGTCAAGCAGTACTTAGAAAGCGCAAATGCACTGCGAAACTTTATTGTGCTTGACTTTATGATACTGTATGAGCTAGAAAATGTGATTTTCTTATTTTTTGTACTTTGAGGGAAAATGTTCTTATATGGATATATAATTTTTGTTTTTTACTTTTTAAGAGGTTCTTGTTAATATATTATTACTGAAGTTAGGTGCGTAGGAAACAATCATAGAATATTAAAGACAGTCCTTTGTAATGTCAAAAAATTGAACCCCCTCACTTAAGGTGCCCCACCCTCCCATTCTCGGTTTCAAAAAATCGTTTTTTTTTAATTTAATTCGAATCTATAACTATTCAATAATGTTCCTTTTAAATTTCAAGTGAAAATTTCAAAAATTCTTGAAGATATAGCCGATTGAAGATTGGACGTAGCTAGGTTTAAAACCCATGAATTTGCTTCTCAAACAGGGTTTTTACGACTGGCGCATGAGGTTACTCAAAACCTATTAATCCAATCGGTTCCAATTTCAAATCGGTGAAGATCTTCTTTACTTTTCAACTGGATTTGTGGCTGAAAAAAGGCGATTATTAAAAACAAAAAGTTTCAAAGGTCTGCCATTTTGTTAATTTTTCTGCGAAATTAATAATCCTAATTCATACCAGAGCCAAACATGTAGTCTTTCTAATCCCGTTGGAATTTTTGGTTTCAGGTGTTCCAGTGAGCGGAAATCACATGCGCCGCCGAAAAGAAAGGCTTCTGTTTGATCACAAAAACAACAACAAAAAAAAGTATTTAAAATTTTTTCTTATTTTTTAAATCTACAAATAAATGTATGCAATGTTTACAACCCTAAAAAATAATTTATGTTCATTTACCAGCTCATTAAAAATCGTCAAAATTTGAAATCGAGAATAGGGGGGTCCCCTTAAATTTAAGAATCGACAAAGCGCTTGGAACCTACCAAACATCTGCAGCGTCTTCTTACTTCTATGTCCGCTAATTATAGATCTCGCAAAGGCGGTGCATTCAAAATGTCATGAATGTTTATAAATGTTAGGAAGATTATACCTCATCATCTTCATGCAGCTTCTGCGTCCAGCTTCCGATAAAACTCTTGGTTTGACCGCATGAATACCGATAGGACTGTGGCCAGTTAGAACTCCTATGACTAGAGAAAGATTGACCGTGTTGAGGAGAGTTCCCTTGACCTCTTAACATTACTACTTAAGTAATTAAATTAAATGTTAATAAATGTAGCTTACATCTTTCTAAATATTTTAATAAACAAAAATTTCCGTGTATTTCTTGTAAAAAATTTAGACATTTTTAGAGATAGGAAATACTCTTTGCTTAATTCTAAATTTTGCGCTTATCGAAACTTGAGTCACAACCCCTCCGAATACACACTCAACATAATCGGCAACGTTAAAATCACCTTTCATATCCACATACGATTTGTATTAAATAATTCGTGTACTTAAAATTAATTAATAGATATCTCCGAGAGGGTCTTGAGGGATGGAAAAATTCTTCTGCCTTAACCAAATTTACCAAAATAGTAGTGGTACTTGTCATAAATTCTGCCTTTCCCTTTCTCTCTATTAAGTGGGGGTTCACTGTCCTTGTTGTTAAAAATACACTTTAGTATTGTATTTTCAGAATTTAATCATCAAAATACTTGACTATTGTGACTTCTAATAATGTAAAAATAGATGTCCAATTGAATCAGTAAGGCAATTTCTTTACAGTAAGAGTTATCGAACTATGTCCATTAGTTTTAATATCTGTTAGGAGGCTTCTGCTGGGGAGGTAAATTTTTTGATAGAACATATTCATATTTTCCATTTTTCTATTTATAATTTTCAAGAGATAAAGTAATCTCTGAGTAATCTTTGAAATTGAGTTGCCAAATATTGTTCTTAGACAGACATTTTTTGTGACTCCTGAATATTTAAACGAATAATAAACCGGAAAATTTTATTTAAAATCTCCTCAATCATAAAATGCCCTTCTGAAAGCTTTCTGGAAATCGATTTGAAAGTCTAAGTAGACATGTTGATGAACAAAGTTGCATATATGTAAATGAGTGTCAACCTTAAGATGCTTTGGACTGATTTTTGGAAACTATTTTTGGAGCTTTCGATTTAAACAAAAGAGTTACCATTAATGGTACTACAAACATCATGGTTTAAAAAAAAAAAAAAGATTTCTGAAATGATTTCTTAATTTTTTGTAATTATCTGAATTTTGTTAATATCAATAATATTTATTCCCGTATGTTCAGTGTGTATAATACTAAACAGAATTTGTTATTCTAGTTACCATTTGTCGGAAAGGATATAGTATGTTCCATTTCATATTATTCTAAGTCATTCATACCAATTGTTCAATCACTTCCACAATAATTGAATACAAGCAAATCAAGCGCGAAAGTGAGCCGCTATATTCTGACATTCTGAACATACGAATACATATAGAATGTGACGCAGAAATGCCAACATCATTGAATCAAAATTCATCTTCGTCTTCAACAACAACATTACACAACCGCCATGACGACAGCTGTGACCGTGTTTAGTTCGAAAGCCTGTCCAAGTGGGACAAAGCCATGACATGACCGAACGATAACCGAGCGAAGTCATCAGCGCGGCAGCCTTTGGGCATTCGTCTGCGACATAACTTGTCTATGTATTAGTATTTGGCTTACTTTTTGATTTGATGTTATTAGGAGGGTTAAGGTTGGAAGGCAGAGGGGCAACAAACACAGACATTTCGTATTCAGTTTCTTTAAGTAATTCGTTGGCTTTACTTGCTATGTTTTGCGCTGAGGCTTTAAGGGCTCAATTGATTCTCTTACTGTTGTTGTTGCTGCTATTGTTTATGTGTGTATTACAGCCGCTTTGTTGTACTTTGTTTTTTGATATCAACAAATGATGCCATGCTACTTGTCCTTTATATTCTAGATTTATACATACACACGTATATAAGCAGGGTATTTGTGTGTGTTTGTAAGTGTATTTGAGAATATGCCGGTGTGCGTGGTAGCTGATTGCGAATTTAGTGATTTTTGCGCTCAAAAGCCCATTATATCATTCATGCGTCCTGAAGAAGAAGACGAAGAAGAAGAAGAGGCAGAAGGTTCCGGTGTTTAGGTGGATTTTGTTTCACTCGGTAATTGTGCCGAAAATCTCGATATGCATGAGTAGATGAGGTTGCTTAAAGTGCAGAACTGAAGCTGCGGAACGATTGAAGAAGGATAAAGCGTACAAAAGGATAGGCGAGTTGAAGTGGCGTTGCCATTATGCTCTGCTTAAGTGTGTTTAAATGCGAGTGTGTGTGTGAAAACACTGGCTGTCTGGCGCTGATAAGTTTGCTCCCTTCCCACTTTCTTTGTTGTTGTTTTTGTTTTGTCCTTCTCGTACGGTGTGCGTAAATTTCAATTACTGTCAGCTTTTAAGGCATTCCTTCTAATGCCTTTTTAATCATAATTTAAGCTCAAACTCATTTAATCATTACGCCGCTGTACCGTTATGCCGTGGAATATTGAAGCAGGGTTGCTGCGAAAATCGTTGCTGACTTTCTCGTCTGCTGGGTGTTGTCTCACAAATTTACGCAAAAATTTTGATCGCTCAAATACGTGGCATACTTAGTGGCGTGTAAGCGCACAGGAATCAAACGCATTCAATTCAATTGTTCGGTAATTAAATTTTAAGTCAGCTAAAAATATACTGCGTAGCCCATTTGTACATTTATATATATTTATATATATTCCCCCTCCGCGTATGCCTTAAATAGCACCTCAAGTGCCTATAAAAAACGTCTAACAGCCAAAAATAAGTTACTCACCACCCAAGCGCTGTGGTGAAGTGGAGAGCGCGCGTAAAATAAAGTGTTCGAGGAATATGTGGTGTGTGGACTGTGTTGGGGCGTCGCGGCCTTCTAAAACACTTGAGTAGTAGTGTCATTGTCACGCTGCTGCTGAAAACTTTGCTGAAGTTGTCACTTAAGTGCGGGTGTGCATGTATTTTTATTTCATCATTTGACATATCGCTCTGGGGAATAAGCAAGGTGTTAGACAGCTACTTTTGGCAAGTTGGTGACAGCAACAGTCAATTGACAAGGATTTACATTTGACTTGGGGCGGCGAAAGTCTTGTTCTTGTTGAAAGTTAGGCCTATTCATTTCTGGGCGTTTAACTCGTAATTGCCAAAGTTTTTTTGACAACCTTTTAGTGTTCTAGTAAGTAAAGAAGTGCTTACAGTGTTTTTGTCATCAATTTATTTATATAGATGGATGGTACAATTTTAGTAATTTTTCTTTTTAATATGATTTTCACGAGAATATTAGCAGGTTATTGAGGCTACTTGCAATTTTGGTCCCCTTTTAAACACATCATTTTTCTCCTGAGTATCTATATTTAATACAAATTTGATTTAATTTTAAGTTTAAAGATTTCTTTGGTAACTTTTGTTCTCATTTTGTTTCTGTTCAAGTTCACCACTTCTTCCAAAATGAGACCAGTGTATAAAAAGTGAATTAAAGTAGGTCAAAAACCTATATTTTATAATAATGGACCCATTGTTGCCCTATTTATGCCTTTTTATGGTTTTATGGTGAGTGTAACAAGGAATATATTCTTTAAAGTGAAGGGTTGATTTTGTGGTGGAAATAAAATTCCGCCATTTCTTTAGCACATTTTCTAATAACACTTCTATAAACTATAATTATTTTTAAAATTAGAGGAATTAATTTCCTATCTGTAATATGGGACTTAGACAGCGGTCCCCATTTTTCTTTCTGATCTTCAAGCTTTTGTCATTATTAACATATATATTCAACGAGTGTTGCCTTGATTTTTCCTTTTAGAATCTTTTCTAGAATAATTTTATTCAACCTAATTTTTAGAAGTAAAAAAAAAACGTTCCACCAGAGAGGATTATAGTTAATTTATAGTTGGAGATTGTCCGATGAAAACTTCCCTTAATCCAGCACTTTAAGATAAAGAACCAACCGTTTGTTTTTATTTCCTTGAATACCATAAATGTCATCTCATTCAAAACCATGTTATAGAACCGATAAAAAGGAGGCACTTGGGACAAGAATAATATATTTTTGATCTCAAGGTTCACATTTTCTTCGGTGTTGCTTCTGATCTGATTAGACTCATACAAACTTAACTGAAACGCTTTGCGGAGAAACTTCTATGGTGGAAATATCTGCTATTAAGGTCTTTCCTATATTGTCGATGCTTATTTGTTAGATAGTTTTATGTGCTTTCCGAAGTCCAGTAGTAAAGTGAATAATAAATTTAGCGTTCTATAATTCTTCTCAAGTTTTCTAGATTATCCTGGCTGATGATGGACATATCCCTTATAATTTTTAAGTACAGTTTTCTTTTAATAGTTCCGAGCGGTAACTTAATTACTCCAGCCCAGCCATTATCAAATGAGCTGTAGTTGTAGCTGGACACCCTATACTATTTTGGTTAATTAGGTATAGCTTCATCGCTGATCTTAACATCGTCTTATATTTCTCAACGCTTTATGAAGTGAAAATCGAACTGGTAGTATATCTGCATATACATTCTATATTATTGCCTACTACTGATTTCTGTAGGGAATTTTCTTTTCTCTTGAACCAATTCGCGACAATAGAAGCAATACCCTCTTTGAATTGAGAAGTATTGTCTCCCCAGTCGCTTTTGAAGTAAACCTCCTCCTTTTTAATGTCCGATTCCTTATTAGATTTAAGGGGTTATGTGAGTTTCAGAAGCTAAAAACAATGGTATTTTTACATTTTTTGTTAATATATACTATAATCATATATTTCATTTCAACAATTTAGAATATCATAGATAGATGTTTAAACAGTATTTTGTGAAATTTTGATTTAAAAATTCCGAAAACTCAGCCATCTCCCATGACATGTGCAAAAAAAGGTCTTGCGGTGGACATCATAACTCAGGATTAGTTCTTCTAAAAACAATGAACCAATTCTAGTTTATGAATGGAGGAAAAGAGAAAATATTGAAATTTGAATATCTGACATAATTTCAACCACAAAACTCATAAAAGAATAAAAATATAAAAAAATTCATCGTTCATTAATTAGATAATATTATTTTAAATATATGTGCAAAATTTGAACAACATTGATTCATAACTTTTCGAGAAATCGCGTTCACCGACTTGAAAATTTGAGTTTTGAGATAAATGCGTTTAAAGTTTTACATTCATACTGACGTGGCCTGATGGGCGGAACTTCCAAATCGGGCTGATTTGATATTTTTGGATAATATTTTAAATATATTGCACTATTTAATAAGATATATATTCTTATAATTATATATTCTTTTTTTAATTTTGAAATTTTTGAATATAAGAGAGTAATTGAATATTTGGGTAGCTAACAGACATCCGTTTGGAGGCGAGCTAAAGTGAGAAGGCGAAGCCCGCTTGTGCGGTTGTGCGTAGGGCTTGGGACCCACCACATAAAAACGAATAACCAGTGAATAAGAAACACAGGCCTCGGATGAGAAACCCCCCTTTTGATGACGACCACGGCAAACGTATAAAGGACTATGATTTGAGGGCAACCACCTGGAATGTCCGGACTCTTAATTGGGAAGGTGCCTCTGCCCAGCTGGTTGATGTCCTCATACAACTAAAGGCTGACATCACCGCCGTCCAAGAAGTGCGATGGACGGGACAAGGACGGAAGAAGGTGGGTCCTTGTGACATCTACTACAGCGGCCATATAAAGGAGCGCAAATTCGGTGTTGGATTTGTGGTGGGAGAGAGACTACGTCGCCGAGTCCTGACATTCACCCCGGTGGATGAACGTCTTGCCACAATCCGCATCAAAGCGAGGTTCTTCAACATATCGCTGATTTGCGCCCACGCCCCAACGGAAGAGAAGGACGATGCGACCAAAGATGCTTTCTATGAGCGCCTAGAACGCATCTATGAGCGCTGCCCCCGCCACGATGTCAAAATCGTGCTTGGCGATTTTAACGCCAGGGTGGGTAAAGAAGGTGTCTTTGGCACAACAGTCGGAAAATTCAGCCTCCATGACGAAACATCGCCAAACGGCCTGAGGCTGATCGACTTCGCTGGGGCCCGAAATATGGTTGTCTGTAGTACCAGATTCCAGCATAAAAAAATTCATCAAGCAACGTGGCTGTCCCCTGATCGAAACACGCGCAATCAAATCGATCACGTTGTGATAGACGGAAGACATGTCTCCAGTGTTTTAGACGTGCGTACGCTCCGAGGACCAAACATTGACTCGGACCATTATCTAGTAGCAGCAAAGATACGCACTCGCCTCTGTGCAGCAAAGAACGCCCGTCAACAAACACAAGGAAGGTTCGACGTCGAAAAGCTGCAATCACAACCGACAGCCGAACGATTTTCTACTCGACTTGCACTCCTGCTCTCTGAGAGCACTCATCAGCATCTCGATATAAGGGAGCTGTGGAACGGCATCTCAAACTCATTGCATACCGCTGCAGCCGAAACAATTGGTCTCCGGCAACGCCAAAAAACCAGTTGGTACGATGAGAATTGTCGTTCCGCAGTGGAGAGAAAACAGACTGCCTACCTCGCAACGTTGCGATCGACCACAACACGTTCGGGGTGGGATAGATATCGAGAACTGAAGAGGGAAGCGAGACGCATTTGCAGACGTAAAAAGAAAGAGGCCGAAATGCGTGAGTACGAAGAGCTTGAGAAGCTGGCAGACAGAGAGAATGCTCGAAAATTTTATGAAAAAATGAAGCGACTTAACGAAGGTTTCAAGACCGGAGCATCCTCATGTAGAGACCAAGGTGGTAATCTGGTAACCGATGTCCAGAGCACACTGGGATTATGGAGGGAACACTTCTCCGACCTGCTCAATGGCAGTGAAAGTACAACACCAGGAGATGGCGAACCCGATTCCCCAATCGATGACGATGGAATAGATGTTCCATTACCCGACCATGAAGAAATTCGAATAGCAATTACCCGCTTGAAGAACAACAAAGCGGCGGGGGCCGATGGATTACCGGCCGAGCTATTCAAATACGGCGGCGAAGAACTGATAAGGTGCATGCATCAGCTTCTTTGTAGAATATGGTCGGAAGAAAGCATGCCTGACGATTGGAATCTTAGTGTGCTCTGCCCAATCCATAAGAAGGGAGACCCCACAATCTGCGCCAACTACCGTGGTATAAGTCTCCTCAATATCGCATATAAGGTTTTGTCGAGCGTATTGTGTGAAAGACTAAAGCCCACCGTCAACGAACTGATTGGACCTTATCAGTGTGGCTTTAGACCTGGAAAATCTACAATGGACCAGATATTCACCATGCGCCAAATCTTGGAAAAGACCCGAGAGAGAAGAATCGATACCCACCATCTTTTTATCGATTTTAAAGCTGCCTTCGATAGCACGAAAAGGAGCTGCCTTTATGCCGCGATGTCTGAATTTGGTATCCCTGCAAAACTAATACGGCTATGTAAGCTGACGTTGAGCAACACCAAAAGCTCCGTCAGGATCGGGAAGGACCTCTCCGAGCCGTTCGATACCAAACGAGGCTTCAGACAGGGTGACTCACTATCGTGCGACTTCTTCAATCTATTGCTGGAAAAAATAATACGAGCTGCAGAACTAAATAGAGAGGGTACAATCTTCTACAAGAGTGTACAGCTCCTGGCGTATGCCGATGATATTGATATCATCGGAAGCAACAACCGCGCCGTTTGTTCTGCGTTTTCCAGACTAGATAAAGAAGCGAAGCGTATGGGTCTGGTGGTGAATGAGGACAAGACGAAATATCTCCTGTCATCAAACAAACAGTCAGCGCACTCGCGTCTTGGCTCCCACGTCACTGTTGACAGTCATAACTTTGAAGTTGTAGATAATTTCGTTTATCTGGGAACCAGCATTAACAACACCAACAATGTCAGCCTTGAAATCCAACGCAGAATCACTCTTGCCAACAGGTGCTACTTTGGACTGAGTAGGCAATTGAAAAGTAAAGTCCTCTCTCGACGAACCAAAATCAAACTCTATAAGTCGCTCATTATTCCCGTCCTGATGTATGGCGCTGAAGCGTGGACGATGACAACATCCGATGAGACGACTCTTGGGGTTTTCGAGAGAAAGGTTTTGCGCAAGATTTATGGTCCTCTAAACATTGGCAACGGCGAATACCGCAGACGATGGAACGATGAGCTGTACGATTTATACGACGACATTGACATAGTTCAGCGAATAAAAAGACAGCGGCTACGCTGGCTAGGTCATGTTGTCCGAATGGACGAAAACACTCCAGCTCTGAAAGTATTCGATGCAGTACCCGCTGGAGGAAGCCGCGGAAGAGGACGACCTCCACTCCGGTGGAAAGACCAAGTGCAAAGTGACCTGGCTTCACTTGGTGTTTCCAGTTGGCGCCAAAAAGCAAAAAGGAGGAATGAGTGGCGCGCTCTGGTGGATTCGGCTATAATCGCTTAAAGCGGTTCCTACGCCAAATATATATATATATATATATATATATATATATAATTGAATATTTAGTGAATAATTAAAAAGGGTTCAGAAGACATTTCCTAACACTCGCTTTACCAAAAATACACATAAATTTCGACCACACAACTCCCAACGTAACAGATATGGATTCCTAAGCAGTCTTACTTTAACCAATCCCTGACAGGCGTTGAAAGCATAGGGTGGATACTAGCATTATTTGCTGCAAGTAAGTCACGTTTCGGGTAATAAGTCAACAAGTTGCAGGATACCTAACATATACATACATATCTATGCATTCGTAGATATATATGTAAGTAAGGTTCGCTGTAACGATAACGAATAATTGGAGCTTCCTACTCCAACGCCAACCTTCACCTTAGCTTTTACTACATTTTAGCTAAAATTCCTCGACTGCCACAACGTCTCTCTCATGGCTATTACTTTGAGACGCATTGGCGCGCAACCCCTTCCGCCGGTCCTCTCGCCATTCTTCCTCCAGCTGCGCTGAATCAGCCAGGGCTGAAAGCTTCACGTAATTAGTTAGTTTGGGGATAAATGAGCTAAATGAAGTTATAAAGTAATGTAGCTAACGTTAGTCTTGCTTACACTTGGCGCGCTCTTGTTGCTATCGCTGTTGTTGTTTTTGTTGTTGCCTTACTGCAGTGGCAATATCATTGGCGTCAAAGCGTCTCAAATGCTTATGCGTTTGGAGTTGGGTGTGGTTGTGTGCTTGCAGTTTTAATAAACCTGCCACATTGAAATGCTTTCGGCTCTAAAATGCCACACCACCGCTGGCGTGTGGGTGAGGGTTGCGAAGAAGGATTACTGGCTCGTAAAATTTATGAAGTCAGTTGAAAACCGTTTTAATTAACTGGGGTATAATTTTGTGGTACACCGTTGTATTTTGAGCTGCTTTGCCCGAAAACACAGGTAAATAAATTTGGCAACAACTTGCCACACAGCTGTGGTAGGGCTGCAATCGTCAGCAGACCAACTGTAGCTTCAGTGTAAATTTGTATGTGTGTTGAGTGTGTTTATGTGGTTGGTTTTGGCGGGGTTGGGGTATAAGTAATTTGAAATTTGATTGTGCGGAATAAATATTATTGTTTTCGCAATGAAATGGCAATTTCCATAGCCATGAGGAGTGTATGTAATTGAAGTAATGAAAATTACTGAAATCATTTAATAGTTAGCGAGCATTTTATTTGCATGCATGCACGGGGTTGTTAAGTGAAATTAACGAGCGTTGCTTTCCAATTATATAAGTTAAACCATTGGATATGTTTCTAAACTTCATTTAATGATTATTTGTATGTAACTAAATAATTTCATTATCCACGAACAAAAGTGAAACTTAGACTGTATTGCGAAAAATTTCTCTATCGATAAACCCCTTGAAGTTGAGAACCACTTTAAGATTTGATACCGAAATAATGATCAATATGATAAAAAAGTATAATTTTAGGCTTCACTACCGAGTGTCCCGCTCACAAACAAGTAAATAATAAAGTATCACTCAACCCCATTTGTAAATCATTGGTATGTCTTCGGAATGTTGGAACTAAGTGTAAAATATTCGATCCAATCCCAGTGACGCTATTTCATAAAAACATTAGGAACTTTTCAGCTCGTATTTATACCATCTTACCTAGCATACCTTCAGGCGCTCTTGAAATATTATTCACCCCCATTTAATATTATTAGAATTCTCAACTAGGTAATGAAAATAAACTTTATAAATCTATCTGTGAGGTGTGTGGTCTTGGAGTTAGCTCGGAGTATTGTTGTTAAGTAAAGAGTAGTAATACGAAGATGTGTAGCTAAGTACTAGGGTTTCGGTTCCTTAGCCTTTCTTTCAAGTACGCCCATGTTTTATTCGCTTGAAACTAGCTAAGGGTCTCAAAAAAAGGCAAATAAAACATTCCCAAAGCAATGTGATTCCATCTTCGTTTCTTTTATGTGATGTCTTAATTTTTCTACACTCTATAATATATGTTTTTTATTTAGTTTAAGCCTATTATAACTTAAGATACATCCTTGAGTAAACAGATAATGTTTGTTCTGTAAAATCTATACCGTAATCTGAGAAATCACTATTGAGGCTTTCTTTTCTGTTATAAAATTTCTGACTTTAAAATATTTTAATATTGTGAAGAAACTCTACATCACAAGATCTTACATCCAGGGCTACTTTTCGATAACTTTAGTGTGTATGCTATAAACAGGAGCTTGAGAAAGATTTTATATATGTTTCAAATCGCTGCTGAATGACATTAATCCGTCCTCAACTAAATAATTTTTATATTAGTTGGCATTATATGGCCCTACCTTCTTCCGAAAGTTCGAAAACATGTAACGAATTCGCTCATTTAAGTGTTGTCAGGGGGATTCTTTTTTGGTGTAAACTACCCAAAATCGATCAATCGATTCAAATGTAGCTTCAAGCAAGGCGATAGAGAAACATCTCAGAGATGGAATCATTGTTAGTACACGCTGTACCACTAGATTACTTTGAAGGAAATTGGATTGTGAATAGATCCATGAACTTTTTGTATGAATATAAAGTAGATTTTTGAATAGAGGTTAGATATTTTCTTAGCTTTCCTATTGAGATGGACGACCTAGCCTTTAAGACGAAATATTTTTGACAGAGTTCATTGAACTATTCTTAAAAATGGTTCTGTAGGGTTGAATAAAGTTAAAACACATATTTATTGAGAGGATGCTCTCAGAACCAATCTTACGTGGAGTTCTGCCTAATTTCTCTAGCAAATTATCCACTTGTTAGTAGAACTGACTAAGCCGTATTAAATCTGCCTATAAATAAGGTATAATCTTCACTAATGGAGATCCTTTAGATGTACAATGTTTTCTCTTTATTTCCATGGTTGTTTTGATGCGTTTCTGATTTTGGAAAAACGGACTCAAATGTGGCTGAGTCTCTTTCATGCATATTTATACGCTACAGGCTATTTAATTGTTTATTTTCGGCCACAACAGTATCCACATTCCCCGAGGCCAAAAACACGAAGTATAATGTGATATGTTGACGGAAATATTAGCAAGTGGTAAGGGATGGTATGCGAATAAATAAATAAGAAAAAACATGAACAGCAAAACATGAAAGGTAAATAATAAAAATTTTAAAATAATCGATGCATGCCAGCAGACAAATAACAGGAAAAACAAACAACTGCAAGTGAGAAAATACATAAAGAGAAGGTATGCAATGATTTAGAGGTTAGGAAGAGTGTAGAGGAAAAGGAGATGTACATAAAAATACCGGCAAAATACACATATACACAAGTTATATGTATATATGGAGGCTTCGCGAGAAAGACAGCATTGATTTATAAGGTAGACGCACATCAAACGGGAAAACAAATATATATCTTGGTATACAAGAGTATTACTGCTTTCTATAGGCATGCATAGGAGGCATTAACGCTGACCTCCTCACTAACGGCACAAAGAAATCATCAATAGTTGAGCAGGCATGATATAATGCAAACAAAAAAACTTAAATGTGACGGAAATGGAGAAAGCGACAGCAGCAGCAGAAAGAAGAGAATAAGCAGTAGAAGGAAACAGAAAAGCAAACGAAAGATGAAACTTGATTTGTCTGACGATTTCCGCTTTTCATGCGGCCAGTTTCCGATAAAAAAAAACAACAGCGTACTACACTAAAAGGGCGCGGGAGAGTGAGACGCCCTTGTACTTGGGCTGACAGCTCAGCTGAGCTATCATAATTCAGAACGCAGCTGACAGGCTGCCACAGCTGAAAGCCGGCAGGCAAGAAAGTGAGCCGCAAAAGAAGTTGCGCGTGGGCGGTGGAGACCGCATGGCATGCCGATGGGTGCAGGGAATATGCCACATGAAATGTGAAGGAAAATGTGAAAATGTGGCAAGCGGCACGACCCTAGCTTAGTTGGCGAAAGGAAGTTCACGCGCACATACCAGTTGAAACTATAAATATAGAAAAAGTTTTCAGTGCGTTCCACTGGCGTTTGGGTGTATTTGTTTACGACATGCTGCTGAATTTATGCGCTGGCTTAAGGGACTGTGCACATTTCTATCAAGAACGTATAGCCGCGCCCACACTAACGTTAGTCATTCAATGCGTTTCCGCTCACTAACACATTTTTCATTCGATTTGAATTTGATTTTGAATTTCCACAGCGCAAACCGGCAACAATGTAATAAAAAAGAAAACGCTTTTTCTTTGCTATGGAAAGTACGGAAAAGTAATTCGTTTTACACGCTCGCATATTTCACACAAGGAGCGGCTGCGCGTGCATTCTCGTATTACTTGAAGAGGTCAGCATAATGCAACACTAAATTGGGTAAAAGTAAATATACGCCTCAGCTTAAAGGAAAATGGTGCGAAAGAAATCGAAAAAATAAGAACTTCAACGGAAAAATGCAAACGCTGTTAAATTGAAGCGAAATGCAGGAAATGAAAAGAAATACAATTCCGGAATTCAATTTGACGTTAAGCACATTTGAGGCGGCGATTTGATGATTTGAAGGCGAAGACATTACGAAATTAATTTGAAGAAAATAAAATCAGAAATATATTAATAAAATTTAACATTTGGTATGTGTCAATACAAGCTGAGTCGTCAAATAATTTGATATAAAATTTAATTGCTTGATAGGTGGAGATTTTGAAACTGTGGAGCTGGTATCTCTCATTATATTTAATTGCCAAATTATTTTGTTTTTTGATTTTAGAATTAACTGAATTGGAAAGTGTAATGCCGAAGTAATTAAATTGGTTTCAAAGGCAACTTCTTTTATATGCTCAACATAACATCGATCTTTGATATGGACATTTCTACTTTAAAAATAATTTTTCATGTCCAGCTTCATTGTTAATTTTAGTATTTCAAATTATACTTGTACCTATATATCATATACATTATATATCCCACTTGAAGTACGTGACTTCGATAAATTAATATAATATGCCCCTAAATGTAGGCAACTCTCCGTGTTATACAGTTTTATTAAGTCAATGAGGCAATTTTGTTCTAAAATAGCGATCGAAACCGAGAAAAAATCTTAACTTTGGTATATTACTTAATACATGAATTGCCAGCCTATAATATTTGCCTTTTTAATTGTTTAAGGATTCAAATGGGTTTGTCGGGTAAAAAATGCCTATTTTCAACATTTTATTTTCTATGTAAACAATTATATATTTGATTCAAACGTTTTTCTGTCTTATAGATACATATTTAAAGAATAATTTCTGAAATTTCAAAAAAAAAAAATTAAAACTCCTTTATTGTGACGTCATTTCCTGTAACCCCTTTGGAAAAAGGGCCGTCCGCCTTGTCAACATAACTCCTGACAGGATCACTTTAAATTTAAAAACAAAAATAACTGTTTTGGTTAAGACCATAAACTCGTACTTGAACAAAAGAAACACATAAAAAATTGGAGGTTTGGCAGACATTTTTCAAAAAAAAATATAAAAATTTCGGTCAAATTTGCTTGACATTTTTTATTTATAATAGTTGTAAAAAACGAAATCCTTCGTCCTAGTGTTTGGAGTTTGTATCTCGTACACCTGTGCAAAATTCCATCAAGATTGTTTGAATAGTGTTCGAAAACATTTGACCGACTTTGAAAACACAGTTTTGAGAAAAACGCGTTTAAAGTTTTGAGTAACAATAATACCTGACTTGGAGCGCACACCTTCCAATGGCTCTATTTTCGAAACTATTATTCGGATCGGCTTGAGAGCGATGTAACCCCTTAAGAAGCTGAAAGTACTTCCATTTCAAGTTCGGTTTTGTGTTGCAGCGTAGTCATATAGTCCCATTCGTTGCCAAGCGGACTGAATTTACCGAAAGCTCAATCAACATTATATCATTTAGACCCATTAGAAATAACATCATCGAACACGGGATTGGACAGTGCTCATATGTATATACCTTTGGAACCCTCTCAGAAAGAATCTATGACACATTTATTTTCGGGACGTGGAAACAGGTTACTGAAAGGCTAATGAACTGAGACATTTTTCATATTAGGAGTTCCTTTATTCGAGAAATAGTACCTACTCTTGATCAGCAGAGCTGCGTGAAAAGATATTTTAAGGTGTCATTATTGCTATTGCTGTTAAAGCATTGTCATTTTATAAATATAAAAAAATAGTATCGCCTCGAGTTTCATATAACTTAAGAAAATAAATTAAACAAGTATTAAAATTTACGTAGCAATACACCCGTATTGCGCATATAATCAAAAAGAAAAAATGTGATCTACTTTTGGGCGTGCTAACGCGTTAATATTGTAATACCAAGCAAATTCCAGGCATACTCAAGTGTCGCGTCCAGCGGCAACACATTTATTTTCTTCTTATTTACTTTTCACTTCTTTCATCTCATCTCCCTCACATTTCGTACAATTGTGCTCACAACAACACTAACTGCCTTTAAGTTTATAGCTGCTTCTGCCGAAAAATCCACTTCAACTGAAGCAAACTCCCACTCAACCATTCACCAACACTTCAATAGCATACCATTCTTTCACTTTAACTTCCGCGTACTACTCTATCTATTTCACTTAAACTTCCTTCCTTCCACTTCATCAAATTTCTTTAGCGCATTATATTTCTTAGCTCACTTTACTTTCTACTTACTTATATTTTAAATTTTGGCGCTTCTCTTTACCAGCGAGGTTATTTAAAACTCGGCTAGTTGACCCGTTGTCAGGCAATTAAATTTAATGAATAGCCTTTGTAATTTATAATAATGCCAACGATGGCAACAACAGCAACAAGTATTCGTACATAGTGTAGACGGTCGGTGTATTACAACAACAAAACGTGTTGGCTTTAACTCATTAAATAAGCAATGTGTTAATAAGCAAATTGTGGTTATTTAACTGTTACTGGTTTGGGTAAATTAATGGAGTAAGGAGAGTTTAGAAGAGAATCTATAAAATTTTAAATTGAGTAGAGTTTAGCTATTAGTTTGATAAAGTAACTTACTTGAACTTTATATTGAGATTTTAGTATATTTCGAAATTGAAGACTATTCACAGTCTCTGAGTAATTGGAGAACATCATTGAAGTCATGTTAATGCCATGTCATGCTAAAGTTTTGAATGGGTTAATTAATTAGTTTGAATCATTCTGATAATACAAAACTCTCATTTTCTTTTCTGGAATACAAATTGAGTAATTTTAGTAGATAAATTTGGAACCAGATAAAATTTAGTCTTTCATATGAGCTCTTACTCAAATTGACGGGTTATGTTTTCTCGAGTACAGACTTTAATAGATGCTTCCTTGCACTTTTGATGTCTTTCGATAAGCTTTGTCACTAGATGCGATCGCAACAAAGTGATTAGGAAGTAGGATAGCATACTCATGACTCTCTAAGAAACTCATCATCTTTTTATATTTTTTTTATCATCTCAAATATGGACACATCTACCAAACGTAAACTCAAAAGCCTATAATCTGCGTTACGGCCATACTTTCGAGTTCGGGATTACACAGAAAAATTATTATTTGTATATTTAAGACCTTTAAACATGAAAATCATTCCGTTCTAATCTCTCCATTCTATCTATGAAGGATCTATAAATTGCAAGTTATTCAACATCAGGTCGATAAGTCAATAGGACATATGGTTCCATCACAATGTGAAAGGAACGGTCCAGAATGAGGAATATATGCATCTTTAGTCCCAGCTAGGTGGATTCTAAATATGATCATCTTCCTTCAAAAATTAACTGACGAGGTTAATTGACTTTTTTAGATTCGAATAGGGGTATTTGAATTCACCAGGTAATCTTGAAGAAAGAACAATAAGACTAATATACTCGTATTATTAGTCAATCTGATCCCCCCGATTGGGACTCGTTGCTACTGTAGCAATCAATACATTGAATTAAAAATCGTATTGTTTTAGACAACTGAATAGCTAAACTATTAAAGCTCGGACTATAAAAGAAACCTCGCAGTTTTCCTATCTTGACGTGATGAGGGGGCTCAGTAGATGTAATAATTCAAAGAGCGAAGCTGGCGGTAGCGTTCCTACCAGTAGAGCCACTCTTGCCGATAAGTTCAATGGAGAATATCGAAGCTAAAAGCAATCCACAACATATCGCAGACGTCTGTACAATAAATATTTTAAACATTAAACATTAAACCCTTCAGAAGGCACGTGGAAACCGCTGAAGTATACTTCTCAGCATATCATATGACAATGATAATACAACCGCAGTCCTCAGTCTCCGGCAAATCGAGGATGCTAAGAATCAAAAAGGATGCGCAGGTAAATCAAAACAAACCTTAAATATCGGAACATGGAACACAAGAAGTTTAAACGAACCTGAAAAACTAGCCAATACGATGAAAAGAGTAAAAAAGCCAATGCATTTCAACATCGGTTTGATAGAGCAATATGATATATGGACCCATCATAATTCTAAAGTAGTGGACCTGAAAGGCATATACCTTAGTCCCAATTAAAGGAGTTTATATTTGAATATTCACTTCTGCATTGCACTGAGGCTCTTTGACTTAGCGAAGTTCGAATAAAGCCGTTTCAAATCAATAGGTGACCATTACATTGCTGGAGAAAGAAGCGAAGATAGGTTAGGCGAATGAAATAGTAAAGAACTCACTATGAAAGATATACGTAGAATTGGAAAGTACAAATATTAATGAAGCTGTAAAATCCTGAGAAATAGTCGCATTCAATTTAACGATTTTTACTTTGTTAATTAAAACAATTAAGAAACACATTCTTTTACGATAAAGGTCATACTTTCCACCAATCCAGAATCTCTACCACTGTCAACTCCCACTGAGAATATCAAAAATATGTCAGAATAATTAAATATAAACCGAATGCATTTGCATAATTCAACAATACTGTGCAAAGCAAGCGAAAATCTGCGAAGAGAACTAAAAACGGCGAAATAACAACGAAAATGCAACAACAAAACCAAAAAATCACGAGCAAATCTGAACAGGAATTTGCGCTTTTGTGCCTTGAACGGTCGCTGTTGTCATTGCGCGCAGACAGATTTTGTCATTTTCCCCGGCAGATACTAACCGTACCCACACACATAAATGCATTTATGAGCTGAGCTCTGCATACGGTCGTGTGTGTGCGTGTGGCTATATCACAGCTTTTGGCTTATTGTCGTTGGCAGCGAGCGACCCGCTGCATAAAAGCAACTCTGCCCGAGCAACGAAATTGACCATAGAAACGGAGTTGGGGCACCGAGCTGAAAAGCGCAACAAGCGCCAAATGAATAAATCCATTTAAATTGCAACATTCATGACCTGCGGCTCCATTCATCCTTGCAAGAATATCAAAATGGTCAGCGGGCAAAACGAGAACGAACGAAAAAAAAGAACGCCAGAAAGCTGAAGTAAAAATATAAAATCATGAATAAAAGTGCGAAAGCAAAAACAACAACTGGAAGCAGTGTGGAATATGCAGAAAAGTGGAAGCAGCTGTTAAAAGGAGAATTTCAATGTGCCAAGCTCACATTGTGCGGTTGTTGGTGTGCTTGGCGAGAGGTCGCTGCTTTCTGCGTTGTAGTCATATTGCATGATGTGGCCGGGTATTCATATAAAATCGCATTGCCACGGCTAACAAGCGCTAAAGCGGCGAACTTAAAAGGACGACAATCTGCGTTAAACGAAATAATGTTCGACGCGTAAAACGAAGCGACACAGTGGTCAACCTGGTGTAAGTAGTAAGTGGTGTGTGCGAGTGCAAAGCAAATTTGAGCGCAACGTGGGTGATGGTAAATGCACTGTGCATAATATTTGTCTGCAGAATGGTGGTTTTATAATTTATATTAGCAAAAGAATTTGATATTGTCGCTATATTGTCTTAGTTAATTTCATAAATTGCTGAATTTTTTATTTATGTGACTTACTTATTACTAGTATTGTACTCTTTGCAGAGTTCACTTTCTGTTTTCTGTTCTGTTTATATTTTTAATCAGATATTTTTATTTTATTCGGAAAGAAGAAAGATTTTAAAATTTTCGAAATTTCACGATTTTTTAATCTCTCGATCGGTTATTACAATTTGAATTTTTTTAAGAAAAAAATTATATATATATTTTCAATATATAAAAAGAAATCCATTATTTTTTCATCAATTTGAAGATTACCTTCAGCATAGTTAGAACTGTCCGATTTACGTCAAACATACAACGTTTTGTTCGATAATACGATCATTTCAAAATGCCACTTTCATAGAGATCCTCTGGGACACGAGAAAACTAACTGGGATACTTGTCTTTCTCAGGCTTCTTGTCAACCGAATTTTTCACCAACAAAATTAGATTCATTAAAGCTAAGGTTTACAGAAAAAAAAAGATGAGTTCTTTAAATGTGTTGAATCCATTAAGCAAATATATAGTAAATTGGTGGCTGAAGATGTATATATCTTCCGAGCGTTTAAAACGTACAAGCATTACCACTTTGCAATACTCTCATCGATTTAAATATAAAATTAACTCCTTGCACCTGAAAATGGAGACTGAATGCCTTATTATATCCTACAAGGGTTAATTCTATTAAAACTGTAGAATATTAGAAACCAAACCTGTCTAGTTTTATTTTGCAAATATTTACTAGTATAGATTTGTGCTGTTTCAAACTTACGTGTTTTGACAATGTTACCAATCCAAACTAGGAAATCATGGAGCGCGTATGAGAGAATTACATTTATAAATATCAGGAATCCACAGTTCTGATATTCTCAATATATTTCTAAGAATTCTCTGAAACTCGTTGATGATTATTTACAGAATTTTGTTATCTCACAGAGCCAACAGAACAATAATTCACCTGCCGTGATAAAATCCTTAAGAATGACCTCGAATTGAACAAGCTTTGTTCAAAGTATACTGTCGAAAGTATCTTTATGTGAAGAATACATAAAACTAAGCTATGTGGTTATGTCTATTTTTTATTGAAATTATTTACTGAAATAATTTTTTTTATTGTTAGAAAATATAATTTTCCAGGAATTTAATCTATATTCTTGCTTTCAAAAGAAGTTAATGGGGAAATTCAGTAACAGACAAAAGTCAAGTTCTTTCGTCGTTGGTAAAAAGCGTTACCTAAAATGTGTTGTCTAGGGTCTCTATTAATATTAAAGTCTCCCTACATATATGTATATATATTTTGTAGGGCTATGTAAAATTGTTTGTAAGAACTAGTATATACTCCAATAGAAATCGACAATCGAAACTTAAAGTCTCTCATAACATTAAAGTTTGGTTACATATATTTATAATATTTATGTGAGATTGAGAATTGTAATTAGACCATTGAGTGGAACTTTACGGCATGTTTTCTCTGCTGAGGTAAGAAAATTGCCAGAAGTTGAATACAACACAATTCTAAATGAGATTACCTCTATCAAATCTGTATTTAAGCTTCCTACAAATTTTTACGAATGTTTTATGAATGTTGTCGAACAAAAATGAGACAGAATAATGGACTCTTCATAACCGTATTTGTATATATTTCAATTTATAAGGTACTAGCGGACCCGACAAATGTTTTTCTGCATGATATTTCAAGCTATTAGGATATTAAACCAATTTTTTTGTTGGGACAAATTAATTGTTGTATTTTATATATATGTAATTGAATTAAAGATTTGGTACACCGATAGTAGCGATATCCAATTGTAAAAGATTTCCTAAAGAATATTCAGAAAACGATTTTATATACCTTTAAATTTAAAATTAAATAAATTCACTACTTAAATTAGACCAAATGGTGACTACAAATCATTTTCGAATCATTCAAAACGGTCTAGTCGTTTAGGAAGAGTGCAGTGACATGCAAACTTACTAAGAATTTTATATATGAAGTTAGGTCAATATAGATGAACCAATACAGAAATATACATCTCCATTATTTTTTCTTAATAACCGATTATTTGAGTAATTGTGAATTATATTTCATTTAAAATAACGCGTATAGTAAATTTTGAGGTTAACTTACCATATTCGCAGACTTTTTTTTGAGTGTATCCTACACCATACACAAGCCACTGAAGCAGAACATTTCCGAAGGTGCAACATCCTGCAAGTCAATGAAAACATTTATTCGTAAATCGTAAAGTAACAGTAGACAAAATGAGCGGCAATCTAAAGCAAAAAAAGTGAATAAAAGACAAGAAATAACGCAAATAAAAATATGAGAAATAGTGAGCGCAAAAAAAATAAAATAAACTGTGGCAAAAATATGAGTGCAACACACGACACAAGTGCGGCAAACGAAGCGATAAAAAATTGGCTAAAACCAAAACGATGCTTTACGCGTTAAATCATGAGCACGAAGTGCGGTCCAGCCCAGCAAAAAAAATATATATATATAATTGCATTGGGCAATGACAACCATAAAAGTAGACTGCGCCAAGGCAGTCAGTGGAGACAACAAGGAGCAGACGGTGTACGACGTGGCCGACGTAAGGTGAGTAGCCATTTTAGTTTTACATGCAAAAGCATTTGATTGTATTAGTTTGTTGTTGTTGTTGCTGTGCGCTGAGGTCACCGAGGTGGCAGCTAAGAAGGAAATTGCAATTGTAACTATGAAATGCTTTTAAATACAAAAGACCGTTAGGATATCGACTGAAGGAGACTAATTCTCACACTCTCTCTAACTGCGAAATATTCGAAGTGAGACTAGGTAGACTGTTATAATAACTGTACATGGCACATCGCTTGTGGGCATCCACATTGAATGCAAAATGGCAATTTCTTCTTCAGAATCGATTCTTTTCGTGCTTCTACAAGCATCTTCTCTATTGAATGTCGAAGGTCTGACTATGAGGCTACTATCGACGCTAAGTGTAGTGAAATGCCAATATTACAAACAGGTCCAGTTTGATATCGACCTCTACAACGTGTGTAGAGTGTGAGGCGAAAATTACTCCAAACGGTGTTGTTGTTGTACATTTATGTATGCCGACAAAATGAGCATTCACGGGTGTGAATAAAAATGTAAGTCCTTGTTAAATGCAAATCATAAAAAAATAATGCTGCAACATCGGTGAATGCGAGTAGAACATGACAGACATGAGTAAACAGGGCATTACATGACACCCACAACAGGATCTATATGTGTATGTCAATATGTAGTTTTGCTTTTATGTTATTGTATTTCGTATTAGTCGTTGATTTTTTATATATATTCGTCAACATTGAAACAAATACCCGTTCGTTTGTTCATCGTTTTCTGTCATCCCATTCTTTTGTGAAATTGTGGATGAAGATCGTGAGGTAGTAACAATGCAAATTCGATTTTTTACTTTCGAATCAACACATCAGACTTCTAACTCTCTTTCCGAAGCTTTTCTGCTATTTTGAAGTATTCATAGAACTTGAAAATCATTACTTATAGTGTTGTGATCTCATAAAAAGTCAATAGAAAAAATTCATCTGCCAATATGAAAGCATTTTTACAGAAACTATTATATAGGTTCGTAGATCGGTGATGAACATTTTTATTGCACCATATTTTATTGGAATAATTTAGCTCTTTATTAAAATTAACTGGTATTAACGAATAAAATCAGGCTAGGCAGTTGTAAAGTATAATTTTCGCTTCACCATTATTGTCTTCAAAATAAATTAACGACCTTGTATTAGACCTCGGCTGAAATAATTAACAGATATTTTCGGTTACGTCGTATTTCTAGTGCAGACGTGTTCTTGAGTTTTGGAAGCAGGAAGAAGTTAAAAGAAGATTGAAGATTCATTCGTGTCGTTGACAAACACCCCCTTTTGCCTTGATTTTCATTTCACGAAAACTTTGATTTTTTATAAGGATATAGAATAATATCCAATATTGTTCAGACGACCTAGAACTTCATTAAAACCAAATCGAAATTTGTATGAGATAAATTCCTTGAATTCTTGGTCATAATTGGGCCCATTGTGCTCACCCCAGAGGTACTGTGCTAATCGTTACCTAAACAACTCGTTCAATTTGACAAAACTTCTACTTTTTTTCCATCCCAGCTGCCCAATTTCTCTTAGGTTATAGTATTGGGATCCGTGGAAAGTGTTCCTTCTTAACCGACTGAAAGCTGGACATTCGCAAAGATATTGCTCGAGCGATTCCACTATACCAAGTCTCTGCAGCTGGCCTCTTAGGGGTAAGTGCCCCGCGAAAACCCTTGTGATAGTTTTGTGATACGACCTGTGTTGCAAAAAATATGATGATCTGTGCCTGAGATAGTATTAGTCTCAGGAATAATTTAAAATGTACAAGTTCAGTTGAGGGGAAAATCAAGGTTTTTAACGTCATTAGCTGTCATACAAGTTTAAGTTTAAATCAATACTCAGTTATAATAAAGGGTTTCTATAACTCGAAGTTCTCTTTAAATCGAACTCTTAAATTTGCAATAGAAGTCAAATTTCATACATACTGCATTCCATAACTTGAAGTGTCTCTAACTCAAAGTTTTTTTTGGACTATGGTGCTTCGAGTTATGGAAGTTCAACTGTATATGATAGTTAAATGTTACAATAAGGTTTATATGAGAGTGAGTGAGAGAACTGTAGCTAAGACAATGAGTTCTCTGGGTCTATTTTAGTTTTTTTTTTTAGGACTAAAAGTTCAAAGACAGATTCACTAGTAGCACATGAGGTTTATTTAATCATTTTAAAGTGTTCCCACTTATTTGATATGTGTGTGATATAATATACATAGGTTAGATGAGAGTCAATGACAAGCTTAAGGACTCTCGTTAGTTAGTTGAGTATTCTAAAATAGACCAGTTTGGATATTTTTATGTTTTATTACGTGAGATAGAAGACAATTTTATTAGTTTTTCTTGGTGAGTTTTGTATATCTAGTAAATTGGAAGAGAAATATATTAATTTAAAATTGTTGTCTTTAAGAGTAAATGTTGCGTTGTATAAATTGCTTCATTAGCTTTTCGACGTTGCTGTTGTATCTTAGTTTTCAATAACTGTTTTCTTCTCTTTGTGTGAAGTGCGATTTTCGCATTATACTCGCTACTACAAAGAGGGCCACAAAAAAGACCAAACAACAATAACAACACAGATGATGGTTGAACAAAGCAAAGGTGACATAATAGCCAAGCGATTAAAATGCGAAGTAGGGAATGAGTGATTGCGGCAAAGAACCACAAAAAAATAATTTGACAGAAAAAATAATATAAAATTTTGAATGGAAAAAGGTGAGCTGGCGCGACAATAATGAAGTGGCAAAAAGGCAACGAAAAAACTGCTGTTGAAGTAATAGCCTTCATACATCCATATACAGCTTTGAACTACAACAACATCCAATACAACAAAAACTATGCTACAATCGCGCATTTAGCCATCGCTGTACACGTTGCAACACAATGTGTCGCTTATTGAAACTGCCACATGTAATGGTGGAAAATGAGCAGGCGTCGCTCTGCAACACCCACAGAACACACATACACATATACTTATAGTATATGTCAGTTGCTGTATTCGTGCTTTCGGTGTATTGAAAGCAACTAAATTGTGAGTGCCATCTTCCGCTGCTGCGGCGCTGCCCGCTATGGAATTGAGTCACGTGTTGGCATTTAAGTGCCGACGTGCAAAATGTTGCACATCCAACACCGTGCCACCGTGCCACACCGCATGCAGCATTGAAATTCTTTTAATGTTCCCGCTTGCCACATGCTGCATGCAGCAGCAAGCATTGGTGTTTTTTTCACTTCCATTTGCCACATTTTTCTTACCACATTTCGCTGGTCTAGCGCGCTTTGTTGTTGTAGCGCTCTCACTTGGTGGCTGTGCCTTCATTTTAGTGCCATTTTGTAGCGAAAAAATAACCGGAAAGTAGCCATTATAGGTGTCACTTTACGCGTTGCTGTTTTTTTGTCCTTTTTTGCCTTGCAATATGTTGCAAGCTGCTGCGTCTGTTGTAATGCGAATGGTAATGGTTTTGCTTTGTGTGTGTGTTGTTGCTTTGGTGTTGCCATTTGAGCGCATAATTGCTTCATTTTTATTTAGTGCGAAATTGGCAATTTATGTGGCACATTTATTGGCGAAAATGGGTCCGTTTGAAAGATGACTTTGTCGTGCATCTAACGTAGCAAAGTGGAAGCATAGTTAGCGTGATATTACTCAATAGTTAATGGAGTTGTCTAGTGTACTAAGGTGGAGTATTGAAGGCGTCGATTTTGTCTTGTGTGTTGTAAGCGTTTTAGTTGTTGCATGAACTTATTGATTAAATCTTGTAGATTTAGGTGTGAAAGGTAGTTCCAGTATTTTTTAAGGATTTATAAGGCTTTTCAATTTTGAATAATATCAGCAAGTGAGCGGTACAAAGACCGGATTTCATCATTTTTGCACTCAAGTACGGCGATACAAGTTTTCAATACTTTGATAATACTTTGGGTTTATGTCTTATTAAAATTATTAAAAAATTGATCAGCAAAACTGTTTTGCGAAAATAGTTCGTTAATTCTAGAAGACATTCTTTAGGCGTACCAAGGTTAATCCATTATATTTTTTATGAGTTATCAAAGGAGCGGCTTCATCAATTAATCTCCTCTGATCAAATATATTTGTATGTATCTAATTGGCGTAGGAACCGTTAATCGTTTATAGCCGAATCGATAATAGAGCGCCATGCTTCACTTTTTCTAGCAAATTCGACGCCAGTTGGAAACCCAAGTGAAACCAGGTCACTCTCCATCTGTTCTTTCCAACGAAGTGCAGGTCTCCCCCTTCCTAAGTTTCCACTAGCGTTTAATGCATCGATCGCTTACCATAAATCTTCCGCAAAACTTTTCGGTCGAAAACCCCAAGAGTCGTCTCGTCAGATGTTGACATCGTCCACGCTTCTACACCATGAAGTAGTACGGTAATGATGAGGGACTTGTAGAGTATTGTTTTTTTCGTCGAAAGAGGACTTTAATTTCAATTGCCCACTTTGTCCAAAGTAGCACCTGGCAAGAGTGATTCTGCGTTGGATTTCAAGACACACATTATTATTGGTGTTGATGCTGGTTCCCAGTTCGTAAACGACAGTATCGACAATTTCAATATTATGACTGTCAACAGTGACGTGGGAGCCAAGCCGCGAATGCATTGACTGTTTGTTTGAAGACAGGATATATTTCGTCTTATCCTCATTCGCCACTAGATCCATTCGCTTCGCTTCCATGATAGTCAGTCATCTTGTTTGAAAACTCGTTTGGTATCGAAAGGCTCGTAGAGGTCTTTCCCGATCCTGACGGAGCTTTTGGTGTTGCTCAACGTCAGCTTACATTTTCATAAATGTTTACAGAGATGTTCAATATACAGTTCCTGAAAAGTCTTTTTATTAGAATAATGTTTCAAAATCATTGAATTTTATCCTCAAACCCTCTATTTGAAGTGGACTCATTGGCCAATCGCCTGCAAAGATGAGACACATTTCTGATATAACTGTTACCTAAATATTCCTCCATATTTAGAGTTCCATCGATCCTGAAGACACTCCCAGGCTCATATATTTTATCTATATATCTGGTGTGCCTTTCAGGCTGAGGGTTTAGTTGGTATATAAATGGTTCAAGTTGGTCACATAAAGGACAAGAAGTCATCAGTTTATTTTGCCGAACTTATAAATTATATCAAATATATAGTTTTCAGTTGTTCACCTGGTAAGACATAAGTCTGGGTTATTAGCTTAAACCTCCTTCTTGGGAGATGCGTCAAGTCCGTGGATTAAGCTGATAATCTAGCCACGACTGGCGAATACAAAACTAAGGATCTGGGTATATAAGATCACCTTATTAGAATAAGCGGTGTCATGTCAGTTGACGGTGACTACATGCACTTTTTGTTTTATTTAATTCTTTGGAACAAATAACTTCGAGACTTTAAACCCGAACATTTCTCAGATTTAAAAATTAATCCTTTTCAATTTTGGAAAAAAAATTATAAAAATTCAGCAGCATTGTAGCAAATAATAAAAAAATTAAAAAAAAACCCGAATCAAACAAATCGTTGCATATATTTTTGTCACTTTGATCACTTAGACGCCTGTAAGACCAGCAGTACCAGAGTAAAAATTCGGCCTAGGCAAACAACCGGAACGGAAAACAGCTAAAATTATACAAAAAGGATGAAGGAGAATCGACTCAAAAGTAAAAAAAATTAGACCAAAAAAGTTCAAAGTGACTTGCCACACAGTGGCGAAAAAGGAAGCATAACTTGCGGCGTTGAGCAACACATAAAAATAACAATTGTAATAAATGAGCCAAAAAGGAAGAGATCATGAATACGCTTGTAAATTGCTGGCTTTTTCTGCTAAAGTGACTTTGCGACTCTATCAAACTGGCATATACAAATCTACAGACTTTTCTGGTGGCACTTGAGCAGAGTGCTAAATGAGCGTGCAAAGAGTTTTGCATACATTTAGGCGCCACCAGCGTATAAAAGGACAATTTTTGTAGATTGTTACACTTTTTTCTTTCTTTTTTGTTTTTTTTTTTTGCCTTTGCCTTCACTTTACTTTTTCCTCTACGGTTTTTCTGCGAAAGAGTTGCATTGGTGTGGTGGGTGCGCCGCTGAAATCCGAGAAATTGAAATGCTTAATTGTTTACGACTGTGTTGACGGCCGCACTGATGGTTGAATTTTTGTGGTCTCGACGGTAAAGCGTTTGCCTTTTTATCGCTTTCAGCGCAAAGCCATAACAACGAAACAGCGTAGAAAAGCGAAAAAAGACTACAAAAACAAAAAACCAAAAACAAGATCAACATTTTGTTTGCGGCCTGCTTCCAATTTCATTTGCCCCGGCTCGGCTTTAGCAGCAATTTTTGGCACTTGCGGCATTTCCGTAATGATTGCTGGCCACACTGGATTGTTTGTTTCTGCACAATAACAACACACATACTGTGAAACATGAAATGTTCAATAGATGCTTTGTTTTTGTTGTTATTGAACTTTTTTCTTCGTTTTGTTAGGCTCGAATTGCCGCTGCGGCCGCCTCTAACCAACAAACGCTTGTGGAAGTGCCACTTAATTGAATGTTACACTTGAGCAAAACTAAATTTCGGGTCATTGATGTTTGTTTTCATGTTTCGAGATTTTTTATTTCTAATTTCTTCTTTTTTTTAAGCTTTCTTCAAATCTATCTGCTAAAATAATTTTCATTCGTTGAAAAAAATGTTTGAACAATTTATTTGCTTAAAAATGATTTAAAGCAAAAAAAATACCAAAAACAGTTATCTCATATCATTTAAATATTTTTTTCATCATATTGTTATTGCCCACGTGACTGATTGTTGTGCAAATTTCGATTCGTGGTCCTCTCCATTCCCCTTTTATTTGTTTGTCTGCTGTTTGCTTGACATTGATTGTATAGTATATAAAGTGCATTCGAGTTGGTTGCTTTGTGGGGTTTATATCATTCAGTTTGCGCCTTCAGCCGCATTTCAATTTCATTTACGCATCAACACCGCAATGATAAATAACTTTTCCAGTTTTTTGCCAGCCAAATACTCATACCCATTTTCATACTCATTGAACACGTAAAACAGATTTTGGTGTTTAAAGTCTCGTAACTAACCTGATTTTGTTTTAAAGGGTGTTTCAAATAGCGTTGATTTGGAAATATTTATGCATATAATTTATAGATTTGAATTCTAGGTTTTCGTAATAGATGCTAGGAGACAATTTAGTTCGTAAATCCAACGTTAGCTACATTTGAAGTAACGATCATGTAGTGAAACCTACTAATATATCGATTCTTCTGGTTATAGTAAGTGAAAAATTAAGTGGATATTTTCCTCAGCAAATTTTGTCATATAGTTATGAAAATTTTAGGTTGTGGCTGGGATAGTCTACAATTTCTGCATAGCCAATTTTAAGGCTGCAATAAAGAACATCAACCCATTGGCAATAAAATGATACATAGTGTTGTTTATTCAAGGTTTTGAATTTTTGTCCAGCGATAGTCCTGCCAACAATGACCCGAGAAGTCAAAAAAAAAAACATTGGAAAACTTTCAAATATTTCCCATATCCTTGCATATCGATTTAGACGTTCTACATTGAGGCTCAACCCACACCGTATTAGTCTAATAAGATAAAATTGACTAATAAGACACAAAAACGTATTTTGCTCTAACCCTCACTAAGCGAACATGAGTTTTTGTCTCATCTTGTTCGGTGTGAGTTGCCACATTGTCGTATTAGACAAGAAAAGACGTCTTGACTAATCCGGTGTGGGTAGGGCCTAATTATGAGAATATTTGTCAGTAATCAGTAAATTTTTAGGCTAAATAAGCTAAATAATTATTTTTAAATATTGGTAAACACCGAGATCGGTGATCTGTGAAGTTGTGCAATAGACGCCTTTTTATCAACATATCTAAGCTCGCTTACCCCTAGGCACTACTCTCTTATCAACAAGTTTACGTAGGCAATTTAACATAAACAAAGTCACCTAATTTGGATTCGATACAAATAAGTATGGGGATACCTCATTAAAGTCGTATAACCACTTGATACATTAATAAAAACTTTTATATTACAGATTTGTTTATCAGATTTTCTAATGTGAATGTCTTATGATAACATACTGTTAAAAATAAAAATTCAAATATTTTTTTAGCACAAGTGCTGCTCTACCCTATCTGAACGACTAGTATAGTTACTTCCCTTCGCTATTCTCTAATACTTGGCAATATGAAGAGAACTAGTATTTCTCTCTTCATTAAATTTTTTTCCAAAATGTACCGATTTTCTTCAATCCTCTTCTCATTCAATATACATATTATTTGAACCGATAGAGCAATAATTAAATATGGTAATCAGTCATAGATCATATCCAATAAATGATGATCAGATCAATATAAAAAGATTTGTTTTGATTAACGACTTATTTCTGACTTCTTTAACCATTTTTGATATTTAATTATACTTTGCATGAAAACTTGACAGCTACTGGACAGATAGAAATATGTGCTTATGACCAGTAGTAGTTAAGAACTTTTATAAAATTAATTTTTAAATTTTCGGCTTACTAACTACTTTGTTCATTAAATTTGCGCTGAAAGGAGTATAAATATTCCATCATGCATACTCCTCTGTATATATGTATATTAAATTAAAGTCCCGAAATGAATAGCTGCCTGCCTGGCCGCATGCATTTTGTCATATTTAACCACAAAAAAGGGACAAACATTCAGCTACAAACGAACGCATTCCTTCATACATACGAACTAAAGGGTGATTTTTTAAGAGCTTGATAACTTTTTTAAAAAAAAAAAACGCATAAAATTTGCAAAATCTCATCGGTTCTTTATTTGAAACGTTAGATTGGTTCATGACATTTACTTTTTGAAGATAATTTCATTTAAATGTTGACCGCGGCTGCGTCTTAGGTGGTCCATTCGGAAAGTCCAATTTTGGGCAACTTTTTCGAGCATTTCGGCCGGAATAGCCCGAATTTCTTCGGAAATGTTGTCTTCCAAAGCTGGAATAGTTGCTGGCTTATTTCTGTAGACTTTAGACTTGACGTAGCCCCACAAAAAATAGTCTAAAGGCGTTAAATCGCATGATCTTGGTGGCCAACTTACGGGTCCATTTCTTGAGATGAATTGTTCTCCGAAGTTTTCCCTCAAAATGGCCATAGAATCGCGAGCTGTGTGGCATGTAGCGCCATCTTGTTGAAACCACATGTCAACCAAGTTCAGTTCTTCCATTTTTGGCAACAAAAAGTTTGTTAGCATCGAACGATAGCGATCGCCATTCACCGTAACGTTGCGTCCAACAGCATCTTTGAAAAAATACGGTCCAATGATTCCACCAGCGTACAAACCACACCAAACAGTGCATTTTTCGGGATGCATGGGCAGTTCTTGAACGGCTTCTGGTTGCTCTTCACCCCAAATGCGGCAATTTTGCTTATTTACGTAGCCATTCAACCAGAAATGAGCCTCATCGCTGAACAAAATTTGTCGATTTGTCGATTTTTCGATTTGTCGAACCGAACACTGATTTTGGTAATAAAATTCAATGATTTGCAAGCGTTGCTCGTTAGTAAGTCTATTCATGATGAAATGTCAAAGCATACTGAGCATCTTTCTCTTTGACACCATGTCTGAAATCCCACGTGATCTGTCAAATACTAATGCATGAAAATCCTAACCTCAAAAAAATCACCCGTTAGTAATACGAGCGCAATGCCGCACATTCTTTCGATGCACAAAAGCTGTCCACAATGTGGTGAAATCAAATTAACATGCTTTTTCCGATCGAAAATGACATTGATGAAGGTTGCAAATCAAATTTGCGTACACCGAATGAACGGTGCATGCAACGCGGTGTAAAAGTGTGGGCCGGTTAGTCGTGCAACCACAGCAAGTGCAGCAATGCATTGTTGTTGTGGCATGAGTGAAAATGGTGTGTGCTGCAGCTGATGAACTCGCTGAAATAGTTGTTTCTTTGTACGGATGCATTCTATATATGTAAACATAATTGAGTGTTTTATTGGTTTCTGAGAGTTTCCAAACCTTCCAAATATTGATATTTTCTCCTTTTTCCCAAATATTTTTGGTAAGTTGGACAAGGTTTCCAGAGTTTCCTTGGTGCCTAATTTCAAGCATTTGCTTTGTGTACTCAGTCCAAATGCTGTTCCCAGGTAGACGAAATTATCTACGGCTTCGAAGTTATGTCTGTCAACAGTGACGTGGGATCCAAGATGCGAGTGCGCTAACTGTTTGTTTGATGACAGGAGATATTTCGTCTTGTCCTCATTCACCACCAGACCCATGCACTTCGCTTCCTTACCCATTCTGGAAAAAGCAGAACTAATGTCGCGGTTGTTGTTATCAATATCATCGGCGTTCGCCAGCAGCTGACCACTCTTATACAAGATTGTACCTTATCGATTTAGCTCTACAGTTCATATTATATTCTCCAGCAATAGATTGAAGAAGTCGCACGACAGTGAGTCACCATGTCTGAAGCCTCGTTTGGTATCGAACGGCTCGAAGAGGTTCTGCCCGATCCTGACAGAGCTTTTGGTGTTGCTCAATGTCAGGAATACCAATTTCAGGCAGCTCCCTTTCGTGCTATCGAAGGCAGCTTTAATATTGATGAAAAGGTGGTGTGTATCGATTCTAGTATAAATTATGAAAAAAAGATTTAAATGGGGTGAGTGATAAGTTGCCAGACTAAAATTACTTTCTGTTGTCTTGTTTTCTTCAGCTTTTCTATATCGAAAGGTATAAGAGTTAAAGAGCTCAAGGGTTAGCATTTAAATAATTTCTTATTTGTCATTAAAAGTGCTTCTATGGATCCTATGTTTATAGAAATACAGAATAATGTAATATCAAAGTGCTTGTAGAGATTAAACTTTCCGATCTGAATATCTTCCTATTGAACCTCCGGTCCAAAGGCAAAAATTCGTACGAAATCCACCTTTGAGTTGTTGTTGTGTTCGACCATATATCGAGTTAGTTTTATTTTATTATGGGTTATGGGCCGGCGGCGTCATTGGATCGTACTTCTTCCGTGATGATCAAGACCGGCATGTTACTGTGAATGGGAATCGCTACCGCTCAATGATAACTGAATATTTTTGGCCCAAATTGGATGATATGGACTTGGACAATATGTGGCTCCAACAGGACGGCGCCACAAGCAACACAACGAATATCACAATCGATTTATTGAAAATCAAGTTTGGTGATTGTATTATCTCACGAATTGGCTCAGTCATTGGCCGCCTTGGTCTTGCGATTTGACGCCGTTAGACTATTTTCTGTGTGGCTACGTCAAGTCTATGGTCTATGCCAACAAGCCAGTGATGATTGATGAACTTCGTACGAATATCGAACTTGAAATTGCAGCAGTATCGGCCGATTTCCGCTTGAAAACCGTCGCAAATTGGGTTCAGCGTCAGAACGTTTCTTATTGAAAAACCCTTTATGTGTGTATAAAAACAACAATTTTTAGTAGCGGTTGCTACGTAGTAAACCACTATTTGTTTTTAGAAATCTGTAATGAAGTTTTTCAGTAGTTGAGAATTATATGTATATGTACACGTCTATTACATTTTTATATTATTATCAATAATTATATTTTCTCTTTTCAGGTAAGTTTTCTATCAAAAATGCAGCAGTTCTATTACAATTAATTACTACTAATGAGATATATGTAAGTGAATATATATAAATATATATTTGTAATGTTGTATATAATATATCATAATATTATATAATATGGGTTCAAAAGCGTTTTCAAGTCCGTCCCTTGTCCTTTAAAACATTAGCCAAATTCGCATTTTATATGCATGTACCTACATATGTTTGTAGGTTTCTACTATGCACTACATACCCTGTGCGACAATTTTTTGATTATAAAGAAGATAAGAAGAAGCTTGTCTAGGCGGTTCAACTTCATTTCGAGACATTCACACACATCTAGTACTTTCTAAATTCCATCATTTTTTACTTTCAATATCTTTTATATCTCATTTTGATGATCTAGTGCTACTGTTGCTCTTCGAATACTAGATACAGAAGGAGTTTCCATTAAGAAAAAGAGCATTTATTTGCTATAATAAATTAAAAAATAGTATTATATATTATAAAAAATAAGATACAGATATTGACTTGGATCCGTTGTATTACTTCCATACTTCATGGATTATTTCAACTAAATTTTCTAGAAAACAATTTATATTTTAACGTGGTTAAAGCATGTCGAGGTTTATATAAGATCTATCTGAGTTTTATTGGACTTTGATAGAGTGTGTACCTTTGCCATGTCCTCTATATTTAATACACAAATTGAATTCTCTCTGAATTGTTGAGTAATAGTACGTGAAAAACACCTCATAAGTGAAGTTTGATATATATAATTAGGCAATTTCATAGTATTAGAGAATTGTTGCTTTCATCATTGAATACCGAAAACAAGTCTTAGTCTTGAACAATAAAAATTCATGATAAAAAGTCACTAAGATGATCAATTGATAAGCAAAAAGAAATGAAATTGCGAAATATACAGTGGCAAGCAAAACTGTTCGGATGTTCGCCACTTTTGCATTTGAACAGCTCAAATATTATAAAATTTTCAGGATAAGATAAGATAAAATCTAATTCATTAACTGACACAAAAGAGAAATACAACAAAAACTAAAACAAACTCATTCAGTACAGTTTTGCTCGTAAAGACCAAATGGCTTAAAATTGTTTTTTTTTTTTTTTTAATATTTGGTCTAAAAGCATTTGCTTTTAATTAAATTATCTAGACGTCTAGACATATGTTCAACTGAATTTTCTAATATTTCGTTTGGTACGCTTCTCCATTCGACTTGTAATCTGCTCCATATCTCCTCCATATTGCTCGGCTCTTTTCGGTAATTGCACAGGCTCTTCTTTACAATAGCCCACAAATTCTAAATTTGACAATAAAATAGCATATTCATACAGTCTATCGCACATGATGTCCTTAAAACGCAACGTCAGTAGTATGGTCTACCATTCGATTGGAAACGATTAATTTTTGATTTCTTATTTATTTCATCCGACTAGAAAACTTTTTTCCAGTCTTTGCCGAACCCATTTTTTATGTTTCTAAATAAACTTTAAACGCGCCTTAATATTTTAATTAGCTAGCATCTGCACTGCATCGTTTTCTTACAGTCACAACAATGTTCAAAGCTAATTTTAACTGTCTAACAATTTTAGTGGTCGAAAAAATATTTTTTCCCCATCAAAATAACATTTGATCCAACTTCGAATCAAATTTTTTACATTTTGTTTGGAAACATTGGTTCCTATGTTTATTCAAGCGGAAATTAACTAAAAATTACAGCTAACCCACGCTAAATTGTTGTAGTTTTAAAATATCAAATCGTAAAAAGTATATAATCATTTATTTCTAGATTTTACGACATCAAATCAAATAAAAATCCTTCATATAGTGCAACTAGCAAAAATGTACTGAATGAGTTTGTTTTAGATTTGGTAGAACTATTTTTTAATTTTAGTTACCGAAAAATTGTGATTTAATTGTATTTAACATTAAATAAAGAACTAACACTCCAAATTTGGTAACGCTTGACACAACCGTTACAAAGTTAGAGCACTGGAAGTGCAGAAGTGACGAACATCCGAACGGTTTTGCTCGCTACTGTAAAGTTATAGCATAGATTTATGGATTTCGAAAATGCAAGCAAAACTAAAAGTGAACACTTTCTCATTAAATTACACTCAGAGGTAAACCAACACTTTCAGTTCAAAATAATTAAATAATCCAATATATTTAATAATTATACTAAAAGCACCAAATTTAAGCAGCTTTTTGCATATTGATCGATTGAAAATTAGAAGAAAAAAAACTAAATAATAATAACGGTAAACTATGGCAAACTAAACGCAAAACTCTCGCAGCCAAACAGTAGTGCTAACCACAATCTCGGCCGCATATTAATTTACTAATTGTGTGTAGCAACTGATTAGTTTGTGCTCACATCTGGGTACAAACACAATATTTGGGCAGCCGAAAAATCACAGCGCACTGGAATTGAAGTGGAAAATGTTGATTTGATTGGCATTTCATGCGTCAATTACTTTAAAATAGTGCATCAATCATGCAACGCATGGGCATAATATATGTATATATAAGGAGAAAGCATAAAAATATATTTCTACGCGCGATTGTGTGACCGCATGTCGAAATTTTCCACTCAATCACGCCGCAGTCGCTGCAACCGCGACAACAACATTGACATTGGCCAGCGGCGTACTATAATTCAGTGTGTAGTAGGCAGGCAATATGCGGAATTAAATATATTTATGCGTATATGTAGTAGTTGGTAGTCAGCGAAAATTATACATCAATAAATATTTTCGTAGGTTGCGTATACGCCATGTTGTACACATACACACAAACAGCTGGTGAAACGCGTCGCGCATATTTTTATGCAAATAACCAATAATCAAACGAATGATGAATGTGCGAATTGCAGATGAGTGAAATGGTAGTGAAAAATGTACGCAAAGGGTGACCACTGAGTATCGTGTTACATGCCACTGGCGCCTGTTGTTATGCAAAGCCAGGCAACACATGCATTTGTATGCACTTATGTACAGTTATTTGTGGCATGCAGCCAGTGCCAGTGCTGTGTAAAGCAGCAATGCTGCAAAAATAAACCAAAAAAAGAAATTTTGTCAACAAAAATTCACAACGAAATTGATACCTGCAACCACTCCGGTGGCGTGTGAGTATTGTTGCAAATGACAGCAATGAAATCAATGCGGTAACGCTACTTTGCGCGCACACATAACCAAATTCATAAGCGCACACACTCACATATATAAATACATATGTATAGACAAATTTTTGTGCGTTTATTTCACGGCATTCACGTGTGACATGTTGCATGTTGATGAGTGCCTTGGCATCGGTGGTGTTGTTATGTTGACAGATGAGTCGCTTGTGCAAATCGTGAAAACGTGCTTTTGCAGCAATTCGGCGTTTGAAGGCCGTAAAAGCTTTCCATTTCGATTGCATGCAATTTGCTTCAATATATATACATATGTATATATATAATGCATATATATGAGAGTGTAGCTGTGCACAATTTTCGGCATAATAACGAAAATATTTCAGCACAAAAAATTGTATATTTACATTCACTTAACAAGCTGGTGCTGAGCGTTGTGGTATATGGCAAATATTATAGTATTCATATGCATATAAAGGGTGTTTTTATGCGGTAAAGAATATTAAAAAAATCGAATATTTTATGCCATTTAGAATTTTGTACATATGGTCAAAGAGTGTGCAACTTACGGAGATGATCCTAATTTTATAATTTTTTCCAGCACAAATGCCAATATCACCATTCCACCAATAAACCTCTAAATATAAGGTTTAAACTGATCACTCGTAGTTGATTGAAAAAACAATATAACAAAGACAAATCGCTTGAGTTTTTTTTTTTTAAGATTAATTTTTCAACATCTCATTCCGATAAGGTAATGGGTACACGCTGTTGTGGAGGGCTTTTTAAAAGGGACGCTACAAAAGTAGACTAATAGGGACACAAACAACGCCATATTTTTTACAGCTCTATTGATATTTCTATGCAGTAAAGTTTGCCATTTCATCATGGAAAGATATACGATCCAACAACTAGTCGAAATAATTAAAATTTATAATCGAAATTTGGAGTCAATGGCCTCTACTTTGAGAGCGCTACGTCCAATAAGCATACTGCTCGCCATTGCATCCCGAAAAAAATTAGGTTTGGTGCGGTTTATTTATGGGCCGGCGGCGTCATTGAGCCGTACTTCTTCCGTGATGATCAAGACCGACACTTTACTGTGAATGGGAATCGCTACCGCTCAATGATAACCGAATATTTTTGGCGCGAATTGGATGATATGAACGAAATGATCCAGTCAATTGGCCGTATCGATCATGCGATTTTACACCGTTAGACTATTTCCAGTGGGACTGCGTCAAGTCTATGGTCTATGCCAACAAGCCAGCGACGATTTATGAACTTCGTACGAATATCGAACGTGAAATTGCAGTAGTAGCGGCCGATTTATGCTTGAATACCGTCAAAAATTGGGTTCAACGTCTGGATTACTACAAGCGTGCCCGTGGTGGCCATACAAAAGAAATCGAGTTCCATACATAATGGCATCGAATGTACTTTCGCTTACTTTTTTAGCGCTCTTATTGACTCTAAATCCTTTATATAGTCAGTAAACATTAGTCAGTAGCACTCATAATTGCCCATAATTTTGGCTATCCATAACTCTAATAAATGACCCTCTACATACATTCTCTCACTATCATACAATGCAGTATAAAATGATTCTTTTCAAAATTTAGTTATCAAAATATAATACACCTATCCATAGTTTTTATTTAAATTTACCAAAATGCATGCGCAATTTCCAGTATTCAATTGTTACGTAAAAAATTGGTTGTTGAAACAGTAGGATTTTAAAATGTTGAATATCAAACACACACAACAAGATCTCTTAATAATTAAAGGAATGAATTATTATTTATTATTAAACGTATCTTAGTTAAATTAAGAGTTGATCAGATTTCGGCTTTAGATTTTTGAAGATTTTTCCACTTATAGCATCTGCCATATAAGCTTCATTAAAGAATTTTATTACGTCATTGAAATAAATGGAATAGGTTGATTATATTCGTATTTTTTGATTAATCAATAACTATATCCTGTAATTTTAAATAATATTTTTATATTTTTACTTTCTTATGTAAAAAAAATGGTACAAAATTTAGTTTGGGTTCATTTGGATAATCCAAAGTCGAAGCAAGCGTCCACCTTTCGATGTCGAGTTCACTTTTTATGAGTATTTTACTTTAATTTACTTTCATTAAGATATGTGTACTTCACTCTCCACATTAAAACAACTTAATTTCAGTCAATAATTCAAAACTCTCCCACTTGATGAAAAATTGGCATTCAATTGAGTTTTAGCGGTGTACAAAAGCCGCGCTAATCCGCCACTAAACCGACACAAGCGGTGGCAGTTAAAGCTGGTGTAACCATTAATTCCACAAACAGACTAGAGGTAACCACTAGTGGGTGGGTGCCAGCAGTTTCTCAGACATTCTAAAACCCTACGGCAAGGTAGGGATAGCTAACTAACTGACCATCGCCTTCCGCTGCGTAGGGCGCGCCATTTTGCGCAACAGTTGCAAGCGTTGCGCTTTTTTCTTACGAAATGAAATAAAAAATATTCCAATATTCTCAAGATAAATGATGAACGGGGCAAAGGCGCTGCAGAGTTATTTAAGCAGCAGCAAGTGCCAGCAGGCAGCAATGTCTGAGTCTACGGCGAAGAAAAATTGCTGCAAAAACAAAAAAGTGAGAAAAATATCCGGCAAGCAGCGAAAGTGGTGTGAAAGAGCGTGGCGTATAAAAATTTCACTGGTAATGAATCAAAACAATTTTCATATTTTTCCTAATTAATCTTCTTGACGGTGTTTTCTGCTTTCAAGATACATTACACCGACTCATACTGAAATGTATGAGTAGTGCGCATATTTGGTAGTAGGGTTGCCATCAATAATAATACAAGTTATTATTTTAATGCATCTAAATCTACAAAGAATGATATTATGTTCAATATTCGAACTAAAAATTGTCTTTAAAAAGTTTTCCTGGATTACTTGAAAAACTATGCTTGGAACCCATTTTCTATACCCGAATCTCGGTTCTTCTTCTAAAAATTGAAATTAATTATTAAAGACTCAGTCATATCACAGTGTTTAGCAAAGCAACCCCACTATTTCGCATTTACGCTAACTCTCTCAGACTCTTTATCTTTCACTTTCTCTTTATTTTTAGGGAGCTAAGTGTGGGTAGTTTGATTACACTTTTAGAGGTTGTTCTTTATGTTGCATCTTTAACCTTTGACCTTTGATTTTTATTGAGATCGTTGATAGATAAATCATGGAAAATAATTTCGTAACAAAGTTTTTTTACTTTATTCCCGGGAAAGAAATTAAAAATAGGGTTTCCTGACAGAGAACGTTAGTACAGAGTGCTTCGTAGATAGCAAGGCTCCCATTTTCGACATCATGCTAAGATCTATGATCTGCTAAACCGACTAGATTTCTGATAACATAATCTCGGCTTTTGATTGTTTGTAGCAAAATTACTGTGAAGACCCAAAAATGGAAGGATCACAGCAATCGGTGGTATCTTGTTTCCGGAATATTGAATAATCTTTAATCGGTAAAATCTCCTAATTAGAAATAAAAACAAGAAAAAACGTTAACTTCGGCTATACCGAAGCTAATATACCCTTCACAGGTGCATTTCTTTTAGTAACTAGGTGTTTAAGCAAATCTAAAGACGTGAGAAAAAGTAAGTAAAAAAAAAGAAAACATTTTACTAATTCTTTTTAGCTGGGTTGTTTGCTAGAAACATTAAGGGTATATAGTTAGCCGATCTGACCAATTTCTTCGAAGAATACCACGTCAAATGCGAAAATTTTCCATACAAGTCATTGATTCCGATCGTTCGGTTTGTATGGCAGCTATATGCTATAGTGAACCGATCTGAACAATTTTTTCGGAGATTAAATTATTTCTATGAACAATAACTCACACCAAATTTCGTGAAGATATGTAGTAAAATGCGGAATTTTCCATACAAGCCCTTGATTCCGATCGTTCAGTTTGTATGGCAGCTATATGATATAGTGGTCCGATATCGGCAGTTCCGACAAATGAGCAGCTTCTTGAAGAGAAAATAACATCTGCAAAATTTCAAAACGAAATCTTAAAAACTGAAGGACTAGTTCGTATATATACAGACAGACAGACGGACATGGCTAAATCGATTCAGTTCAATATACTGATCATTTATATATATATACTTTATAGGGCCTCCGACGCTTCTTTCTGGGTGTTACAAACTTCGTGACAAACTTAATATACCCTGTCTGTTCAGGGGCCTTACTAAATGTATATCTCATTAATGAGGTGTTTTCAGGGTCACTGATTACGAATCCGGTCTCGGTTTTTCAAATTTGAAAATGGCGGATATTTAATGGTTCGTCATTTTGAATTTTTAAAGGTAACGTCATACTCGTAATCAGCGACCCCGTGAACCCCCGAGTAACGAGTTTCAAGCAAATCCGATGAGTTTTAAAAATTGGTGTCCGCCTAATTGGTTTTCTGGGTTATGTCAAAACCTCGATTTGATGGCGATTAATGGTCCTCGGATTCTGGTTCTGCGACCCCAAAAATAAATACTACATATAGTAAGACCCCCAGGTCATAACAAAAGATTTGTTTTGTGTGCCTGTGTTATTGAGATTTCAAATCAAATGGCAACCCGACACAGGAGTAACAAAAATTAGTAAATGGATCGCTAATTCTTCGCTTCGTAAATAACAGTACATTTCGCTGTCTTCACTTACATTCTTCTTTTTCTGCTGTTCCAAATTTTTTTGTGCAAGCGCTGCGGAAAAGTTAAGCAACGGACTGCTGACAGCAACGAAAGTCACTCCGTGTCTTTTGGTGGTTTGAGGGTTAGAACTCAAGAAAAAGTAAGCATTAATAAGTTGTTGTGCGCTAAATGAAAACGAAAAGCGGCGAAGGAAGGTGGCCGTCTTCCAAACACAAGTAGATTGTCCGGCGCTTAAATTAGCTTGAAAGGAAGCTGTTAGTTAAAAGTCAAAGTCAAAGCAAAGTGAACACGAGCGAGCCAAGTGATGAGGCAAAAATGAGCCGTGAGTAGAGTGGGCGACTAGAAGAAAGGCTTGTTGCTGTAAGCGCCAATGACGTCGGATATTTGGCAGCTAAGAAGCATTTCGCGGTAAATAAAAGGAAGTCAGTCGGCATGAATGAGCTACGGAATGACATCTGAGTGAATGCGTGCCTGAATGGGCGCTTAAGAGGAATGAATGATTTTCAGCGTCATCAGGTGTTGTTAGCTGAACAACAAACAAAAAAATAGAGAGAAATTCGACACTACAACAAAAATAAATGGCGCAAAGGTGAAAAGTAGCAGCAACAGTGAAATAAGGTGGAGAGAGAACAGCCGTCAAGAGTGTGAGGAAAGGGTGCTGACTTGAAATTCCATGGTATGCTGTAGACGAATGCCACCGGATGTCTACAACCCGAAACCCCCAACCACAAAATTAAGCACCTTTGTAGCACCAATTTTTTTCCTTTCAATTTTGCTGCGCGGAAATGAGTCGCTGCGGTAATGAAGATAACATTTCCTGTAGTCAGCAGCTTGTCGTCCCAATTGTAAATTCATTTCGATTGCGCAAAAGGGGTGAGTTATGACAGCTACGTCGACGTCACAAAAACAAAAAGCGTACAACAACGGCGTAAGCGTGTGCAAAAGGTAGTATGGTATGACAAAGTGTTGTTCGAAAAGTTGTTGATAAAGTAGCTTTGCGCTAATGAAAATGACGCAAAAGTGCCAAATGCGCTCATTTGGCAAAACAATCAGCTGATTAAAGTCTTTATATTCCCATTTGGACGTTTTTGGGTGGTTAGATCTATACATAAATGAAGTTTTTTTTTAATTTCTACTTGATTTGATTTATTCTTTCAAAAGAAGTTTCAAAAACTTTCTTTGTTTTGTGCTTATTTTGGAGAGTATGAGTGGTGGTATGAGATTTTTATGACAGCCGTTGGAATTATGACAAGAGATTTATGCCATTTTCATAATCTCAAAAAATAGCTCATATTATGTGATTCATAAGGGAGGAACTAACTTAAAACAGATAGGTTTTCTATTACCATTACCTCTAGTTCTTTGAATAAACATGCTATTCTAGCCTAATAATATATGCCTATTTAATGGACATTTTAAAGAAAATTATTCAAGAAGTGGATCTCGATCCGTCAGCCCAATCTTACAGGTGTGTGCCGCCACCAGATAGTGACTGATGAGAATTCCAACCATGCTTCTACAGTTCCTTCTATCGAACGACTGTTTTGAACCCCGGTATATTTTTCCAGCGTGTTATGATCTTCCTTTCCATGCTCCTATCTAGATCATCGTTTAGACAATGCATGGGTTGTATCTGTATGATGGTTGTACATCACTTTTGGCAATTCCGTCTACAATCTCGTTGGCCTCAATGCCTTTGTGGCCTGACACCCATTAGAAGTGTAGCCAGTTGTTTAGCTATGTAGTTTAGTTAGTGTAGTAGTTGAGGAATTTCATAAAAACTCCTTTCTCCAGACACTCATTTCAGTGAAATTTCTTCAGTTTATCTCAGATATTAATTCTATAGACGATTGAGTAAAAACGGGAAGCTTGTATATTATTCTTTTAATTTATTTCAGTCAGTTTAAGAAAATGGATAAACCAACAGACTTTTTATGCATAAAGCTGACTACAAAACTATAGCCGAGTTTAAAATCCCTGATATTATATTGGCAATGAATGAATTCTATATCTGAAATATATCAAGAGAATGAGGTTCAGCCACACTTTCTGTATGTTTGAAAATATTCGATAAATATCATCAATTATTTTTTGGATTATTTTCTGGTGTATTTCTTGGATAATTATATCTTAATGAAATTAGGAAAACATAATTATTATATTCCGAATATAAGCTCAAGAAACATTTATATTGATGCACAATTTCGCTTAACAACAGATATTGTCTTCCTCTTTGAGATTGATATCCTCTATATATATCACACCTTATAAAAAATTACAACTTTCTAAAGACGATTTTATTACTCATGCAAAAGATCTCATTCCAAAATATAGCTGGGTTTTTGCCTTTAAAATATCTAATCAGGTCTAAAATACCAGTCATTTATAATTTACCAATATTTTTTTCTCTCTAGCTCTTAGTGATTCTCGGGTAGTCTTGGTTATACCTCCGGAAACAATGGTGATGAGTTTTGAAGAAATTTCAGCAATATTCAGCAATATATTCATCCACTTAGTAATCTTAAATTTCTTAAACTCTCGTGAAAAGTTTTCTCATACAACACTCCGAAAATAGAAAAAAATCATTCTCCTTTCCATAGAATCTTCTTACTTCATTTTTTAACATCCTAATTATTTTTCCAATTATCTTATGTTTTTCCCTTACCAACTACATGTTCTTCCACTTCGGCTCGTCAAAATTCTTTAAGAAGCTAATTTTTAATACTTCTTACGCCGCAGCATTTCGCAAAAAGTGTCAGCGAAAAGTTTGCTACGCTGCGGCTCGTACATCTTCTTCCATTTACAAGTAGTGTTGGAGTAAAAGGAGTGGAAGTGATAAATGATTGTGAACCGTGTAAGGCTGGCCAATGGTGTCTAATAGAAATGTTGTAAGCGCGAGTTTAAAACATTTCTTTTTCTTTACTCTTTTTGGAAGATAGCAAATTTTAGAAAATTAATATCGAAAGCGAAATTGCGAATGTCAAGCTTGTAGGCGGTCGGTCATAATTGTAGCTGGGGTAAAATGTAATAGATTTCTGGTGTAATTACTATTTTGTCGAAGGGGAATAGGTATATGTTGAGGATATAAATGAAAAAGTGAAAAAGGAAAATTATTTCCAAAGCTGTTGCAGATGCCAAGGAAAAATACGAAAAATTCATCTGAAGCATTATACAAAGAAAGAAGGAAAAAATCACGGAACACGGACAGGTTCTTCACAAGTGCCACCATATAAGGATGTCACTCCAGCATTGCAATCTGTCAGTACTGAAAAATAATATCGATTCTTGAGTACAATCATTACTTTGAACCAAGGAGTCACAAGGATCAGAGGATCTCGTTAATCTTTTCTAAGATTTGTGTTTCTTTCACGCATTGACGATGTCGAATCTTTGTATAAGATATAGCAAAAAATAGTCATAGACATGTCATAGAGCATTCTGTTAAAGGTAGAAGAAATTAAAATGTCTTATATCCTATCTTATATATATATTATGTACAATCTGTTAAGGTTATGAAGATCAGTATAAGAAAAAATGTGCTGAAACTGGGTATTTCCACTTTGGATATCCGTAATTCACTGAATTCTTCGAAGATATCCATACTTTTTAAGAGTTTTATTTAACCGGTGACCCTTAGTTTATATTTTTTATGTTATAAACCCCTCGACCGATTTGAACCAAACTTGATTTGTGACTTCCTCAACACATTCTCTTCGCGCAGGAGAAATCCTTTCTTTAATTCTCATGATTTTTTCAATGTTAAGTATTCTGCTCATCTTCTCTCTCAAACATTTATTTAAATACTTACTTTACAACAAACTTTTAACAAACATCACACGACAGACGCAACTCCATCAGGATAAGTGCCAGTCAAGCGAGTTCCGAGTAAAGCGATGCCAATTTACTTTACAAGTGGATTTAGTTGATGAATTTTTTACGTGAAAGCGCCAATTTCGCTGGACATTTCCGCCAGCCGAGTCAAATTGAGAAAGTATGCTGCTTTACATTGCCAACTACACGACAACTTCGACACGGCGCTGCGCGTACAACTTCAATTTTCAATTGTCACTTGCTGCTGCAGTCGGACCTTCTGCTACCCCACACCCTACTGTCTTTCGTGCTTTTGTCTTTCTGCGTTCTTTCTTTGCGCTTTTTTTCCATCATTCAAAGCGCAGTTTAGCTTCACTTGACTTTGACTCTTGTCTCGGCTGACTGCGGCTGCTCGACTTTCATGTTAAACTACTACGGCTATAAGGATGAATGGGCGTCAGTCTAGTACTTTTTCCAATTTTTTCTGCTCGGACTACATATCTATTATAAATGTTTAAAGTTTTTGTAGTTGCTTTCGTTTTTTGTTTATTATGCTTTGGATTTTTAATTTGCGCGCCAACGCAGTATCCGCTGTCGCTGGCGGGGGTGAAGGCAGACGCATAGTTGGCGTTGCTTAAAGGGCGTGTACCAGCGCGCGTATAGTCATTTATCCTGCAATTAATCATGATTACGCGAGTTGTTTTTGCTGTTGTTTGTTTTTGACGCAGCTTTAGTTGTTTTTCTGCCACCTCTCCTACTGTTCACCGAAGCTGTTGCTTTCATTGCGCGTTTATTGTACTCACCGCCACCCACTCTACTCACTTTTTGCTGCTTTTGTTGTATTGTGCTATTTTTGTAGGTCTTCCTTTTTATTTATTTACTAATTTTTATTTTATTTCTCTTTGCTTTTGCATTTGTATTTGTCTCTGGCCCATCCGGTTTGCTCTATTTTTCAATGAAGTCAACGCCATCTCTATGGTTTTTAAATACACATTTATTTGCGCTATGCATTGCTATGGCAATGTTTATGTGTGTGTGCGTGTGTTGTGCCCGCGTTGGTGTTATTTATGTTCGTGGTTTCCTATTGACAGTCTCTCACCTTAAGGTTGTGTGGGTGTCTTTAAGCATTTGTGTGTTTTCAAATATTTTTTTTTGCTATTTTCTATTTGCACGTCGTTGTTTCATGCTGTGTTGTTGACTTTGTTGTTGTTGTTGTTGTCACGAATAAGCCATTGAGACATTAACGTATGTCAGGTGATTGGAAATCTAATTTTTTATGGTTTTATGGTTACTAATTACAATTATATTCGGATTCAAGATGTCAAGGAATTCAAACAAAAACCATATTTTTTTCAAGTTCTTTCATAATAAAAATTATATATTTATAATTATTTAGATTTAACATTGTTTTGTTATATATTATTTATTTTTGTAGTACAAAGAAGTCTAGAAAAGAATTTTTCTTATTAGAACTGTCTTTAATATTGTGAACCGCATATTATTGATTTTTGGATTTCTTTACTATATAATTTCTTCTGAAGCTAAAAATCTTGCTAGTTGCCCATTCTCATTTTCTCCGTGTATTTTCCAATTTCGGTACCCCAACACTGAAGTCCATTGGTCCTTACTTCTTTACTGATCCACATAGTATCGAAACCAATCTCTTCAGAAAATTTATGATTTATTTGTCGTTATAGGAAAATTGTCAGCCACAAAACGAAAATCAAGTATCACACCATAATATATGATGTTGTTTATAAATATAAATGCCACAGCTTAAATCAACACAGTTAATATTCTATTGGTCATAAGGTTATCTTATCACTTATCACTTAACTAAAAAAGTACGATAACAAACACCTTTTCTGGAAACTTATTGCACATCTCCAATAAATTTGTATTCCCTCTTTTTCCCGAATCTCTTTCTCCATATATTGGAATAAGAAAAAATTGGCGTAAGCCACTCTTTTTTTAATGTAGAACAATTTATAATTCCACAAGTTTATATTGATTTACAATGTTTAGCTCACTTGTTAGGCAAGATTAGATACCAGGAAATTGGTCGTCATATTGGCTTGAATTTGATCAAAACTTTAATCGATCCCATGTGATGGACTCAACAAAAAATTATTTTTTAATCACAAATTACTTTCTTAACATGTCGAGAATACAGTAGTAAAGTGATTTTTAGAAATTCGAAGTCGTTTTAAAGATACAGTAATTAGAAGAAGGAGCTGTCCGAGGCGCATTTTTCACAAAACAGTGTTTTTCAAAAACGGCTTGACCGAATGATTTGAAATTTGTTGGATGCACTCAGCACATAAAAACGCATGGAAAACTCTATTGTTAATCAAAAATTCCGAAAACTTCGATTTTTTTATAACAAAATTTTTTTTTTCAAATGTTTACAAAAACTCTTATATGCTCTTGATCTTAGTGCGTTTCATGTATTTAAGGGACGGGTCTGGGTTTCAGCGCAAAAAAAAAACACTTTTTTTGTGATTTTTTATCTGAAATATCGATTAAGCAATTTTATTCAAACCTTCTATACATTATTGAGCATAGTTTTGACTATGTTCTGTAAATTTTTCATGCAAAAATATTAAACCATTAGCCCGTGACAGAGCTTCCCCTAGGACGTCTTGAAAACAAAAAACAATTTGCGGTGTTCACTGTAACTCGGCCGAAAATTATCCGAAAATGAAAAACCTTAAAAATTTAGTTAAATTTTAAACAAATCTTCCCCCCAACATTCTCTGATTATTTGTTTTTTTATTTAAAAATTTTTGGCGGCCATCTAAAGTGTGAACCGTCATTTTCGACAAAAATTTCCGCCATTTTCAGGGTGGGAAACACCCTTAATGTTAAAAACGTAGGGGGGAGGTATTTTATATGAAGAAAATGTGTACCAAGTTTGAAATTAATCGGTCGAGCAGTTTTCAAATGGCAGTGAACAGGGACTTCGAAAAGTAGTTTTGAGAAAAACGCGTTTAAAGCCGTAGCTGTTAGAGTTAGAACGTTAAAGGCCCCGTGACTAATTAAACAATAACTTCAAGAATATTGCTTAGATCGGATTAAAATTTTGAGGGCATATTCTTGAAATGTTAGACAATAAGACAAAACAAAAAAAAAAAATCGATTTTTCGAAAGGGAAAACCCAGACCCCTCCCTTAAGCTTATAGATTAAAACGCCCCTACCATTTTTGTTTACAGTAAGCCAATCAGCCGAAATGTTGGAGGAAGTGCAAGCCTTTTTTTCGAGGAGGGGGTGTTCAGAACGCTGTAACTCATGTTCTACACAATATTTTTAGTTGAATTTTATTCATTTTTTACTATCGAAATACATATATGTTAATAAATTTAAAATATAATAAATAAATAAAAGTCACTATCTATTTACTGGTCTTAGAAAAAAAATTTAAAATCGCTAAAACACAGTCCGTCACATGGGATGACCATCTTAAATGTTTAAACCTAGAATAGCATACATTAATATTAGTATGTACCAAAAACTAAGCAATTCCGCAAACATATTTTTCAAGTCTAATATCAAAATTAGATAAATTTAATCTCAGTGGAAAATAAAATAGAAGTGTAGTATTTTCCTACTGGGATCATTGAAAAAAAATATATTTGATTGTGTGTTTTATTGGCATGAATAACATTAAAATGTGGCATCCAGACTCGCAAAGGGTAAATGACTTCGAGGAATGTCGCAATGACCGCAAAATCTAAGACAGAGGTGGCAATACGCAATGACATTCTAGTTAGATTGCATTTAAATGTGTTGATAATAATAGAAATTAAAATGATGGAAGCAATAACACAATTTTTGAATATTTTTAACTTGAGAAGCTAATACCAATTACAAAATAAAAGTTATTTAGAGGAACTAACATATATTTTTTCAGGCAAATATTATATAAGGCCATAATAGTTAACTTGTGTAATTTTGAAAATATAATTATTTTAAAGATTTATTATTTTCTTAAACTCTTTTTCCAACCTTCACTTTGATTATTTCACAAAAGCATGAAACATAATTCTACCTAGTAACCTCAACCCAAACATTTTAGTTTACTGAGCAATAAGCATTATGTGTATGTTCTTTTCGCCCACTCTCGCATGCTTAACAAGAAAACAATTAATCACAACGTGTCTTGCATATTTAATTGCTTAAACGTGACGACTTGTTTTTTGATCGCAATGACTTTTTCCGCATGCTTTTGCAAACACATATCTGGTACATTTGTATCTAAAGATGTATGATGTCAAAAATGCTTGTAAGTACCTCAAGTCTTGCAGAGCAATATGTTGAGATTTTGAGCCACATAGTGACAACAAAGTTATTAGTAGAATTAAATAAATACATAAATAAATGTAAAATAAATGATATTTCGTTTTTGGGGTTTCCACCCTCAATCAATTTGGGATAATTTTCTGGGAAACTGTGATTTTGGTATAAGCATAAGTCCACTGCATTTCTCGGCCTTTCAATTTAACTAGGGATGGAGAAAAATTCATTGACGAAGGTTTCTCTGTCAATAGGTTGAAGAATCTATAACTTTGTAGATCTGACTTCTCTTTGCAAATATCTTTTTAACTTTTAACTATCGAGTTTCTGTCTATTATATTAAAAATAATGTATTCTTAACTGAAGAAGACATTTTTAAAAAATTTTTAAAATGTCAAGGAAATTAATCGGTATTAACACTTCGCGTAGGGATTTTTCATTTCTCTAGTGTGAATGATTTCCTAAATTATTTTTTAGTAATGGCAAAGTGATGGCTAACTTAACTCTGTGCGAGAAAGTTTTGAATTTACAAAACACACTTTCTAAATAAAAATTATTTAACGAAAATTAATGTTGGATGATTAATATTACAGAAACTGAATTTAATTTGTTAAAATTTTATTTTAGTTTTATTTAAAAAAAAAAATTTATTAAAATATAATGTTTTAACAATATTTATTTTCTTGCAATAATTATTATGTCAGTTTAGTTCAGAAAAATAAAAACAAATAAGTTAATTTTTAAAAAAATTCACTGGTATTTTAAGGCTACTTTATTTATTATATTAGCAAATTTTGATTCAATTGAGATAGCTTTAAATTATTTTTTTTTAGTTTTTAAGTGCTTCAGGGGGTTATCCCATGTGACGGGCTGTTTTTTAGTCATAGTTTTTGATTTTTTCTACAACCAGTAAATAGTAAATAGATTGAGCCTTAAGTTTATTATCATTTATTAACATATATTTCGACAGTAAAATTATAAACTTTCAGCTAAATATATGGTGTAGAACATGAGTTACATCGTTCTGAACTACCCCACCTCGAAAAAATGTGCTCGCACTTAACTCACGATTCCGTCTGATTGGTTTATCGGAAACAAAAAATATTAGCGGCATTTTAATATGAACCTTAGATGCATGGATCGCACTACGATCAATTGATTATATCAAAAATTTGACTTTTGGTAGACATTTGAAAAAAGAATTGTGAATTTTATGTTTTTTGTTTTAGTTTTTTGTTAGAAAAAAAAATGGAAGTTTTTGGAATTTTTGATTAATAATAGAGAGTTTCATGCTTTTACATGTGCTGTGTGCATCCAATAAATTTCAAGTAAAGCCGTTTTTGAGATACGATGGAGGAATGTTTGATAAACACTGTTTTGAGAAAAATTGCTTCAGTTGTCAACTGAGCGCTTGGGACAGTTCCTTCTTCTAATTGCTGTATCTTTAAAACCACTTCGAATTTCTAAAAATCACTTTACTACTTTATTCTACACATGTTTAGACAGCAATGTACGATAAAAATTTTTTTTTTGAGTCCATCGCATTCGTTAATTAATACCTTTTAATAATTAAGATATCATTTCTTTATAGCATACCTCCAAACAATTTTTAAAATAATTTTAGAAATTGTATGTCCTATTTAAAATAGGTATTTTTGTAAGTCCTCAATTACTTTGATGCAAATTTTTATCTTTATGATGTTTTCTTCACAAAAATATTACTGAAAATATTTATTTCTAATATTTAGTAAAAACAATATATATTTTTTTTAGTTTTATTTGTGCTTTTAAATTTGATAAAATTTGTTTTAAATAAAATTTTTTTATTTATTTTTATTTTATTTTATCTTTTTTTAAATTTTCTAAAATTTCTTGTAATAAAACTAATTTTTATTTCACATACTTGAAGACATTAGACGTATTGTATTTTGAAATAAAAAATATGATTAATAGTAAAATTTTGTTGCAAGAATTTTTTTTTTTAATTCCTGATATTAATGAGGTTAACTGAATTAGTTTTGTATCTATTTGTATTTCCGATTTTATACTTTAAATGTTATGTTAGTTATAAAATTTTTGAAATTATATAAATAGCTTATGAGTTATATAATTTTTAAAAATTTTATTTTTTTTTTACTTTTTTGAATTAAATTATATTTTGTTTCCTTAGTATTTGTTAATATAGTTTTCTGTTTTAAATATTTTTGTATATATTTATTTAATTTTTTTTTAGTTTTTCTCATAAAATTTTATTGGATATATTAATTTTAAAATGAAAATTAATTACAGAAAGTAATGATTTGAATTTATTTTTAAATATTTTTAAAATTTTAAAATTTTTATTGCATTAGTTGTAATACTTTTTATTTAATTCCTTTTATTTTTAATTATGCTAGATTCGAAATTAAAATGATTCGAAAAAATTAAAAAAACAAATTGATTAAAGAAAATAAAATGATTCTCCTTTTGCTAAGAAAAAAAATATATCTAAATAAATTTTTTGTGACTTTCGAACAACTTTTCAAAAAACTAAAAATTTTTAGTAAAAAATATTATTTTTGAAATAGTTTAAGTTTCCTTACCTTTTCTGTAACCCGGTTTCCCATTTTTCAAGTATTATGCAATGAAGTCCACCAAGCATATGTTTATAAAAAATACTCGGGTTAACACAAAAAATCCATTTTTAACACAAAATTTATTAAGTTTTATAAAAATCGTACTTTTTGGCATATTTTATTTCTATTCACAATTGCAAACTTCAACAAAATTAGTTTTTAGTCAACATTTCGCTTCTATTTTGAGTTTTGAGTTTCTGAACTTGCTTGAACACTTTAAGTTAGTCGATACACATAGTTTGTTTGCGCGCTCTATGTTAATGGAGCTGCCATTATTTATTTATATTAACTGTATTGCCTGCTGGCAATAATTAAAACTATTTAGTTTTGCCTAAAGCCACAACTATTTCGAGTTGGAGCAACACTAAACTGCCGCTGAACGCGTCAACTAACCAACTGAGTCAAGCAATATTGCAGCGTTTGAAATGTGCACGGACCAGCCAGTCTGAAATGCCATGAATAGCAAGCAAGCAAGCAGCGCAACAGGCGGCTAAAACCGCGGGAGGAGCTGCTGTCGGCGCCGACAAGAGGAGCCACAAACGACGAGCAACAGGCAACGCACACCAACAGCAACAACAACAGGTTGACCTGCTGGTAGAAGCAAGGAGCAACAGGCAGCAAGCGCAACAGTTATGCAGCCATTGTGATGAATGGAGCCGAAGTGCCAGCGCAGTGGAGAAGTGGAGTGGTGACAGCTCTGGTGGTGGTGGTGGCGGAGGGAGTCATCGCTGTTGAGCGAGAAGCATGCAGAAACAAAACAGGCAATAAAAGTCCATAAAAAGCAATAAAAACAAAACAAGAAACAGCCAAAGGCGAAGTGAGAAAAATGAGAATAGAAAACGAAGTGAAATCTGACAAAATTAGGGGAAAACAAGAACAATAAAATGCAAAAGTTGGAGAACTACAAATAAAAAAAGGTAAAATAATAAAAGAGATTTTGCGAGCGAAAACCAACCGACGACACCACCTAACAATGACGTTGCAACAACAACACCAAAATGTGGATAACAACGAACAAGCCGAGTGTAAGTACTGTTAGCCGACATTGTAAAACAACCGAACGGTTTGCACGAATCCTACAGCGAAGCTGACTTCTCAGCAAACGAATGTAAGCAAACATTTTCCCGCCTGCAGTCAGCCCTCGAGCGCCTAAAAGCCTGCAATCAAATTATTTGTGTTGCAACAACGGTACTGCGCTGCTGCTGACCAAGCGGCATGTAGGTGTGCGACAGACCAAGCAACTACCGTGTTCGGCATATCCGGTTTCCTGCCACACACTCACATTCCCTTAGTGACCGGTCGCTCACACAGCATCTGTGTCGGCTTGCAACATGCAACAGGCCGCTCCCCAGCTGCCGAGTGGGCACCACATGCCGATGGGACACACAAAACTGTTGCGTCACACGAGCCGAACGCAGTCGGAGCACTAATTTGAGTTCGCCAGCCGAGGGTAGACAAAGTCATAAAAGCCAACAAATGTGGCGTCGGCTGGTAGAGTATTCGGCATGTAATTTTTGGTATCTCCACTGCAGTTGTCGTCGGCTACATGCCGACTAACTGGCTGTTCGTGCACTCGAAAGTAGGAGACAACAACAACAACTGGTGTATCAGCAGCACAACTTCATTATCGTGCTCAGCTTCGTTGTCGTCTTGGTAAAATTGTACACAAAAAAATGCACCGTTACTGAGTTCGTATATCTTTATGCGGTTGCCGACAGCTATGTGCCTAAGCTACCACTCAGCCCTTACTCAGTTGAACAGAGTGTGGTTGTGTGGAGTAGTCTATGTTGCGAAAATATGTTTGTTGTAGGGAGTGGCAGTGAGTTTCATAATGACCACTTCGCAATTCCCCTGCGTAGTGTTGGTAAGCGGTTGAAAAAACTAAATGATTTTTATAAATAAAAGTTTGTTCGAAGCTTTAACATCCGAAGACCCTACAAGTCCTTTAATCTGAAGGCTTCTTGCCTTGGACCTTTAAGGTCTTTGAATTTCATCCCAGTTCAAACTAACACGAAGTTTGTCCATTATCGTTGCCTTTTACTAGGCAATAATTTATTTGCACAAATCTGATTTGAAACAACCTTTTATAAAATCTCTCAGCCCTTCTAAGATCCCTAATGTAATCGTTTGCCACCACAAATGCCAGCAGTAGCTTTTAACGATGAGAAAATGTTCAGGTTCCCGAAAACCGAATTTTTCGAACATCTTACGCATTACCAGCCTACAAACCATAAATCCAATTTTCCGAAACCTTGGGAATAGTTTCTGGATTTGTTATGATTTGTTCGATGTTCGCCTTAAAGGCATAATTCGTTCAGGGATAGTTCCGTTAACATTATGTATTAACAGTCGGAAGTGGTTAACATCTTTGAGATATCTTATAATACGATTAAGAGGGGAACATATCTAATATCCAGTCATAACCAATAAAGGTCTTTTTCAGCAGTTTTTGAAGTATTTTCGATTCCTAACCGGAGGGAAATCTGAACTTTAGTTTAATGGGCTTAACCAGTGTAACCCATGAAAAATTGGGCGGTTTTCGTGAATTTGTATCTGTATATATTTACATATATATAATATTTTAAGACTTTTTTTTACAAAATTATTGAAATATAACGGAGTTATGTGTAGTCTTCGAAGGTGCCAAAAAAAGGTTCCACAACTGCTGACATGTTTCCGGCCGAATGAGTAGCTGAAACAAAAACAAAAAAATTTCAAAAACGGTACTTAAGTTGACGAAATTTCCTATACAATGACCTATGATTTTTTAAAAATATCCAAAATTATCAAAATGGCGTAGTTCTGAAAAATAATTTCGTTTATTTAGGTAAAAATTTTTTAGTTTTTAAATGCCAAATTGACAATTATCAACAAATCAAAAAATCGTAGGTCATTGTATAGTACATATATATTGAAGAGTACTCAGTTTTAATCGATAGGTCAATTTCTCGTAGAGTTATGATGTCAGCAATTTTGAAAAATGACGTTTCGAGAAAAACCCGTTTAAAGTTTCCACTATAGCAGCTTATACCTGCGACCGATCACTCTTTAGAACGCTGTCATTCAAAAAATTTTCAAGATACGCCCTTTTCACGTGATATAATATACAGTAAAAGCTTTTTAGTCGCGGGGTATATGTTCCATAAATATGCCGCGAATACAGAAACCGTGAATACGGGATGGTAATTTATATGGGATTATAGGGGATATGCTCCTAGTTTCCTAAAACAAATAGGTATATAAAATAAAAAATGATTTAATTGAAGTTTTTGAACATTTCAATTTATTATATTAAGGATTAGGCAATGGTTTGGAGAATTTTGTAATTTTTTCTTGCTTAGCAGTTTTCAAAAGCTCCTTCAATTCAGACTGATACACAGCAGTCGCATTAGCAATTTTTCTCTTAAAAATTAGACTTCGTTCCATAGACGGATCAATGTTCATAAAGAAATCGCAGAGCTCATTTGCCATTCTTAAACCTTCACAAAGATTTTCCAAATTGAATGTCACGTTTACAGTGCTTGTTGAAGCCTCTTCTTCAATAGGTTGTGAATTTAACATTTCCTCCAAGTCGGTTTCAAAAATATTGCGAAAATAGTGTAATATTTAACATTTTCTTGTAATAAGATCTATTTTACTTTTTTATTACTCCATTTGACAAGAATATTGGGTTGGATACCTATTGGAATAATTTTATTATTATGTATGTACTTATTAGATCCGCGAAAAAAAAAAAATTTTGGTCGCGAATATAGAAATTGGGTCTCATTTTTGGTTTGGTTAAATTTTTATATCAGAATCTTGGTAGACAATCAAATTAACCATCAGACTTACTTAATCAATGCTTTCTGCCTATACAGTTTGTTGAAAAGCCATTTATGACACGGTATCATAGGACCTGTTTGCTTTATACTTATATTTCATTAAATTTTAATATAATTTCCATATTAACCCACTGTGCTATCTCTTTAAACTCACCTTACTCTTCCCAAAACAATTCGTGTCCCTTACAAAAACAAACTGTTGCTCACACTGTCCAAGCAACAGGTAAGCTCATACGACGGCCATTAACCGAAACCAAAGCTCATTATGAAGTTTTTCCTTTTTTTTCAACACTGCTGAAAGACCCTACGTGTTGTCACTGCTTCCTGTTACTTATTAATTTTTGCCTTTTACTTGTTGCTTTTGCCAAAAGTAGGGGCTGTCATCAGCACACCGCTTGCAACTGTATGCTCCACTAATATTTCGGCATTATCCAGTCATGCGCAAACACTTGACCTTTCAACTTGAGTGGCGTTGAGGCACTGTAAAGCGTTTGGGCATGGATACTGTATAAATTTAGACAAAAGTTGGTAAAGAGATATTATTTTGAAAGGGTACAATTTATTTCAAGTTTAATTATTTTATATTTATGAGTTTCATAAATGATTTTTCAAAATAAAAATAGTCTTTTACCCACTCTACTTGATCCTAGCCTCGAACCACTGTACTATTCGCACTTAACGGCATGCAGCCCCTCCTTTATTTGCATATGTAGATGTCTTTATATATTTGTTGTTGTTTGCGCTTTCAAGCATAGCTTACGGTACACCTATTGCAGCACTCCACCCCTAAAATAACAGACTTTTTGTTGTATTGGTGTCGCATTCCCTCCTGGTTGCCACTACTTCAGCTTCATTGCCGCATACACACGCTTCTCTCGCTCACTTGCAGGGGAAATTTTTATCCGTGCAATTTCCCCTCTTCAGTCGCATATCGTAATTGTGTGTTGTTGTAATTTTTGTTATCGTATTTTGTAAATTCCTATACAGCAGTATTCTTGCCTCGGTTTTCTTATGTTTTTCTTTGCTTCTAAATCCAGTCGTTGCTGTTGTTATTCTTGTTGTTCGTTTTACTTTAAGTGCGTTTACTTTCATTCGGTTACTACTAAATTTACTTTGAATGCAAATCAACGCAAATTTATCGCCTGGAACTTTACTAATTCCTGTTATGTAATATATTTAAGTTTAAATTGCTTGGTATTGGTGCAGCATTGCGAGAAGTTGTCGGTAGATATGCAACAACAGTTACACGATTGCATGCACTCAATCTCAAATGTCACATTCATTTGGTGGTAACCTGGTTGTTGTAAATGGTTTGCATGGAAGTTAGATATAGGAGACTATGTTATTTGTTTTAATGATCACTCGAATCTGTTATCTCTACTGTTTTTGGTTTCAATGGTTTAACTATTTTTTAAATTTCTGTTGGCTCTAATCGATTACTTTTGAAGGACTTACTTAAAAGATTAATTTTCTTGGATGAATTTAGATTGTTTTCAGAAAGCGATAAAGTATTGTAGGATTTGAATTAGGATTCGATTTCCAAAGTGTTCAGATGATCTTGGAATCTATCCATTTAAGTCTGGTTTGAAATTAACTCCACATTCAATCCGATTTTCACTTACTTGTTTCTTACTTATAGTAGGATTATTAGTAGTACAGCGAAGTATTGTTGTGGTATACTTCCATACCGATCTTAAAATTTTCAAAACACAATGATTAGTTCATTCTGAGCGACTTTAATCTATATTATAGCTGTACCAAATCAAACGGTGGAGAGCAATAATGTAAGGACAGTACAGTTGATCCCAGCGAAGACTTTACTTATAATTGCTATACTAGACATCTTCGAGTCGTGACTTATAATTGCTTTATTCGAGCTCTACTCTCTTGAGCTTATATGTAAAAAAAAGTAGGAAATGTATTAAAAGAAGGAAATGTGTTTATAGGAGCGGATGTTTTAAATGAGGTAAATAGTGGAACTCTCGAATGCAAGAAAGTATATAATACATTTAAACATTTACTTATGGGTTTATATCGGATATCAAACTATATCTAAACAAGGGATTGGTACCACATTATAATTTTTCATAACGGAAATACGCATGGAAATTCATTTATTTCTGCTTTTATGTAGAATATTATTGATAATGGATCCTTCCTAGCCATATCGTGTATTTTTAAATATTATGACAGTAATATAAATAGGCAATACTGTTAAGAATTAGTGAACAAATTTTACGAAATTTTCTTCCTAAGGACATTTACACTTTTCCTTTTCCATTTTTTTCTAATCTTGTGATTATTTATTAAGAAAATATTAGTTACTTGCCTTATAAACGTAATCCTTAGCAATCCTTGACACATTTAATTCATAAAACATTTCAAAACTTACCAATCATTGAATTAAGAAGCAAATAAGAATACAAAAAAAGGCTGTATCCCTCTATATTACTTAGTAATGCTTTTATGATTTTCTGCTGTAGTTATTTGTGTCAAAAGGCAATTGACAAAAATGTGTGACAATATCCTGCTATCAAAAAAGTTACACGCATTGATTTGTATAGAAAAAGAAGGATTGTGTCCGAGAAAACTTTGGATTTGCATGACTGACATTCTTTTCTCGCTGAGCTAATTGTGTTCTTGATTAGGAACAAAATAAAGTGGGACATATTTGAAAATATAAATACGAATATGGAGGTTCTTATATTCTCTGATTCATGAATATCACAACGATATACAGCATATACATTCCTGTACTACACCGAAAGTAGTTAAAAAAAGAGTTTAAGTTCTTAAAAGGGTTTAAAATTAGTTCTTCTTCTTCTTAACTGGCGTAGAAACCGCTTACGCGGTTATAGCCGAGTCCACAACAGTGCGCCACGCATCTCTCCTTTTGGCGGTTTGGCGCCAATTGGTAATACCAAGTGAAGACAGGTCCTTCTCCACCTGGTCCTTCCAACGGAGTGGAGGTCTCCCTCTTCCTCGGCTTCCACCAGCGGGTACTGCATCGAAAATTTAAAATTAGTTGTCACTGGATATTATTATCTCTTAAGATTAATGCATGATATTTGGGAAATCACTCTCCAAATTTAATTGTCTAACGAGATATTTCTTTTAATATAATTTTCAAGAAAATAGTACCAGAAACACTTCGTCGGTTGAAAATTGTAATAATGGGTCAAATCATTGAATCCGCCGCGAATTCGATTTCGATGCGATAAAGAATTTTGATCGAAAATGTTCATACAATCATTGATTTCGTCGATAAACTTTACCAAAAAGTGAGAACGTAAAACCGTTTTATCGACCGTTATCGACAAATGCGACAAATTTGATAAAGTGCCTGTGCATATATAATAATTTTTGCTTTGTTAAAAAAAAATTAGAACTGACCTTTAACTATTGTGAAATTTCTTCCAAACAAATATTTAATTCGCCTGAGGCTCTTTGAGAAAATTCTTTCGCTATTAAAAATCTTTAATTTATTTTTGTTAGTCTGATTTTGTCTAACTCATCAGCGGATAGATTCCGACCAAAATTTTCGATTTTGCGGATTCAATAATTTCGTAATTAGCGACATCTATTAGCCGCGGAATGTATTTTTTCGAGTCGGTAAGTGAGTTCAAAGTCATCGTAAATTTTATTTTCGAAACGGTTTCAATGATTTTGTAATTAGCGTCAGTAAGTGCGTTTAATGTGATCGTAAATCTTATTTTCGATACGGTTTCAATGATTCCGGCGTAAAATTTTTCGATCGTAACGGATTTAATGATTAGTTCCAATATCATATTTATATAATCTCATAGGACTTATATGACCTTTGGGGATAGAAACTTTGAATCGTTATGTATTTATCGGATATTATAGATGGTATCGATTATAGTTCTGTTGGTTTGGAAATTTGGGAGAGAATGATATTAAAGAACTGGTGAATCATTTTGTGATTTCTATTGACCTTTTATTTTTTAAGAGATGACTATTTTTCAAGAGTTTACTCGTAAACCTTTACCGTGTTTACAAAAAGTCATCAGATCATGATGTATACCTACCTTCAGACCTAGACATTGGCTCCAAAAAGTTGCGATTAACGTTCTGAAGCGAATAATCGTTTTTGATGATGCCTTATAATATTCAAATTTCTTGTACAACAGGAAACGATAATAGATCCTCAGTTTTACTAATTTTTATTGATTTGCTTTTTCAAGCTTTATGGATAAGTTTCAGAACATACTTTTATGCGGGCAGTACATACAGTGACCTTATTCACCCTTTATATCAATATTATATTTTGGTGGGTTACCGGTAGACTGTACCCTCGCGTCTGCTGGACTATACTTAGTCTATCCGAATGCGTTGATTTTATAATTTGTTTCCAAATGGTTTTAAATTTGGTTTCTCTTCAGAAATATTTTCCGAGCTAAAATTGAGGTAGCTTTATCACGCTTTGCAAGTTCTGTAGGCTTAATATAGTATTGTTTCTTACCACATGTAATGATATGCATATGCTAATCCAATTCCAAACTGTAAATGAGCTTCTAAAAAGTGAAACTTGTAATATTAAAACCCTTTTCTTGTTCTTCCACATCTCACATTGACAGCTTTAAGCCACACGCTTCCAGAACATTCTTTCCGCCAGAAAAATCACAGCAGAAATATAAATGATTATAGAAACCTTGAAAATGTTATGTTGCATGCAACATTTACTTAAAGAAACCATGACATGCTTGTAATTTCAAGCAGCTGTCTGCCAGCCGGCCTAGCTGCATCCAGCTGTGTGCTAGTAATTAGACAAAATTACGTATCCAACGGTGCAAAAACAACAAAGCAGGGTATTTTTTATGCAATCAAACATATGTGTGGATGTGAGTTAGGCAATATTGACAGAAGAAAGTGTGCTTAATGAACATGTGGGTATGTATGCCTGGTTGTGAAAGTACTCGCATGCCGCACATGAGATGAGCGCGCCAAAGAAAGTGTGAACGCCTATCCGCAGGTGGTCACTCATTAGTAGGTAAATCGATCGAGCGGAGCAGCGCAGCGTAATTTAATGCGACAAAGCAAAAGGTGAAACAGGTTTCTGTGTGCTGAAGTGAAATTGCTGCACTGAAAAGCGTTTGAGTGAAAGCTTTGAACGAGGCAGCGCGTGCAACACATTTAGAAATGTGGCAAATTTAAATTTTCAACTCGTTTGAGTTTCGAAATTCAAATGAGCGCTGGGTATAAACCAGTTTTCTCCATTTCAAATGTGTAAGCATCAGGCATGAGAAATCACATTCACAACAAGTTTTACTTCACTTGCGGTAATTGAGATTTTCAAGCGCTTCATTTGCATCTGCGACCGACACTAGCCCCTGACTACCCTGACCACGCCGCAAGGGTTAAGCGTATATAAATAACTGTACTATACTTATATGTGCATATTTTTAGTTCGACACACGCGTGTGGCACGCACTTCACAAACTTGTTTTTACTAAATTTCTAATACAAAATTATGCGTGTGTGTGTTAGGTGTCTTTCAAATCCTTGGAACAACCCTTTTTCCCCCACTTGTGTTTGCGTTATGTTTACACCTTTTGTGTCAACAAAGCGTTTTCCAAATGAAAACACAGCGTTTACTCAACCACATACACACAACTACCCACACACATGCATACATATATCCACACACTCTCCCACTCCAGCGCCTAAATGCATACACTGTTGTTCAAGCTTATGAAATTCATTTTACATTATATAACATATTTGTTACTATAATTTATTTTGTTAACTCAACTTATGTTCCTACGAGTGTATGTGTGTGTGTTTGTTGGTTAACCGTTGAGCTGGAAAATTCATACGCTTAATTAATTACTCAATACGGTGTGTTGCAGGCCGCACCTTTAAAAGCAGGCAATGTAGCAAGCGATTTAGTGGCAACGTTTGTGGCACGCTTGTAAGATCAAAAGGATTTGTTGTGTAGTGGTCATGTTGGCACCTTCCAGGTAATCAAGCATCTATGAAATCTATGTATACTCTTCCGGGTAATTGAAACTCTCTGCTCATACATTGATACCCAAGCAAGCATAATGCTTGTGGATATGTGAGTGAGCGTGTGTGCTGTGTTACAGGGGCAGTTTTAGTGTGAACTCCAGGGTTGCTATGATAAATTAGTGCGGGCATATATTCTGGAAGTATAGAATTTATAAATGCACTCATAAATAGCTTCAATATATTTGATTAGGTTCGTTATACTTGAAGTTCGTGGAAAGGTTATGGGTAAAATAATGGTATTTATATTACAAATTTAATGTTCCAATTAGGGGTTTTCTAATAATGTATTTCCTGTGAATTTAACAGTTCATAGGCAGCTCAATATTTCATATTAAACTTCTCAAGTAACTATTACAAGGAGCTCTACAAATAATGAATACATCTCTGAAAAATTGAAATTTTTTTCAAGTTATTGCTCAGCCCAATTCACGAACATACGACGATTCTGGAGATCAAGTGGCTTCAGTTCCTGTGTAAATTTGATTTTGTAAGAATATAGGCCAAGAGCTTTTCGCAAAATTCGCCGCAACGACGTTAGAGAGATTTGAGAGACTGATTGGGTCTTCTTCAACTGTTCCTGTTGATTCAAATTTGTCCACTACATGCTAAATTGTTCATCTGAGAGGATGATTACGACAAGCATAAATTAGATATAGCGCTTTTAAAGTTGAGCCTACTGTCTCCGAATTTCGGTAGTAAATTTTAATAAAATCGACTCGTTGTTAGATCGTATATATTTTCATGATGAAATGGCAAGCCTTAGTGAAGAGAATTGAAAAAATGTGGCGTCGTTTCCAGTCCCTATCGGTCTACTTTTGTAGCGTGCTATTTGAAAACCCCTTTACATATATTGACACCTAGTTTAATTAGGTTCCATAATATTTGATATGAATATCCGACATGAATATTTCGATCTACTAATGCTTTAACTGCGCGTGGATTGTTTTTCTCTTCAGGCAATCTGAAAAAATGTAATATTTAGAGATGACACGATTTTAGACAACATATATCAAGTAATAAAACCGAAGAGGTCTTCTTTCTTCCAACAGAGTATATCATATTAAAAAATCTACCCTCAAAAAAGCGGGTTTGGTAGTACGTTGCTCTTTAGTAGAACGGTATATTTTAAGCGAGTTTGATTACATGTATTAACTAAGGTATTGTTCAATATTTATTTCTGCTGTCCTTTACTGCTGCCATCTGTGGATATATTCATTGTGAATGTACCATGGAAAAGCAGTACTTTTATATAGTATGTCAACAGAACTGTGTTTAAAATACAATTTATTACTCTCATCTTCATGCAAGTTATTTCACTTAATACATGTTTTCTTCAATGGGTCTCCTATACACGGATTTCAAGGTAGGATACTTCACTCGCTTGGGGTACTAACAATATTTTGAATTTGAACTGTATATATTAGGTTGGCTATTTGTTGGATGCGATAAAACCTCCCATCCAAGCTCTCGTAGCTTCTGACGAGTCATCAAGGACGTGTGTGATCCGGCGTTGTCCTGGAGGAACATTACACTCTTACTGATTGCCAATTCTGGACGCTTCTGGTCGATCGCCTGCTTCAATCGGTCCAGTTGTTCGCAGTAGATGGTAGAATTAAGCGTTTGGCCATAAGAGAGCAGCTCATAGTGGATGATTCCCTTCTAACCCCACCAAACACACAACAAAACCTTTCTGGACGTCAATCCCGGCTTGGCCACTGTTTGGGACGATTCACCGGCCTTCGACCACGACCGTTTTCGCTTGATAGTGTCGTATGTGATCCATTTTCGTTGCCAGTCACCATCCGCTTCAAAAATGGGTTGAGTTCGTTCCGTTTCAGCAGCATATCGCAGGCGTTGATTTGGTCCAGAATGTTTGCGTCAAATCATGCGGCATCCAAACATCCAGCTTTTTTGTGTATCCAACATTCTGCAGATGGTAACTAACCCCCATCTCCAGGGCGATGTGACGAGATGCCACATGCCGGTCTAACTCGATGTTTTCTATGATTTGATCGGTATTCGTCGTCACAGGTCTTCCGCCGGCTGGCATATCCGCCCGCTCTGAATGGATGGCAACCCTATTTTTGTTTTTTCATTAAATGATACCAATATTAAACCAAAAAAACCTAAAAATTATTGGAATAGAGTAAACCTTCACTATGGTAGTGCTTCTTACAGCAGGCCGGACGCAATTTGTTGCAACATAATCTCGTTGCAGTCTATCAAGCTTGCTTTGCTTGCGTACTAATAGTATCTAAACAAATTTTTGGTGTCTTGCAGCTATTAATTCATTGTCCACTTTATTACAGGAGTCCATCCTTCCAAGTCCTTTAAATGGCACGCCTTTCTTTAGCTTCCTTGCTAATCCGCTCCTGTGCCAATCACAGCCGATGACTTCTTCATGCATATGAGTAGAAATAATCCAGTTAAGCACAATTCATTGAGTTTCAGTTTTAGCCTTAAAATATATTTTAGCACACTCAAGAGCTGATAGGCTAAAGTTGCTTTGACTTAAAAAACACACAAGAGTCTATAAGAGGATATGGAGATATGTATGTAGGTTTATGTGTTTGAAAGATTTACTTTTTGCTTAATCACATGCAAAATTTGTTTTGAATATTTTTCACTAAATATATAAACATATTCTTAGAATATGTAGCATTGCGCCGCCAGAGTTGGAATTTGCAACTAATTTAGTTATCTAGTTTTGCCGTAGTAAATTCAATTTGTACCACTTACTCGAGTATATCGAGTTTACGCGAGTAGAAAATTTAGTTTTCAACAGCAACAACAAAAATAACAGCAACACAACACACTAATAGGCGAACGACGCAAATTATGATGGCGCAAGCCACAATGGTGATCGCCGCAGCCGCTTGTTGCAGGTGAAGCTGCTGCCGCTGACAGGGTGCACGCGCATCAACGCCATCATTTCAATGGCAAACAGCCAGCTAGTGAATGAGTGAGTGTGTGTTGCATGCAACACAAACAGTCGCTGCCGTTACTGATACACACGCACTTTGTGGCAATTTAAATGAATTGTGTGGCAGCGTGGCGCGCAATCGAATGATGCTTGCAACAACAACAGCGCGCGATTTTTGTTTGATGATGACGAAAGTGCAATGTTGAACACACGCACGCAGCGGTTGATGCTTCGCTGTGTGGAAGGTGTAACCGCATATAAACATTGCCAGCGTACAACAAACAATCAAATCGCCTCCGCTTCGTATGGAGGTGTGCGTGTTTGCTCGCTGGCCAATATACTCGGGTGCGTGGCGCAAAGGATGCGCATAAATTAGCGCTACAGATTGCAAGTGGCAGTGCAGCGATGCGCACTAGCTGGCAAACTTTATTGCTTGTTCCTCGTGTCATTTTGAAGGCCTCTGTCATGTCGCTGTTGTTATTAGCCTCTAATGGGCGTGGTTTTGGTGAAAAGCCGCTCGATTGAGTAGCGATTGCAGTAAGCAAACAATGCCGTCGAAGGTTACTGTAAAAGCTGACTGGAGGACTTCTGCACTGGGAGAAAGGAACGGTATAGAAATTTCTTTTATTAAACAATTTATAAAAAACACACCATATAAGAGTTATTAGAAAAGTGCGGAGACAAACCAGCAGCGATGGGCTCTAAATGCTCTAGAACAACTGTTCCAAACTGTATTTCTGTGGGATTAAAGTTTGATCCCTAAGCGCAGACATTTTTTATTATTTTCTTCATGTGTGAGGTTGAATTAAAGACTCCAAAAAATATTTGACTGCATTTTTTTAATTGCTTTTTCGATATTTTATATTACCTTAACATCGCTCAATTTTTAGTTGCTCAATTTTTTACACTTTGGCCTAAGAAACCCTTGTCGACATATCAGACCTTATCGCCTGGCTTATGTAGGTTGTTATTGATGGATTCTATGAATGATATGATTCTGTGAGGCTTATTTATATACAAATGAGCTGTATTTTTTTATCAAATTCGTCTCATGGCCTTCAGTAATTTTTTTTTTGCAAGGCGTCCTCATTTACAACTATATACTTGTTTTCAAAACTAATGCTATAACTCAATTTTAGGAGAGCTGGATCGAGTAGGACTACATTATAAAGTAATTCATCGCTTCAGATCGCCAATCTCTTAAGCTTAAAAAAGAGATTGCCTCTAAAACTGTATATTTAACAAACGATTCTTTGATTTTTGAACGTATTCACCTTCCCTAATATCGGTGCTTACAGTTTTATCAGTTTATATTATTTTCAAATTAGATATTTTATATCTAAATATTTCTTATAACATTAAAGATTTTCTATGTAGAAGTGCTTGCTATTCTCATTCACTGACATTACTTGGAATTGGACATTCTAGTATATATATATATATATATATATATATATATGGTTCCGCGGAGGAGCAAAAGCCACAATGAGGTTTATTACGATCTTATGCTAGTCTCTTAAGATGTCCAAATGTCATCCCCAGGTTTCCTTCTGGCCTAAGGTAAACCGCGGTAGGTCTACCGAACTTTTCGCTCTCAGTAAACCTCACCTCTCCTTAGTCGTAGGGGTTCTTACTGACCATTGTCCCATTGGGATCCACGCTGAAAGGTTAAGAATCTTACTGGACGCTAGCTGTAGAAGTTGCTGGGAAGAAGATGAAGTGGAATCGTCTCATCACTTTCTTTCTTCTAGAATGTCCCGCCTTTGCGAGATCAAGAAACAGATTTCTTGGATCTCACTTTTTTGAGTAAGCTCGCCAAATAGCGAATATAGAAGTTAAAAATCTCTGCAGATTTGTAATAGGTTCAGGGCGCTTTGTCGACTCTTAATTATTAATCTAGGGAGGATCCAGGCTTCACCAAGGACTGTATTTTAAAGTCTACGTGTGTTTTCCCTTTGGGTAACAGCCTTACAACCTAACCTAGGTCGAATCGGCCTTTCCTTAAGTTACCTTGTAGATTCCAGTCGATAACGGTCTGTGCGATTGCATCTGGATCTCGTCTCACAGCATGCCTGAGCCAGCACCATTTTCATTTGAGGATTTCGGTCCAAGTGGGTATTGGTTTGTTCTAGTTACTAATTTTGTAGTATATCTTCTCAGATATAAGGTCTAGTAGTGTTTGATCTTTCGCAAAGATGGACACCAGCAAAGAGGAAATATTGCAGACGAAAATGCAAGACAGGCGGCTGAAAATTTTTGTTATTTTTATGCTCCTAATAATGTGACAGCCATTTTGGTATCGTTGATTTCATTCCCGTAATTTTGATGTCGAGTGCAATCGTCATGTAAGGACAGGCACAAAACGATGAAATTTCCATCAGCGAATCGCTGTTGAGTGAAACAAATATCCATTTATGATGCGGGTGGTTGCTGGTCATGAAAAGTAGGTCACGAAGTAAGCTCGTTTAAATGGTGCCCAAAGACGGATTGGTTGATGGGAGTGACATGCAATCATCTACAATGAGCTGCTCCTCTACTGCTCAACTCTTAATTTGGACCTGTACTATCAACAATTAGATCAACTAAACATAGAAATTGCCCAGATTGACCATATTTGATGAAATGGATAGGAATTGTGTTCGACCAAGCCAACGCCAGGATACGCATATCGCTGTTGACTTGACAGACAGAAACTCGATAGACATAAACTCCGGGACCATGGTTGGTAACTTCTTATGCATACACCATATTGTCTGAACTACGCACTAAGTGATTACAGCATGTCTATGTCTTGTGAAAATCGGCTGGCACAGGTTTTTACTAACTATGCTAAAGACCTCGGCTAGCCAAGCGTTAGAAAGCAGCTATTCGAAGAAACTAGACCACTTTAAATAGCATTTCGTTAGTTAGTTCTGGAGTCACTTTAGAAGTCTATCGACCTGCCAATCACTTTTAATTTAATTTTACCTACATATTTGTGATATTATAGTAAAATTCTCTCAGTGTCTATAACAACTGCAATAGCATGCGGTGTGAGTTTTGCTTATAAACAAGTAGCAATATGATGCAACTACCACAGTATTGGCGGACTGCAACCGGACGCAGCAAACAGCGACATTTTGCTGCTACAAAAATGACATTATGACCTGTTACTTTCCGGTTTGATTACTGCGCGTAGCCTTTGTATACATTTAATATACATAAGTATGTGTGGAGGTATCTTCTTTGCATGCGTTTGTGTGTGCTGGCGTGGCGTGCGTGCGTGTGAAAAAATCACAAGAGGCGTATAGTGTTGCAACGCAGAAATTAAATTTTGTTACCTTCCTTATTACTGTTGTTGCTATTGTGTTTTTTTCTGGTTTGCATTTACGACGCAACATTTTTATTGCCATGTTGCACACAAAAACGCAAACACAATAACACTTTGACACTGCAGGTCAGCAAAACGCCCTTTCTGTGCGGTGGCACCACCTACCAGCGGCACTCTCAATGAAAATGGCAAAATTGCAACGCACAAAGCTTTAAAATGCATCGAAGCGGGAGAGCTACAAGATAATTGAATTTCGTTGCGCATTTTCATTAGAATAAAACATATTGTTGCATGCAACAAGAAAAAAAAAACACGCAAAGGTAGCAAAATAAAAACACAAACATCAGCCGCAATTTTAATGCAACTAAAGGCCTTTAATTGAATATCAATGCGGCACAGGCAATTTGCGGGCGTATACAGTCGCGTTACATACACACATCGTGTGGTTGACATATTGGAAAAGCATCCTTGGAAGCTAGTCAGTTGTTGTATGTGTGTATTTGTAGCTCTTCCGTGTGGTTATGTGTCCATGGTTATTAGTTTGCTTTAAACAGGAAATCATATTAGAGCTGCGCTCCATTTGCTTTTAGTCTAAATTGTATGACAAAGCGATGGAAATCAAAAGTACAGCACTCAGCGGCATCGAAATGCAGAGATACAGGTCTTGTTTATATATGAGTTACGGTTGTATTTAATGTTGCCAGAAACAACCGTAGGCGCCTATTAGATGGTTGCCTCTACCTTTCATAGGTATATGTGCTACAGAGGCCTATTTCCCCCTAGAATTGCTCTGAACCAATATTTTGTATTATATTGTCGATATAATATTAGGGCATTTTGTCTTTTGAATTTCGCGGCTATGTATAAAGCGCCACAGAGCTCTTAACTGGCAATACTATACATCTTTGAAATGTCTTGACATAACCTACAAAACGACGCTATGCATGATTAGTTTGGATATTGTGTTCAACAGTTATAGACGTGTAAACAACTGCAATTGCGGAACTGCGGTGGAATGGTTTCGACTATTCAGAGCGGGTGAAAACGAAACCATGGATAAGCCAGCCGTCGTCGCCGTGGAAAACATCGAGTTAGACCGGTATGTGGCATGTCGTGACATCGCCAAGGAGATGGGAGTTAGTCACCAAAGTATTTTGAACCATCTGCAGAAAGCTGGACACACAAAATAGCTTGATGTTTGGGTGCCGCATGATTTGACACAAAAAAACCTTCTTCACCGAATCAACGCATCGCAGGCTGAAACGGAACGAACTCGACTCCTTTTTGTAGCGGAAAATTGTTCCTATATGACAATATCAAGCGAATACGGTCGTGGTCGAAGAGCAGCGAATCGTCCCAAACAGTGGCCAAGCCGGGATTAACGTCCGGAAGGTTTTGCTGTGTGTTTGGTGGGATTGGAAGGGAATCATCCATTATGAGTTGCTCCCTTATGGCCAAACGCTTAATTCTGCCATCTACTGCGAACAACAGGATCACTTGAAGCAGGTGATCGACCAGAAGCGTCCATATTTGGCCAACAGGAAGGGTGTAGTGTTCCACCAGGACAACGACAGACAACACACTTCGTTGATGACTCGTCAGAAGCTACGAGAGCTCGGATGGTTTTATCCACTATATCGACCGGACATAGCGCCAAGTGATTACTACCTGTTCCTGTCCCTTACGAACGCCTTTGGTGGTGTAAAGTTGAACTCAAAAGAGGCTTGTGAAAAATGGCTGTCCGAGTACTTCGCTAATAAGGAGGGGACTTCTACGAGTGGGGTATTATGAAGTTGCCGACTAGATGGGATTCTTAGGCCTCAACTAAAAGGCTTAACGTGTTTATTTTGAAACATAAGAGGTATTTCTTGCATGAGTTAAAAAATGCCATCTGTTAAAAAAAATATTTATCCCTTACTCGGTGTTATAAGTCGGAATACTCAAGCTTTTACATCAGTTTGAAAAATTGTTGTTATAGCAGACGTTGGATTGCTTCTTGCACACCAGGTCAAAAATAATTTAATTTTTACTCCTGTACCGGATATATATATTCTCAGGGTGATATATTCCAAAGCAGGTTTGTATAAAAATTAGTATTTAAATTTATTAAACTTCATGTTTTATGTTTATTGTACGGAGTATGGATTTTAAAAGAAATCATATAAAGATTTCACATATAATTTTTCTACTGAGTTCAGTTCTCGATTTGTGTTAAATAAAGCTGGGAATATGTTATAAATGGCTCAAATAAGTAATAACAGCAATCATTTATTTCAATATACAAAACACATGTCCGCTGTTAGTATGAATATTCATCAATTTATACAATTCATAACACAAGATGAATGAGAATGAATGACTATTATTGGCAGTTGCAACTTAAAACATCAACATTTACATAGTATATATACAGATGTATACACATTCAACCATCATTGATGAAGAGCAATTGTTTTTGAAACCCATTCCGTTATAACCAGGCATTGGTGACAGACTTTTATGTGTCTTACATTGATGCGTTCGAAATGATGATGGACATTCTCAATATTGCTTGCAACACACCAATATTTTCAATATTTGTAAATTCTCTTCTTCTGGTCTTTTTATGAATTTTATCTCCATAAGTAAGTCTCGAAATTCTATAATCAATTAAATATGAATTTAATTAAGCGAAAGGACACTGAAAATAAGATTATGTCTAAGTCAAAATGATGAGTTCCAAAGGTTTCGGATACTAAAATATCTCAACTGGGCGACACTGACGCAACTTTTATATCTGAAGATTGACTTGATTTCATCCATTTTCTCTCGCAACATTTCAGATTTAGTTAATTGTAATTGTCCTTCTACTTATACTTCTGTCTAAAATTGCAAACAATTTTCGAAAGATTTCCTTGCAACATTTGAAAAAGTCTTCTACCTTAAAAACGTAATGAATAATTATATATTTGAGATCACCAATAGTTTATTATATTTCTGGAATAAAGAAAATTATTAATTCTTCTTTGAGAGGCTTTTCAACTACACAAATAAAGATTTCTGAGATTCACAATATTCATTTTAGTCGAACTCAGGTATAATAACGATTTACTATAGTCTACTTCATCGTTTTGTCCATGTTGTAATGGTTGTACTAGGTTGGCGTTGGGCTTGGGTTGATTTTGCTCGGGTGGTTTTCACAAAATATATATTGAGCTACGTGTTCCTCACACCGTGGCTGGAATTTCTCTTCGTTTCAACTAGATACAAGGCTCGTACCGTCTGAATGTTTAAATATCTAAGTCATGTCTTTTTGCTATTAAATCGTGTTATCTTATGAAAGTAATAATATGGCATTATTGCACAATGTTTTGACTTGAAGTCACGAAAGACTTAAAGTCACGAAAGTCCTTGCGGTGACAATCATAAGTCCCCGAAAATTTATCTAAAATCAATCGGATAGGAAAAATTTGTCTTATAAATAGATAGTCCTGGGCCTGACCGAAGCTTTTTTTTCAAAAATTGGCTGCCTCAGGTATCTTTTTTCTAGATTTTCGGTGATAGTTTTGAGAACAACGCATTTAAAGTTTCACCCGAGTGTTTTTTGGTAATTGTCGAATAACTCGAAAAGTAATTATATATCGGCTCAATTTTGATAATATTTTTAAGATATTAGACTTGACGAAAATGAAAAAAAAAAAATATTTTTTGAAAATCCTGACTACCTCTAACAGATATCCATTAAACGCTGTTGTAAGATGCTATTGTTGACCATTTATGATCTGGTCTCTTCCTAGACTAATTAAACTAATTTTATTTTCTAACACAAGTCAGACTTCTAAATAACAAAAATTCTCAAGCCGAGCATTAAGGTCTCCCGTATTCCCCCAATATTGTGGCCTTGTCTACTTTTTTTTATAGATTGACTATTAATAACTTAGCTATCACCAACACACCATTTTGCCTTTGCTTCGATGTTCGTCCAAACGATTGCCTTAATTGAAATTCATAGCAAGACAAGTGATTCAATTTCTGACCCAAACAACGCTTCTATTCATTATTCATCACTCTGGTGTTAAGAGCTTTTATTATTATCGTTATTTTTATTTTATTTTTTTTCTCAGATTTTTGTGCTATTCGACAATTTATTTATTTATTTCTTTTTTGCATACGCCATTTTATTCATGATCACACACTCACTATGTGAGGGGGATATGTATATGGCGCGCTGCCTGTACACACAGATAACGGTTTAAAAAGCAATTAATGTTTAACCGGCCAGCGCAGTACATTCAGCCTGGCCAATATTCGCCGACAATAGCGCAAGAACAACAGCTAGGAAACAAAGGCAAAATAAAAAAAAAACAAGGCAATGAATTGACTGACATGTACGAATGTGCTGAGTTGCATGTTGAGCGGCAGGTGTTGCACGTACATGCAGCGTATGTGGCGTTGGTGTTGCAAGCAAAAATATTGAATGTTGTCAACATCACCCTATTGACATTGATTGAAACTATTCGCGCAACAACTGACCGGTGTTGTAGTGGTAGTCTCACACACACACACAAACACAAATACGTATTTATTGTGTGCCACAACAATTGAAAAACTATTCGAAGCTACAGAGATTAGTCCCGTTGTACTTTTTTGAATTTATGCCATACATGGCAGCACTTAATTCAGCTGTTGTTTGTCTACGGGGGCGTGTGTGTGAGTTCTTTGTTGGAAGTGCGCTTATTCTCGATCAACATGTTGCATGCAGCAACGCAATTACTGTTAGCTAGTTACGTTGATGAGATATGCAAGGTACTGACAATTGTTCTCTTAATTGACTTTAGTGAATGATGTGTGCTGTATATTTGACGGTGGGATCAAATTTGGCATTGGAGAACTAGAGAAGTATATTTAAAAACAAGTAAGGGAGGGCTAAGTTCGGGTGTAATCGAGCATTTTATTCTCTCGCAATTTATTTGTTTAATTTTATTAATATAACACACATTTTGACCCACATATTCGGCATACCATATATATATATGATACAAAGTCCATTGAAAGTTTGAAAACCCTAATATTAGGTATATGGGAACTAGGGGAAGTTTTGACTAGATTTCACTCATTTTTGGTACGGAGACATGTTATTAGGACCGTCTGAATTTCTTCAACTCATCTGAGAGACTTATCTATATTTTCGGTAAAAAATCATTAGAAGCATTGAGGTCCTCATGGGTTTATAATCCGATTTTGACGATTTTTACAAAAGCGCTCCCACTCCATATATGCAGCATTTGTGCAAAGTTCTGTTCCGATATCTTCACTAGCGCCTAACTTATATATTGTAAAGTAAACGATTCAGATAGTTTGGTTGATATAGCTTTTGTAGTTTACGAGATATCTACAAAAAAACTTAGTAGGGTCGGCGTCACGCCCACTTTCCCAAAAAAATTACATCCAAATAAAACCCTTTCTTGTGCCAAATTTTTATAGCTTTTATTATAACTTTACTTATGGCTTAGTTATGGCACTTTATATGTTTTCGGTTTTCGCCATTTTCTGGGCGTGGCAATGTTCCGATTTCGCCTAACCTCCTCAGGGTGCTAAGGAATATGTGTACCAAGTGTCATAAGACATCCGTATTTCAACTCCACTCGACATCCTGATCATTTATATATATATATAACCCCATATCTAACTCTTTTATTTCTTGGTGACGCAAACAACCGTTATGTGAACAAAGCTATATACTCTCATTAGCAAGTTTGTTGCGAGAGTATGAACAAATATATTCTACAATCAATCACTACCTGATCTTATTGATCTATTCTATCTATATTGATCTATTGGTTTATTTAATCCGATGTCTTCTGAGACAAATCTTTAGTAATTTATGTCTCGGAGAGGTTGTAATATTGCATACTATATTAAACCCATTAAATGAACTCTAGTATTCTTTAACATTTTACTGAGTTACTAATATAATCAGAATATGTATGTCGGGAGGTCAATGTTTATGATAACTGAAGAAAAGTGAATCCGCATATGCCTTGGAAACAATAAATCGAAATTATTTTAGTCATACTTTTTACAAGATGACCAAATTAAGAAATAATGGATCTTTCGAAATCGAAAAAGACCGCTGACCCTAACTTCAGTAAACTGTCATCTCTTCATCTGACTTTCAGGTTCCCTGCTGGTTCTACTAATCCTTTTAATAAATTGCCATTTGATCAATTGCGTCATACTCAGTTCCTGTGGAAATTTATTCTTTATATAATATATATGTATATAGTTTTTGATGCGAGTTTTATTTAAGCCCTACTACTTGTGGGATATATTAGAATTACCATTTTTGTTTTTGATTTTGGAAATATCGATCCTGGTTGGGAGCCTTTCGAATCCAATACACCTATTTAAGGATGAAGAAATTAATGATAAACTCCAACTAATTCGTTTGTATTATTAACAAGTTCGCAGATAATTCTGTATATAAACTTCCAAAGATAAGTTGAATGGTTTGGAGATATCTTTTTTTGCCAAAATTTCTTACATTTCCACACGTATATCTTTACATTTTTCAATATATACGGAGGAGAGAATAAAAAAACATTCGGTATTTTATTTGTACAGCATCCCAAATGGAATTGCTTGTGAACATACCATTTTTTTGTCGCAATTACATATATAGTAACCTTTTACCAACTGGCTTTTTAACTATTATCTACTTTCATCCACCTCTTACTATAAATGCAAGTGCGGTTAGCCTTTTGGTCGGTCAATTGTCCCATTGCGTTTGCTGTAATCATCATAAATGTCATCTTCAATGTTGCCAATTATATGTTCATATCTTAATGGGAGCGGATCATTAGCGTTACAGGTGCGAGTGCTGCATGTCTGCGTTGCTAATGTTGCTGCAACAATGCTTGTCACCTGCAATTGCAATTCCAAAGTGTAGCGGTACTTGGAGACGACGTGTGTGTGTGAACACATCTGAGAAGTGCAAATGGTTTTAGGTCGTGGTGAAAATACATATGAATGTATATTTGTAATAAGAACGGGCATTGGGGAACCCTTTACTCATATGTCTTGCAATTGTATTTGTACATAATTGTAGCTTTGAACTAGTCCAATTCTCAACCAATTTGAAATCGCGATGTCTCTTACTATGCCTATGGTTCAACGACTATTTTAGAAGAATAATTCTGTTTGCAGACTGATTAGCGCACTAACACAATCTACCTAAAACTTCAAATACTCATACTTCGGAAGTTCTCGGACAACATTTGGGTAAAAGTCCCCTTCTATCCGTTGACCTATGTATATAAATGAGCTTAAGATACTCAAAGACTTTTTTGTCGCCAAAAATAAAGCAATTTAGTATAGATAAATTATATAAATTTTTCTTAGGTGTGGTGAATTCGAATTCTTAATACTGGTTAATACCACTTAAATAATTTAATAAAATATATTTGAAATATAACTTCTCTTACATTACATTTCTTTTTTTTCTTATCTCTTGACAGGTGACAGACACATGTCGGGCTTTTGTACTAATTTAAAAAAATGGTGGTAAGTCTACATTTTTTAATTTTTCCTATTTTTCTTATAGTTGATACATAAAACATTTTAGTTATAAGATATAAATTTGATTCCTTATTTTAGTAATGATTAAAAATAAAATCATAACCCACGATAATCGGGTCTTGGCAACCTGGAGACATTAATTTTTTAAGTATTCTCAAATAATTTAAGAAATTCCGTAAAACCCTTTTAAGATGTTTACTGTCACTGCAACAACAATGAAATAATTCTCAAGTGATATAGCCATATTCATGCATTCACATCATTATCATTTTGTCCAAATTTTATTTTTTCTATGCTTTATCATAAATCGACTCACGATTTATTTCAATAAGGTTAGGATTCTTCAAATGATGTTCGGCTGAAAGTTAAAGATTTCACTGTTTGAAGTATAATGGATTTATCTTGGGTTGGGTTAATTGTAACGAATTCGTGCTTTCTTTGACTTCTGTGCATAAATCTCGCAAACATTTGATATACGAATAAATTCTCAACTCAATTGAAAATTGTTTAAAAAGGAACCAAGTACGCAACCTTCGCTTATAACCTGTTCGCGCAACCAAATTAATTGATCAATTAAAATTTTAATTGAGTAATCAGTTTTTGCCCTTCACACTGCCGTATAATTGATAAGCTGTTATACATTTTTGTTTTTGCTTTTCATAAGAAGTTGGTAAGTTTCATCAGCTGATTGCTATTTTCTAAATAACCACAACCATTATTTACAGCAGCACCTAATTCTAGCTTCGAGTAGAATTACTTTCAATTGCTTTCTTTCTACCAGAGTTTCATTTCATTTTTAGCTCGATTAAAAATTAATGTAGAAAAATGATTTTTATTTTGTGTGGTAAATTGATTTAAATCAGCGCTTTCATCGAGCAAAGACCGGTTAATTGATCAATTAACTCCTATGAGAAAATGCTATTAGTATAGAACTCGCCATAGTCTTTGTTCCTGCTGGAGTCACAATACAAGTCGTAGTATTTTTAAATTGATACAGTTACCCAAAAGGCTAGTTCGATGAATTCTGTACATTGTTATTCGCCTGCTCAATTCTTACTGGGACAAATCTTTAGAAGTTCCTTGACAACAAATGCAGGTGCGTCAATTGGAGTTTGCAACGCATCAACGTCATAACCACCAATCAAGCGACTACAACAACAATATGGCAATAGATTTAGCAGAGTTGCAATGATGAAGGCAATAAATGGCGGCAAATGCAAGCTGGCAGACACGATTAGCAACAGTGACAAAGCAGCTCGTGTGGCAAGCTAAGAAGTGTTGAATTTTCCGTAAATGCAACAAGGAAGTAAAGACACTACCACACCTACACAAAGAGGCACACGTGTGGCAAGTGCTAAATGGCATATATTCCGTTTCTGCAAAGCCTTGTAACAACGGTACGCTTTGGTTGTAAGACCATTTTTTAAGCTAACAACATTCGACATGTCAAGCAATGCGGAAAAATGAGCCCAGAAACAACAGCCAAACAGAGTAAATGCAACAGTTTATTGAGTGTGTTGCAAGTGTTGCAAGCAAACGCCTTCGACATGTGCCGCATTGGGGACGGCAAACAGATTTGTTAAGCTTGAATTGCACACGAGGAGAAAATGCCGTTAAGCAACGGCACCTAGATACACACACAATAATGTTACTTTCGGTTGTTGTAAACTGAGCTGAACTTGCAACACAACACCCAAGATGCTTGTTGCTATGATGGGAGCAATAATTGTATTTGAGGTGACATGTAAGCAATTGCTAACTTCAAAGCCTATAAAGTTCCTATGATTTCTGAAGGAGCTGTGGGCTCTGGAGAGGACGTCCCCCTTCTCTGGTAATCCCCGTTTATATATATCAGTGCACCATATATAGGCAAAAGTATACTCAGCATTCTCATTTCTTCCAACACTCTCGTTCTTGCAAGACCCTTTTTCGTCTTCCTATCCCTTCATTGCTCTGCCTCGCATCGTTGGTGCAAAAACAAAACTGAATTTATTGCCAAATAAATCAAAGACAATATTGCCACATTTTGCACTTGCCGGCAAACTGGCAACAGTCATGCAGCATATTGGACCATGTATTGTGGTTCAAAGTCAAACCTCTCGCTCTTTGAGTCTAGAAAAAGTGAAAAGACACATGTATCTAGGTGTTTTTGCGCACTCATTTGCCACACGATGCGCTCATATTGCCATGTGGATGGTGGCCTTTAACCTGCAGGCGGTGGAGAGTTCCCTACATGCATACCACTATATACAGCATTGTTGGTTGCAGACTTTGTCTAACTTTGGTTTTTACATATAGTTTTCGATATGTTTTTGTTGTTATGAAAATGAACGCAACGATTTGTCTTGCTGCATTTTTTTTTTAATTTTTTCTTCGTCATGATACAGATTCTTGTGGTTAGTACGCAAAATCTATACACATGGAATATGATGCATGACCGTGAAGTCAGGAATGTGTTTACACACAGAACCCAGTACCTTTCATTCGCTCTCTTCCTCTGTTTCTGCCACTCAAAATCTCTCTCACCATTAATTTTGTCTCTTACTTTCTCTCTCTCTCTCTCTATCTTTCTGTCTCAATCTACATTAGAGTTGAAACTATTGTAAAAGGACAACAGTAGAAGATCTCCTCTGCCGGGATCAGTGGATGAGCAATACTGTATTTCTCCGGTCCCTGTTTATGGTTGCATATAAATAATATGTAGTTAGATGTTTAAGTGGTGGGAACATCTTCATGTATTAAGCAACATGATACAGATACCATTATGTTTAATATGACAACTCACCCATATATGTATATTCCAATAACTTATTAACTTTAAGTTGTAAATTTACTAAGCCATTGATTGTGGTTATAGCTAGATATCTTAGTCGATAAATATTTTAAGTAACTTTGGGCTAAGTTAGGTAAGGTTTGGGTTGAGATGCTGATCGTCGCGATAGTAGCCACGGATAATTCCACCTGAACATCTAAGGGAGCTGGTACTCTGTGATTTCTAGGACTCTAATTTAGGGAACATGAAGACTTATATATGTAGGAACACTTTCGATTCCAGCCAATTCGCCTTGTTTGTCGAATTTTAATTTCAGTCATTGTAAAAGCTGAACAGTGAAGGATTAGATGTTTTCTACTCTCTTTCTTGCATGCAGCTTTGGTAATTACGCCATGCTAACTTCGAGAATATCCAACATTGATCAAAAGTAGATATTTGAGTAAATGATGAAAATGAAGCCTTTCCGCCCCATTAAACTTAGTGTGTTGTCAAACAAGCTAACTGACATTAATAGAAAAATTGACAATTTCTTTGTTCAGCAAATATTTGGCACACTCGTGTGAATTGAAGCACAATTCACTTTCTCAAAAAAAAGAAACACTTGGACAATCAAAGGGACTAAGCACATGCAAACAAGATCTTGCCACTCACATGCTGCTACAAAATACTTAAGAGCTAAATTAGCGAAATCCGAAAACATGTTTATATTATAATTGTGCTTAAAGGAGCGGAAATGAGCAGCGTATGCCACATGTCTAAAGTATGAACTCGAGCAAGCCTTTCAGGGGGTGACGGCATGCCACAAATGAGCAAATAATGAAGTGACACACGTTACAACTGCAAGTAGAAGATACAATTTGGGGTAATCAAGCGAGTTAGCAGCAACCCTTTTGGCAGCGGCAAACAAATCACGACACACACTGCCAGCTTTCAAGTGGATCCAAATGAAAAAGGAAACAAGCTACTTGTGTGTGTGTGTGGGGCACATATAGTAAATATTTCCATGTTGCCGATGAGCATTGGACAGCAATGAAACGGAAACTCAAAAAGTTTCCCAAGCAATTGAACACGCTTTCATGTCAACCACAATGAACCGATGACGATGACGAGGATGGTAATGGTGATGGTGATGAAAAACCGGGCTAACCAGCCATATAAACAACCAATCGGACAACCAGTTAACCATCGAACTAGAGCAATGAAGCAATCAACCAACTAAACAATACAACTTCATACATACATATGAAGGACTCTCAGCTTCTCTGCGGTTTGCCACTTTTTGGCATTCAAGCACGCTAATATGGCTACAGGGCCATGCGCTGGACATGTGTCAAAGTTTCGGTTTTGGTTGGGTAGCACAAGGATGTGTAGCAGATTTTGCAGTTCAATGAAAATTTCCATATGCTTTGACAAGTGAGCGGATAAAGATGTGGTCATAGGATGTGCATATTTGATGCATGCGCATACATATATATGTATGTATGAGGTTCAGTTTGTGTCAGGGGTTGTGTGTTGCCGCTGCCACGGTGTCAATATGTTTGTTAAAGGATACTTTTTGACAAGTTCTCAGCATTGGCAAGCGGATGCTTGAAGTAACGAGGGTCGCACAGTGTTTGCACTGATTTTATGAGCAACAATCACTTTGACTGTCCACTTGAGTGTCAATTGATATTGAGCGGAGTGCGCAGCTAGCTTAATCCTTACTTATAAATTCTTATTATATTTAATATAAATGAAACGTTTGACAGTTAGACAATGTGCTTACATTTTAATGGCATATATCAAATCCCATAAAAGGAAAATACTGTTCGTCAGCTCACAAAATACTTCAATGCATTTCTTGAGAGGAACATGTCTGAAACTTCCCCTCATATTCTGTTTCATCAGATCAATCCATATTTCTTGTCGTCTTGCTAGAATAGCTTACAGCATGTAGACGGTTTATCGCTCAGGTAGGACTAAATATAATATTCTTACATATCATTATCAGTCCCTAGTGCCCCATCTAATAGCGATGACTTCACATTCACTGGTAATAATAAATTAATAACTTTCATAAATAAACGAGCTCCTTAGGGTAAACAAAACTAGAATATAAGAATAGGATACTTGTAGCTGAAAGGTTCCAAAAATTAGATCCACTAATTCCGCAATTAAACGATCTATAGAATTTCAATTGAAATTTTAATATTGATTTTTAAGCTATAATTTATCTAGTCACACTAGCGGTGGGGGCGGTTCCTGTCAATCGGAAAGCTTTCCCGAAGGAAAGCGATGTGGAAACTTCTATTTTCTCCTTCACTGTCCAGTCTTCGCAACACTGCGGTTGTCCTTTGTCGAAATTGAATAATTCGCTGGAATAGATATTAGCCGCCTCAGCAAAATTCTGACATGCTGAAAAGCGATTCGACGATATACTCGTATAAGGATCTTTTACGATCTATACGTAAGAATCTTTAGGCAATGGACCGGCGCCATTAGCTGTAAATCCTCCACAACACTTGTCGTGATCAGCCTTGAACCTATTCTAATCTACATATATCTTATCAGTGTAGTATTGAAAGGGCGAGTAAACTGTATACCATATTTCGAAGTCAGATATTGATTCTAATCAAGCTTTATTTATTGTTCTTATATCAATTTAAAATACTCTCCGGGTTGACATTTTTTGAACTTTCGTGGGATAGTTAATGCAGCTCATATTCAAAACTGGTTAAAATGAAGAATCTGCGGTAGACGTTATTACACTTTACAAACTAACCTAGTTACAGGTAGCTGACCAACTTAGCTAAATTCACTCGAAGACAAAGATGAGGTTGTACCAGGTAAGGGTTGGTGTATTACAATACATTTTTCTGGCACTTGACCGAACTTACTCGACTATTTAATAGGAACCTGTTACTGTTATCCGCACATGGATCTTGGTGGATGTACACTGAAAGATTAATACAAAAAATAGCTCTCCATTTGCATATCGATGACGTAAACGATTATTGAACTCATTGCAATTACATTCCCTTACAATGTCTTACACATAACATATGCTTGTGCATATAATCGGATCAGATGATATACCATAAATATCCATGTGCGCCTGAATGCGTTAAATTTGATGTGTTGTAATATGAGTGAACGGTTGGTTGGTTGGTTGTTTGGTGAAGAGGACGTGTCAGTTAGCGTACGTCACGAAACATCAACGATAAGCGTTAACTGTGTTACCAACATGACAGCTGGCAGCGAAACGACAAACGCCAACAAGAGGCGACAAACCAACAAGAAAACCAGCGCAATTGAAATTGTGATGAATGGGAGCTGTTCCAGCACCGCGTATTCGGGAGACAGCTGTACATCAACACAACAGAACACATCACTCATTAATTCCTTCATTCACTTTGCTTGCAGTTGATTTGTGCGTGGCGCTGCTGACTGGATATGTATGAAGTGTTTGTGGCTGATGCATTAGTTAATGTTTTGTGGTTATTTTGGTTGACTAGGCGTACATATACTTCTCGAAATCGACTTGTCATTTACATGCAATTATTAAGGAATAAAGTACCCACATTTGATGCCTTAACAGCAGAAGGATTATGTCGGGAACAGATTTGACATTAGGTTAGGTTAGGCACGAAGGCTGTTCCCTTATAAAAGGAAAAACACTTAGACTATTAAGCACAGTTCTTTGTGTTGCCATAAAATTCAACCCCCTCACCTAAATTTAAGAAACGATAAAGCGCCCAGAACCAGCCACAATTCTGCTGAGTTTTTTACTTCTATATCCGCTAATTCTCGAGGGTGTCCAAAAAGTAAGATCCAAGGAACTTTTGCATAGATCTCTCAAAGGCATGGTATTGTAAAAGGAAATGTTGGGAAGATTCTACCTCATCTTCTTCCAAGCAGCTTCTGCAGCTTTAATCCGGTAAAATTTTTAGTTTGACCGCGTGAATCCTGATGAGACAATGGGCAGTTAGGATAGGAGACTAGGAAAAGATTGGCTTGCTGTGGACGAAGAGTTTCCTTGACCTCTTGCGATTTACTTTGAGCCAGAAAGATTTTGGCATTAACTGACGAGATAAAGATAAATAACTAGTATTCCGAATCCATTGAGAAGTATTCAGTTTCAATCTTCTTCAGAAGAGTAGAGTTTAGATCTATCGACACATTTCTAGTTGCCTTTGAAGTTCCGATCTTTGAGAAAACAAACAAAAACCTAAAAACTGTATTTTAAAATACATTTTAAGGCTGATCCATGAGAAGGAGATCACACTTAGACAGTTATAATCATAGTATTTGTTATACCAAAATCTTCTAAGGGTGGATCTAAATCGTCATATATTGACAAAGGATGCTAAACCCATCACCTGAAGCCATACCATACTAGTTCGCCTAGATGACTTCAGGTTCCAAGATGTTTGGACCTTCTTTTCGTAATAGTGGAATAATGTAGAAGAAAATGTATGAGTGATTTTACCTCACTTTCTTCTAATCAATTTCGACAATTCCCAGAAAGATTTTTAGAGATCCGCAGAAAATAGCGGAGCTCTGAACCATTTCTAATTTTATGATATTGGGAAAAGAAGCCCTTTCCTTGCGTTCATAAAAACCGGTTCCCAGGAGTACCGTAAAGTAGTATTTCGTATTATTAAGGATGAAGTCGAAATCTCTAAAGATATCAGAACATGCAAACCTCTAGGGGTCCAGTTCCTTGAGCACTAGGTACTTCATACAATTATATAATCATTCTAATATTAAAACTCAAATCTTTCAATAATATTTTTTTTTGGATTTAGCTTTATGAAAAGCCTGTGCCTGAAGATGTGCTTCCTGGAAACAAAACTAAAAAAAATTTGCTCATTAATTAACCGTTATTGTTGAGAAGTGTAGCCGATTTAAAATTATATTTGATACAAAATTAGGATTGAAACTTGTCCCGCACATAACCTTAGTACTCCAACTTGAGCAACTCGTACAATGGAATTTCTTGCTTTGTGGTCGTTTTCTTGGTCTTTCTGAAAAGTCCAGTTTTCTCCAAGTACTTGGGTCGCTTCAAATGTGGACGTTGCTGGTAGAAATCTTTGAGTGTCTTCACTGAACGCAGATGTCCAATGCCCTTGAATAATTTCGCACCGGAGAGTAGTTCATCGGGAAATACCGTGGTTATCAAACGATCACGATCCATGGGTATCCAAGGACGCTCCTCATATGGTACTGTACGTCCAAAAGCCACTTTTATCACCTTCTTTGGTACGTGTTTCAACAAATCTTTGATGTAATTCTCATACTTCAGCTCAATGGCCATCTGTTGTCGTAGTTAAGAAACAGTACGGCTTATGAAGTAATGCGCATGTGCAGACTGCGAAGCCATGACACTCACCTCTGGCAAATTCCACTTGTCCGCCACTGCTTTAGCGATGGCTTTCACCTCTTTCGGCTCGGTTTGTATCGAAGCTAAGAGACGGCGGTCACCCTCTATGGAGAATAGCGATTTCAGTTGAGTTTTTGATATGTCAGTCTCGCGATTGTTGCTCACAGAGTTGAGCCACTCGGTGAAACGCTCTGCTGACTACAAATGCATGGTGGTATTTGCATAAAAGCTTTTACGGAGATTAAGTGCACTACTCACCGCATCCATCAAGCATTCCGCCTGCTCATCTAATGTTTTCTCTGCCAGACTGCGTTCTAAATGGTAAATTTTCGTATCCCATTTAACGCGTTCCCGTCGTGGTTTGCATATGTAACCCGAAGTCCAGTTAATCTGCTTTTTAGCCTTCGCCTTACGTTCCACGCCAGTATCCAGTTTCATTTCGAATTTGTCAAACTCATTCTCCATACGTTCGATTTCGGAGCATGTACTTTCATTGAAAACCGCCTTCAGTGTAAAAAGAACTCTCACTGATACACACAATTAGATACAATTTCAGATTACGCCGTACCTTCTTTTTCACTTTTCGGTGGTCAAATTCATCCTCCGTAGACTCCTGTACGTCGAAGGATTTCGGCGTCTCCACTGCAGACTCTGCAATATACACTAGACGGTCGTATTCGTCAAACTCATAAGGCATTATCTTTTTAACACGCTGTTGCAAATCCTCTGGCAAAGTGACAGAGAGGTCATAGTCTTTGATGAGGTCTTTAAGTGTTTTCTGATGCGCCGCATCTTCGATTTCTTGTATCACTTGCTTCCAGTATTCTTTGTTTAACAGCATCTTCTAACAGTCTTTTAGAAGCCGTGGAAAGTATGTAAATGAAATTATTAGCAAAATATATTTTCAGCAAAAATATTATGCCTTCTGTCTGCTATAAACGTTTTTATTGAATTGATTTTTTATTGAAAATTTTGAGGTCGAACCGCTTGAATTTGTTGTTTATTTATCTCCAAGGTAACTTCGAAAATTTATTTTGTTTGAATGCGGTTGTATATAGAAAGCTTTGTAGGCTGTTCTATAAAGCTCTAAGCTCATTATGTTATGGGGGATTGGTTTGTGTCTCAGTTAAGATTTTAGTTAAGGCGCGCTCCATTGTATGAGTAGAAAACTGTTATACAAGCAGTAGGTTACAGTTTTCATTCACAGTAGTTTAAACATTTATTTGAGCACATGAACAATGATACCGGCATAGCACTCTATGCCATTAGAAGAGCTTTTAAAATAAGTTTTAAAGCATTTAAATCATTGAGTCATTAGGCTAACATACTTCGATGCCTGAAGAAACGCTTAGGATATCCAAACCAAATGTTTTGAGTTAGAAGTACCGTTTAAATTGTTGCGGCGATCTCGGCGAAAGCACGAAAGCATAAAATTCAAATGAAATTCTGTAGATTTGTGTTTTGTGATTAATATGTTAGTCTGTTAAGGAAATATACTAAGAAAATAAATATACATTTTCTTAAAGAATAGTAGAATTAAGAGCCATGATGTCTCTTAAAATATTTCGATTTTAACTAAATTATCTATGTTTAAAAAGTATATATAAAAGCTTTCATATAACACGTGAAAGCTCTTTACTTTTTTTCCTTAAAATCGATGGAGAAACTGAATATATGTCAACGTAATGCGAAAACGTAGATTATATGCAAAAGCTTTCATGCAGTATGTGAAAGCTATTTAAGCTTTTTCCCTTAAAGTCAACAAAAAATCTGAATATACAAATATTATATGGTAAAAGCTTTCATTGTACAGGTGAAAGCTCTTCTAAATATTAAATTTCATAAAATTCATTAGAAAATATTGATAGTGTGTCAAAAGTTGTGCATTAAAATCTAGGCTCCAATGTCGAGCCAACAATCAAAACCATAAAACTTGATATTTGAAAAAAGGATATAAAGAAGTTCAAGAATGAAAGCTCACATTAAATACAACAGGCAAAATAACATAGTGTCGCCACAATATAATCTAATATATATAATATTTATGCACAAGAAGTGTGAGAACACACACACACCCATCAGCCGGGGTACTCATTTATGTACGAGTATAATCTAAAGCAAATCTTAAAATCAAATCAACTTCTTAACTGTTTCAATAAACGTGTCTTGCATAAGTAAACAGGGTAAATACATTCATTTCCACTCAAATCGCACTTACCACACAAACAAATGCAAATAGCAGCATACAAACAATCACAAGGTAAACACGAGCGCACTATTCGTGTGGGTGACGGTTGACGAGTGTCCTGCCACTCTCGTCATTGTTGTGTCATATAACGGTAAAATGCACAGAAATCTATTGACTACTATTTTTCCACCCACTCACTTTTAGTTTTATATATTTGTGTGATTGTGTGTGTTGTGTGCCAGTATTTGCATCTGTTACGTTTGCTAATATAATATTATTCGTTTGTTGTTGCTGTTTGGTGGAAGTTGTTTGTAGTGGCAGGTGGCATGTTGACACTAAATGTAACCACACCATTGTTGTTTACTATTTATGTAGCTTTTTTTCAGCACTTGAACACACCTTTCCTTTTGTTATTGTAGTTTTTGTGTTTATTTCAATATTTTATTTGCGGTTTTTGACGTTTGTTTTATTTCGTTTTCCTGTATTTTGTTCCATTTTTTCACCCGGATTGAAGGATATTTGCTTGTATGTATGAGGGGAATTTACATATGTATGTATCATGTATCATAGGCTGAAAGGAAGAATCACTTACTGAACTTTAAAGGAAGTGAATTATAAACTTTCAGCACTCTTTTGATAAACTTACTTATAACTTAGAGCAACATTAACCCTAGGAGGATGACGGTGGGTCATTTTGACCACCAAATAAGTTGTTAGATGTTTGTAAAATATTTTTTTCGAGGTATCCCAAAACCTTATTATAAAATATTACAGTGATATCACTTGTTGCTGGTTGAGCTATCTATTGAAAAAGCATACAAGTTTATGACACGAGATGTGGCATCATATTTGAACTAGTTGTATTTTTTATCCGACTTTTATTTTAAAACTATATCAAAAGGGCTTCATTGAACTTCTATTGGCTAACATTTGGTTCATTAACTAGTTAATTAAATGTGAGATTTCACTATCGAAATTTTTTTGAAAAATTTTCACTAATCTTATTGTATCACCAAATCTATTTTGACTATAATATTCTCATGAACACCGCCTTCATTTTTTCTAACTACCTTCGCAATGGTAATCAATGTGTAAGCCCTTATTCAGTTCAACAGTTTTTTTGTTTTGCCACAATCATTCTTTTATTCGAGCAATCGAGTTTGGATTGTTGTTTGTTATTCTCTTGTTGACACCTGTCTAACTGTTTATTCTATGAATAGATGTATATGGGTGTATATGGTGATAGGTTTTCCTTTTAGGTATAGTATATGGAAGAATAAATGAATTATAATATTTATAATATATATCTTTCAAACTTGTTAAGGGTGTATAAACGTAAAGAAATGAAAAAGAATTAGTAAAAGAAAGTAGAATTACTGAGAAGAGAAACAACGCTTTTGGGAGAACGGTCATCACGTCGTTGTTGTTGACTTAATTTTGTGGTGGGGTAAGAGAAGCGACTGCAGCAAGTTTGGTTTATATAGCTTCATTGGTTTGCGAGATATATACAAATAACCGATTTTGGGGCAGGACCACGCCCATTTCCCCAAAAATTTCATCCAAATTTGCCCCTGACTAGGGCGATCCTTTGTACCAAATTTTACTTTTATAACTTTTTTTATGGCTTAGTTATGACACATTGTGTTTTTGGTTTTCCCCATTTTGTGGTCCACGGGCAATGGACCGATTTTGCCATTCTTCGAAAGCGCCCCTCTCACGGTCCCAACTTATCCATCTGATTTGGAACTGGAAAGTTTTCAACAGTCCGTGTATTGACCACGCGACTGATCTGTCTACCTATAGTAGGCGGCCATACATCATCTATATACTAGTCAAATTTTAAATATTTTTCAAGAGGCTGAAATAAGTTAGTTGCCTTTATGATTCACAAAGTCTGAATTTAGTATATCTAGATATATGTACATACATATATGGCTTTAGATTTGAATAACGATATAGAAAACTCTCTTAACAGTTTTTAAATCCAGTTTTTAAATCCAAACTTAATTCTTAAAATTAACTTAGAATCACTCAGAGTAGGTAACTGGATAATTACTAACTAATTTTTTAATTACTTAATTTCAACAAAAAGAGAGAAGGTGGTTACTTGGGAGACATTTCCTGAGGAGTGTTAGGGTCAAAAACTTATTAGTAGCACAGACTACTGAACACATTATATTTTGGTAAGGATGAGGATGGGGTGAAACAGGACAAAAAACTGGCTATTCCCTCACACTCTTTTCAAATTCACTACTTAGTTAATATGCAATGATATTTAATGATTTACATAGTGATTTGTTTAGAGTTTGACAGTATAAGCTTTAAACCACAATTTGAAATTAACTCAAGATTTCTAATGCCGACGTATAATAGTAATGTGCTTGCCTGAAGAAGAGGCTCGATCAAGTTTCAATAGTGATTTGAAGTTTGAATCTCTATCCCATTATTTTTTTCTCTATAAACCGCTCTAGAAATAAGTCTAACTTATCTTTTCCATTACACCAAATCATAATGAAAATATATATTTTTATACTCTCGCAACAAAAGGTGCTAAGAGAGTATAAAAGTTTTATTGACATAACGGTTGTTTGTTAGTCATAAAACTAAACGAGTTAGATATAAGGTTATATATATCAAAATGATCAGGATGACGAGACGAGACTAAGATATCTTGACGAAACTTGCTACACATATTCCGAAGTATCCTCTCTGCTTTCCAGAGTACATTTATAAGAAATGGCTCTCAATGTATGGGACATTGATCCTCTTGCAGTAGTACTCTCAGTTATCTATGTGTTCAATATGACAGTTGGGTCTAACTTTCAAGATAGTTGATAAAAGAATAGCCCGTCGCTTCATTGCAACTATTGTACTGTGGCACCTAGTTTTTACCTTTGTACCCAGTTTTTACTTCGTTGACACCAGTATGTCCTTTCAAATTTCAAAATTAATAATATTACATTATATAAATTACAAGAGATTAGAAAAACTTTCCTCCATTCATGCAAAATGCCGTTCAATCTATCGGCACACGTCAATGCGCCAAAAAGTATGTGATCAATGCAAAATTCCCGTTCGATAACTTATAAGTAATTCTAGCGATTTTCTTTCACATGCAGCTGCAAGCATTATTTGACGCCTAGAAATATATTGGTGTGTTTGCATATCTTTTGGCAGCATCTTAAGAACACTTTGGTAACATGCTAAGTACGAGCAAGAACAAGCATAATGTGTAGCACCAAGGCGCTGACGATGGCACTGTGTTAACATTACATTTGTGTGGGTGTGAGTGTCTGCCATCACAGAAAGGAATATTAAAATTCCTGGTAAAAAGCTTTTGACATAAATTAAAAGTTTTGTCAACGAAAATGCATAAAAGGGGCTCAACACAGCGCACACATGTAAAAGAGAAGAAAAAAATATTTTCTCTTGGAAGGCAACTTGCAGCTGCAACACATTTTTCGGTGAGCGCACGTGAGGGGCGCACTTGCCACGGCATGTGGCTCAGGGGCCCTGGGTCGCAGGCGAAAAGGTTAATGTATGTTTGGCATTTGTTATGCCATGTAAAATGTGAAATGGCAAAAGCTTAGCGCAAACTTTTCCCGCACGGAGAAAATAAGAGCGGCAAAAGGAAACAATTGCTTGCAGTTGCAAATTAAAAGATGCTAAGGACAAGTTCGAGTTGCAAGCATAGTTTTTTTTCGTACATTTTCGTGTTGCTCGTGCCCGCGGCCGGGGTTTGGCCTTACTAATTCCCGTCCGTTAGTTGTTAGTTATGCAATGCCATTTTCATCCATTGAGCTTTTGCCAAATTAATAGCAAAGTTTAATGGCAAGTTTATTGATAGTTAATGAAATGTTCGACGAAAATTGCCTTTAGTTAACTGCCAAGGATGCTGCGACAAGCTGATAACTGTTGGTACATACAACTGTACTCAGCGACCGGCTCGCATGTGTGCGCATAAATCGCCTATCATGGCTGTCATTAAATTTTGCAACTCAAAGTCTAATTCTCAGCATGTTTTCTCGCATGTGAATAGCGGATTTTTCTATTTATTATGTAACTGTTTGAAAGTTTTTTAATTAATTCCTTTGCGCAATATATTCAGCCTTCACTTGTCGTTGCGAAAGTTTGTTTTGTAGCCGTTGATTGGCGTAGGCTTTGTTGGTACTTTTCGCTTTTAATACATACTCAGTATAGGGTGGTCCATATAAAGATTTCAATTGGAAAATGAAGCGAAAGTATTTTGGTATATTCGAAAGATCAGAGCAGATTACTATCCTTGAAATAAGCTCATTCGGGTCTCTCATCCGAAATCTAGTTTCAAACCATCATAGAAAAATAAGATTTACTCTATACAGAATAAGAGATCTTGCATTTCGGACATTTTTGTGAAAGTCTCCCAAGCATTGTTAGAAAAATCAGTAAGTCATCTCTTTGTAAGGCCTTCCGGATCCTTGTTTTGCCTCGTGTTTCAGGCTTTTTTGCTTCTTGGCATATTTGATGAAACATTTTCAAAAATTTGGTAAAATTTCGACTCTGCGAGTGACTTAGCCTCGAGTTCTGGGATTCTGAGAGCATTTCCATAATTTCAGTTTATTTCGCAGTAAGGCCTGTTTTCTCGAGACCTTGGTAACATTTTCTAAATCTATCGTACGAATCTTTGTTTGATATCCACCATAATGACCTGACTTCAACACGATCTGGACGTCGATTAAGATGCATAAACTATCGCTGCATTTAACGTTCAATGTCGATATTCAGAAACATTTTGAGTAAACAAATTAATCAAAATTTATCTTTCTGCAATTTCATTGTCTTCTAGACTACTAAGTGGCGTTTTTATCCCCCTCCAATAATTAAAAAACTTTTTTGTTGTCACATACCCTTACCACGCATGAACCACCCTCTACGTTCACGTGCATATGAATTCACCTTCTGTCCCCAGCGCTGATTTAACAATTGTACTACTGCGTCTTCCCTCCACCTTAGTGGAAGTAAGGATGTACATTTCATTTTACCAAAACACTTTGTTATCCGAAAATTGTTTCCTTCCTTTCTAATTTTTTTTTTGCTTTCTTACCTTTGTATTGCACTACTTTACTTCACATTAAGCTAATAAATCCTTGAGCTTTACCAAGCTTTAGCAATGTGTAATCGATACAAAACCATTGTATTTGCGGTTTTGTTACCAAATTCATGTCATTTGCTATTCCAAGCACTTTCTAGTGTAAAATCTTCTTTGGCTCTGTGAGCGCTAAGAGTGCGAGAGGCACACGGCTGTTATAAGCCATCAAAAATTAATTTCACTTCATAGATGTGACGGATTTGCATGCGAAATAATTTATGAGTTGCGTCGATGAACTTTGTTTTAGTGGAATGAATTTCTTTGTAGTTATATACTTTGTACTATAAGTTGGTGTGGGGATGGAAAGTTGAAGAAAGACAGTGGCAGGGAACTTGATAAATTATAGGAGGACTGTTCAAATTATAAGAGGATTGTTCATTTTGTATTTTGGGAAGGATAAGGATGAGATGAAACAGGGTAAAGAGAGGCTTTATTAATTGGCTATATAAGACAATTTCCGACTAACAAAGTTTTCTAATCCCGATTTTCACTAGGCCGATAATTGCACATAAGTATTCCACTTGTGGGATGAAACACAAATAGGAAGAAAGTCTACCAAGTTTCAGTACTGGTATAAACCAGGTGTTTCTTGAAGTAAGAATTTCTATCTCATCTCAATGGTGCTTTGATTTATCAGGTTGAGATATTCATTTCCATTATTTTTAATTTTCTCAGATAATAACCGATATATGCGGAATAAAAACTATCGAAGATTTGAAAAACCAATAATTAGCTATATGGGAGCTCGGGGAAGTTATGGTACGAGTTTAACCAGTTTTGGTGCAGAGACACTATATGAGAATAAAAATATTCGTTCTGAGTTACATTAAAATATCTGAGCGATTTACCGATGTTTTCGGTGGAAAATTGCATTTAGGCACGGAGTTCTTCGTGTTCGATATCAGGGGCCTTGAAAAGTTATATTCCGATTCTGACAATTTTTCCACAAGTGATGCCACAGCTCAAATACAGTAATTTTGTAAAGTTTTATTCCGCTATCTTCATTTGTTTCTAATGTATGTACAATAAAGTGAAGGAATCAGATAGAATAACAGGGAAGTAGTCGTGGTTGTGAACCGATTCCGTCCGAGTCATGAAAATAATATATACAGAATTTCATTAAAATTTGTTGAGTAGTTTCTGAGATACTGTTTTTGACCCATAAGAGGGCGACGCCACGCCCTTATTCCATTAAAAAAATTTAGTGCAGCTTCCTTCTACCAATTGTTCTGTAAGATTTAGTGTTTCTGGTGTTTTACATTAGTGAGTTAACGCACTTTTAGTAATTTTCAACATAACCTTTGTATGGGAGGTGGGTGTCGTTATTATCCAGTTTCACCTATTTTTATGGTGTGTAATGGGGTACGTTAGGGTCAATTTAATATCATCACAGGTTTTCAAATTATATAACTTAGAGCTTTATTCAACATATCGAAGGTAACGTTTTGACTCTCTTGAAGTAGTTGGTGGAGATCCGGATAAAAACACCTACAATCATATATTATATTAGGGGACTATACTTGGGCTTTTCCTCACGACGCAATCTCATGATGTTAATCCCTGAATGTTACCTTATACATATGATTAAAACGTTCCATATATCAAGTTATACTGTTTTCTCTGTACACGAATCTTAAAGTTCGTGAATGAGATAATAAACTTAGGAGCCACAGGGTTCGTGACTGTAAGAGTATACAAATTATAGCCGATTATTATATTTGAAAATGAAAGCCGAGAAGATGGTTTTCAAAAATATATCGGAATAAATGCTTTGGCACAAAATTCTACCACCTATATTTGTATATATCTTTTATATCGGTAGAACAGATTCAATATATAAATTTAATAAAGAAATATTTCTTTTTCTTCTCAATTGAAAATTTTTTACATCTATGAACAAAAAACAACAATTTTGTGAATTTTTTATAATATATTATTCCAAAGAATACATCAATATATTCCGACTACGCCTTTGTACACCCCTCCAGAATTCAATAAAATAATAGATTCTTACAATCATACGGAATCATAGAAATCACAGTGTTATTGTTTAGTGAACCTCACAAAGGTAATAATAAAAGAGCTCAGTGTCAATGTCACACAGGTGAGAACAACGACAACACATATGACTTATATGCCACATCAGTACTCGTGTATTCGCCATAAAGGTGCTCAAACAAACACGTACGCACTCAAATACACTGACATTTATACACATGTGTTCGCACTTTTCGGCGAAACTTTTTTAATAATAAATAAATCAAAATGTCATAAATACAAGCGGCAACAGTCACAGCTGACTAAATGACTGACGGTGTGTCTGTCTCAGAGCTCTCGCTCTGTGTTACGGCTTGTGTGCGTGAGATTACAGTGGGAATACAGAATACAACAACAAAATTTTTTATTAAATTAGTTTTTGTTTTTATTTGTTTCTGCTAATATTTACCGTTAATATTTGCCCTTTGGCTTTGTTTTTCTCGAGGAACATTTTTCTTTATTTGACAGCTGCGCGAGAGAATACTTTTCCATGGTTATATGTATGTGTGTATGTTTTAAGAGTACATGGATTTGTATAAAGGGCTCGTGTTAGTCCTATCTAGATGAAATAAAGTAACGGTAATGTGTATTTAATGAAAGGAATGAAGGCAATAAACAATTATATACACATACATTTAGGCGCCTCAGATCTTTAAAGCCACCATTTATATGCTGGTACAATTTAATTCAGCATAAATGATTTTTTATATTTTAAATTTAATAACAACAACAGCAACAACACTTTAAAGACATTCTCATAAAAGCTGTATTACCTTTATTAAAAATTCCTTTTCAAAGCAAAGTAAGCCGCTTCTTCTGTGAGTGAGTGTAGTTGTACAACAAAGTTTTGCTCTCAGCTGCTTCCGCGATACTTTACTTGTACTTTGTGCGCTTCGCCGCCTTGTCTTCGCACTTTGGTTGAGTTGATTGACCAAAATGGCATTAAACTTGCGACAAATTTGTTGTTTTTGTTTGTAAATTTTGTTATGGTGGAATTGTGTCTGAAAGCGAAAGTGAAATGTTTGCTTTGAACTGCTTGCATTAAGTACATCTAAACGATTATGAATATTTATGCTTAGCAGATGGAGATTAGGAGATGAAAGGAGACTTGAACTCATATTTTGTTGAATAAAATATATAAGATAATCTTTCCACTTTCGTATAGTTACAAATATGAATAGCGTAAATAAATTTTAATCCTGTAGAAAATTTCTCACTCAGACATACAAGGGAGTTTTTTTCACGGATTTAGTTTTTCCCAAATAGGCTAGAAAATAAATAGTCAAAACATACATAATGTTCTTTAATCCCAAGGACATGGATGGGGTGAGACGGAAGTTCATAAAGTAATTTAATGGAGAGTTTCCTTTAAGGAATAAACTTTGACTAAGAGCTAAAGGATAGAATAGTGTACATTGAAATTTGAATGACTACACTTTCCTCTAAGCTTTTCCATCCTTCGCTAGATTCAGATACCGTAGAAAATTTTTCGTATGTGACCTTGAACTTGCTAAAATATTTGATCGGAAGGTGTACATCTTAGTCAACAGTATATGATGTTAGCATTGGTCAATAATTTCATTGAACCACAAAAAAACATATAATTAATTCCGCATTCCGCATGATAGGGGTAATTTTCTAAAGTTCTATATTTATATACAAAACGTCGCTATGCAGGATTAGTTTGGATATTGGATATTACGTTCAACAGTTATAGATGTGTAAACATGGAGTTCACTAACCCCGAAATTCGAGCTATTTTAAAGTCTTCCTTCATTGAAGCAAATCCGCTAGAGAAGCGTTCCGTGAGATTAATGGTGTTTTGGGGGATGGTACTCTGTCACTTCGAACTGCGGAGGAATGGTTTCGACGATTCAGAGCTGGTGAAAAGGACACCATGTATAAGTCAGCCGACGGAAGACCTGAGACGACGAATACCGATCAAATCATGGAAAACATCGAGTTAGACCGGCATGTAGCAAATTCGTGACATCGCCCAGGAGATGGGAGTTAGTCACCAAACCATTTTAAACCATCTGCACAAGGTTGGATACACAAAAAAACTTAATGTTTGGCTGCCGCATGATTTGACGCTGAAAACCCTTCTGTGAACCGAATTAACGCCTGCGATATGCTGCTGAAACGGAACGAACTCGACTCATTTTTGAAGCGGATGGTGAATGGCGACGAAAAATGGATGACATGCGACAATATCAAGCGAAAATGGTCGTGGTCGACGTGAATCGTCCCAAACAGTGGCCAAACCGGGAAGGTTTTGCTGTGTGTTTGGTGGAAATGGAAGGGAATCATCCACTATGAGCTGCTCCCATATCGCCAGAGATATTTGACAACCTAATATAAACGACCTTTAATACTGTCGTCTTTCAAAACAAGTTTATTAATTATTCAGTTTCATAATCTATTGAAGTCTGAATTGGGGAGGGGGGTGTTTGTATATCTCTTATATAACGCTTTGGTCCACTATCTCATCTGTGTTTTGAATCCGAGAGAGATCCGGAAGTAATAAAAAACTGATATCGAAGAAATATATTTTTTTTGAAAAAAATAAATTCAGATTGAAATATATAATCTAGAGAGATCACAGACAATGCGTCATCTTTCTGGACGATTTAAGACCGGGTGAGTCAAGTTTTTCTACACATTGAAAAAAAAAGGATTGGGAATGTTGAGAAAAATAATTATTCAATTGAATAAATAAGATCGAGAAACTAAGTCAAGAAGAGGGGATTAGATTGATTCGAAATTATAGAAAGAAGACAGTACTAATACGCTAATTTGAGCTAAGGAAACATTAATTGCAAATCTTTTAATATTTTTTATTTGATTTCTTAAAGAAAAATGAAATATTCCATTATTTATCCTCTACTATTTTTGTACCATATGAGTGCAACTGGCATAAACGCTCAAAAGTATGCAACACCTCTTACCATTAGCCGCTAATTTATGACACAAATTAAATTGTTAACAAAACAATTTATAGCCACATTTCATTCAAACTGACTTGTTGAGTGTTGTGGAAGTCAGTAATTTTAGACAATTACCCTTCAAGTGAGTAGTGAGCAATTTGAGCGAGAATTAAGTGGAGGTGATTATGCTCCAGTAAGTTGTTACTGACAGTATGTCTGAAGCATATTCTATTTAAGTGTGAATAAATTCAACGAAATAATCATAAATCATATGCCACAACGGCAGTTATGTTGCTTAAGTTTTGAGCGAATACCTATAATTACATGTGAGCATAAAACGGGAGAGCAGCACTCAAAGTTGGGATATGTGCAAGTGTACTGCTATGAAATTCGCTACAGTCTAATGAAGTCATTATCGCTACAGACAGTTATAAATCAAGCGTTACGTTGATTACGGTAAGAAGTGCAAGCGTTAAACGGATATTATCAGAAACGTTCACCTAACTAACTAGCGAGTATTTTTTACGATTATTTTTTTCGAAGTCTAGGGAAATTATGAATATATTGCCAGCTAATTGCATTGCAATTGCATTAAAGCTGTAGAACTTGCAACATTTTCAAATTGCATCTCACTCTCTTTTTCATATTTTTATTTTATTTTTTTAATTCTGCTCTACAGTCGCGGAAAAAATTCAGTTCAAGCAAATTGAATTAAAAACGAATCAAGCGTCGGCGACTTTTGGCGCATTCAGTTACAATTACAGCTCATTTCCGTGGCGACACAGCACCCATCCAAATGGTTGCGGAGCTGCCAGACTCCACCCGCTCACATAAACAGGAAGTTAAAGTAATCCTCGGCACAGGTGTTGCAGAATTCCCGTGCTTTGAGAGAAAACAAACATAAAAAATAAATAAATCTTTCAGCGCTCACTCCTCCCCCCTCCTTTTGTAATTTTCCGCCACTACGCTTCCCCCACTACTTGCCACCTGGTTGGGGTGCGCGTAGTGTCATCGCGCACACACTTGTCTAAGCGATTTTTGATTACACTTCCGTCGGAAATTATCATACATCCTTCAGCTTGAATAATTTTTATACAATTTCCATGCGAGCGACACCAAGGCAGACAGACAACTTACAAACACACACATGCATGCAGAGTAGCGCTATTTACCTTGCTACCTTGCCTGCCTTGTTAACTGTTTGTTTGTCTGTCTGTCAGCCTGCTGGTGATACGTGCTTCCCGCCTCTTAGCTCAGGCGTTAGCACTCCGTCATTTATACATTCATTTATTGCTTCATGTGTCTTCTTATGCTCATACTCACGCCCTACCATAAACAGGTGAGCCATGCAAGGTTTCCTCTATTAAAAAAGCAAAAACGATAACAATTCCTTGATGGCCTCTTAAAATGCAATAAAAATTGTCATTGATATTGTTATTGTTATTGTCTATTTTTCTTTTTTCTCCTTCTATTGTTCACTCATCATTGTGCCGTTAGGCAATTGCCTGTATTGAACACTTTTCACTTTTAAGTTTTTCCTCGTAAGTAGCTCTTTTAGTAGCATTTTTGTCATTCCACTTCATATAATTCATTCAGCTAAATCGTAAATTTTTTTTTGAGTATCGAGAAGGAGTTTAAAATTTCGTTAAATATTTATGTAGCAATCAGTTTATAGATAAAGCTTGCTGCTAATTTTTATGGTTGGGGTGAGACTAAAACAACCAAAATCTTCTGGAATAAGAAATCCCTAAAGAAATGTCTTTATATTTATGAGGAGAAATACACCGTAATTTACCGAAATAAGATAATTTGTTGTTTTTTCTTTCTCCTGTGAGTTCGTTGCCATGAAATTCATCAATCGTCGGTGGCTTGTTGGCATAGCCCATAGACTTGGCATAGCCCCACAGGAAATAGTCTAACGACGTCAAACCTCACGACCGAGGCGGCCAATTGACTGGGCTATTTCCTGACAGTAAATCGATTCTGACATTGTCTGTGATGCTTGTGGTCCTGTTCTAACCACATATTGTCCAAGACCATATCATCCAATTCGAGCTAAAAATATTCGGTTATCATTGAGCGGTAGCGATTCCCATTCACAGTAACGTGCCGGTCTTGGTCATCACGAAAGAAGTACGACCCAATGACGGCATGGCCCATAAACCGCATCAAACCGTAATTTTTTCCGGAATGCAATGGTGACTCACGGAGTACATGTGTATTGCTGCCTGACCAATGATGCCTCTTCACTGATGATTTTTCAATGAAAATCCGGATCATTTTCAAGTTGTTGCTCAGCCCAATCCACGAGCATACGACGATACTGACAGTCAAGCGGTTTCAGTTCTTGCGTCAATTTGATCTTGTAAGGATGTAGGCCAAGATCTTTTTGCAAAATTCGCCACAACGACGTCATAGAGATGCCCTAAGCTTGAGAACGACATGTGAAAGACTGATTTGGGTGTTCCTCAATTGATGTGCTTTTTGATCAGAGAGGACGATTATGAGGACCATAAGTAGGAAGCAGCGCTCTTAAATATTTAATAATTTAAACTCGTTGGATCGTATATCTTTTGTATATTGGTCTACTTTTGTAGCGTCGCTTTTAGAATAATCGTTGTATTGATCCGATGAGTAGATTCCGAGTTTGTTTCGATGACACCTAAGTCTGCAGTAGACGGTGTAAAGTGCCACTAGTAGTCTCATCTTGCTTTTTGAAAAAACAGTTTGGAGTGCCGAAGTCCTTGCAAGTGCAGTCAGTAGAGATTCCTACTAGCCAATTCATCTTTTAATAGTCGATTTCTGAGAACATCCGGACCAACAGCAATGAAGACCTCCGGCCCTACCGGCCTAGCAACCGCGGTCTTTTTAACTAGTTGGTCTGCAAGTTCGTTGCCTTGTATATCTTTGTGTCGTGGTACTCAGAACAAGATTAAACTGTCGACAATTTATTTACTGTTCCTTTGCCGCATAAAAAATTATCTCAGTGGAATTTGTTCATTCCTCCAAATATTTTATTTTCCAAACACCTCCGTTTGCCACTCCTCGCAGTGACAGCTTTATTGTAACCGTAATTACGAACTAATTAAAGGTATTTGTAACTACTCATCCAATTAATTATTTGGACTATCAACGCTGTCGATCAGCTTATCAACAATTTGCCCTAAAACAATAAGAACAACAAGTATCGTATTGCCGGAAATGCTTTTTCTCACTCCGCTAACTACGGAGCAGACTCCAAAGGGCGAAATGGTGAACTGTGCCCGTTTTACCGTTTACTTCGAGTTCAGTCTGTTTAGCAGCATTTGCTGTGTGCTCTTATTTATTTTGCACCGCAGTATTGTTTTCAGCAGCAGGAAAATCCTCCTAGAATAACAGACACGAAGTGAGATGCCTGGCTGATAGCTGTGGCAAGTGTGCTAAATTTGTATAGCTATTGAGATGATGTTGTTGCTGTAGTTTTCATTGTTCATTTTGATGGCGTTATTTATGCCAAAAGTCGTCCTGGCAGGATTTCGTATTTCCTTTTCAACCAGAGCAGTTTGTTGCTGTAATTGATTTTGACGCAAAGAAGAAATTGGGTATTTAACCAGATTTTGGAAGTTTTCCCTTTATTTTAAAGCTGTCTTTCAAGCAAATAATAGTATACCCTAGACTATTAATTAGTATAAATTAAGTTTGAAAGACACTCAAAATTCAAAAATTTCTTCTAACCGTGTAAGATTTCAAAAATCCTGTATGGATGCGCCTAAATGTAGACAATGAATAAAATTATTTTTTAAAAACATACAAACACATTTCCTTCATTCCTAATAACACGAAAAATAATCCAGTTACAATGACATCGCTTCCGGCAACTGGTACTGGTACTCGTAATAATCAGCTGATTTCAGCAGAACCTTCTCATTTTTAATAGAGTTGTCGTCGCCTTGTCTCCACTCACGTTCGCAAGGGAAGTTGGCGCGGCAGCTGTCCTTTTGCGCTGCAGTAAATCTCTGGCAACAGCCAATGGCGGCAGCCAGCTAATGCAATTCACATTTTGCCAGTCACGTACGCAAGTAAATCAATTAAGTTTGTCATAAATTTGAGTATCAACATTGCATTTACACTACTCTCTCGCACTTCATTTACTTGATTTTATTCATTTGCACATTTATTGAATTTGGATTGCTGCTCCACGCAAATATTTATTGAATTTACTCACGACAAATGGTTGGAGATTTTTCTCACATTTTCTCAATATTTATTAGCTGGCATGGGTAATGGTACTAGTGAGTGGTGCGAAGTAGTAATAAGGGCATAAGTTGTTGTCTGGTTTTTGCATATTAATGCAAAAAATGAGAATTTACCATATTACAAATAAGGATGGCTATTGTATGATATACTATTCATCATACAGTGGTTACCTAAACATTAGAATTCGACTAAAAATAACTTCGTGTAGAAATCATAAACTCTTTAGACTTCTTTCGCATATTATTGCTAGATAATATCATTTATATAGTATATTGATATATTTAGAAAGAGTTGAAACCCGGATGTCTGTCTGTCCGTCCGTCCGTGCAACAGATAACTAGAGTAAATATTAAGATATCTTGACGAAATTTGGTACACATCTTCCTTGGGATCGTAGGAGGGTTGCTATTGACGGGAGAAATCGGACCACGCATACAAAATGGCGAAGCCTGAAAACCTATAAGTGTCATAAAAAAGCCATAAATGAACCTATACCAGCAACATTTGGTATAAAGGATCGCACTTGGAAGAAGCATATCTTGATGTAATTGATTCTGAAAAGTGGGAGTGGCCCCGCTTCTAAATACGTTTTTTGTGAATATCTCGGAAACCAATAAAGCTATGTAAAATAAACTTTCTACAGTCGATTCCCTTACGGACCCCATTACACACGATTAAAATTGATATAATCGGATCTCGCCCACCTTCTATACAAAGGTAAGGTTAGAAATTACTAAAAGTGCGTTCACTCTCTAACGGAAAACGTTATCCTCAGATTAAAAAAAAATGGAAAATGGGCGTGGCTTCACCCACTTATGGGTCGAAAACCATATCTAAAAACTACTAGACCGATGTCAATGAAATTCGGTACATAATACAGTGGAACTTCCATAACTCGAACTTCTATAACTCGAAGACCGTTACCGTTGCTCCATTTCCGGTTTCGGAACCGGTAACATAATTTCCGGTTCCGGTAATGTCATCCCAGATGTCATATCCGGTTCCGGTTGCGCCATCTCTACGGTTCCGGTAACATCAGTTCCCGTAACATAATATATTCCGGTGCCTTTTACTCCATATCTGGCACCTCATATCCGCTTCCGGTAACTTTATTTTATGTTCCGGATGTCCATTTCCAGTTCCGGTAATATCATATCGTATATCCGGCTCCGGCTGCATCATTTCCGGTCCCGGCAACCCGGCAGAGCTGACATTTCCACATCCATATGTATATCGGTTAATATGTGATATAAATTAAGTGTGCGTATAGTCTTGGATATATATAGTGTGCATTCTTCTTGACTGGCGTATGACCTCATTCTTCCATAGTGTCTTTCGGGGAAAATGAGGGAAATCGGTTCAGGAATTACCTCAGCTCTCATATACTATATATGATGGTTTTCGTTATTATATTGGACTTTTTGCCGAATATATGGGTCAAATTCTATATTATATTAATAAAACTACAGGCGATCATCGCCTTTCCTTACTTGTTATTTATAATAGCTTTGAAGATCTTATCGACAAGACCTTTGGCTTGAGTATCGTAGAAAACACATGCAAATATTTTCTCCGAAATTCATGGCGAACTCCATAGTTTGGAAACGTAATTTATTGTTCTTGATGTTATCATTCCAATATAGTTATTGATTGTATAAATATCGTTATGTTACATAGCATTGAAATATCCTATAATATATTTGTTACCACTAATTCCTCCCGTAACTGTGAATATAGTCTTACATGAATAACAGTGAGCAAAAATAAATTAATTCATTATTAAACTGAGTGTTAAAGAAATGTGGCCGAGTTATGATTTGTTGTTCTCTGTATATACATACTTAGGAAGCCTAACGAAATTATAAGCCACGGCTATTTGTGAAAATCGCTATTGAATCTTTTCAATTTATTTACGTCTTGTTTTGCCACTTTCATCGACCAACAATATTTAGTGGTAAATTACAAGGTTTGTGGACGCGAAGACAGACGCAGCGGCGGCACCTAATCCGGCACGGCTATATAGAGAAAGAAATGAAAATGAGCTTGGTAATGAATGAGTCGTCGCCTGGTGGGGGTAGTAAATCCTCAGCTAGAAGCACTCAACCAAACTATCATAGCCTCGTTAAATGCTGCCGAATTATATCTATAAGAACATTATGGAGATGGCTGAGCGCGTGCTATGGACTTTGGTTGCAATGGCGTGCTGCTTAAGCCATTCAAGTGGCATAACGTCGCCAAAGCGTTTGCTGGGCAATACAAAAATATATACTTACTCACATATCCACAGCGAGTGTACAACAAAGCGACGTAGTAAATCGTTTTTGTGCCACAAAATTTATAACTCGCTATATTAAATGCTGCTTTTATACCCCATCACATTGGCACTTGGTTATTACTAACAATTTGGGTAATATTTTCCCAACACTGTGTTGTTGAGGGTGTCTTTTGCTGCTTTCTCCACTCTTCGTTGTTGTTATTTTTGTTGTTGGTGTCCAATAATTTTTATGCGTTCCAACCGCGTGCCATCACTCCTCCACCTCCACCTCCACACCGCACCCATTATCCCGCCCACTTTTTATTAAAAGTGACTAACGTTTATTTTGCTTAGCTACTCAGCTCTAAAAGGATCAACACAATTACCATTTAGCTGGCACAGTTTAGCCACTTTATTTACATTATTCATAAGAAATACATCCTTGTAGTCTCCTTATTATTTTGCGTCTGCTAAGTGGAAAATAAAATCGGTTTAGCTTTCTTCGTTTTGAAGTCGTATGCTGTGGCAACTTTTTTGGCTGGCTCTTTAAGTGGCAGCCAGCGCTTAAGTGTCTAATATTAGCCATTAAGTTTATTCGCTTTAAGTGTGCATATAAAATATTTAAATTTGCTTTGGCGAAGTAGGTTACTTCATGTGTAAACATTTGGAGATGAGACCATTTGGAGGGAAGAAAATATATAGAACATTAATCGTTAATAGGTCAAACATTTTTTCTTTGCGAATAATATAGTGTAGTATTAAAATTAATTAGTTTTTAGTCGATTATCGATTGTAATCTCAACAGATTTGAACTATTTATGATGTGTACTGAACTGCTTGGTCATACATTTTGTGGTTATTCTTTCTTGATTATTCTGGGATGATGATTAAACTTTCAGACAAACAATTTGTTAAAAATATTCCGATAGTTCTCAAATTTAATGCTTCCATTTCTTCATTACTCCTTCAATCATAATGTCTCTGGAGTTTAAACTGTTGGAAGAAATAGAAATTTCTTAAATCTAAATAAAATTGTCTGCTTTTTAGGCATTCGTTTGGCCAAAATACTTCTGTCCCGAAGTAAATCGCAAGAGGTCAAGGGAACGCCTTCAACAAGGACAATATTTCCTTAAGCATAGGATTTCTAACTGGCTATTGGCAAATTTACCGTATGCCAGCTACATAAGCTGCTGGGAAGAGAATGAGGTAGAATCTTCCCAACAATTTCTTTGGGAAAGGCCCCCTTTGCGAGGTCTAAGCAAAAAGCATCACAAAGAACTGTCCTTAATAGTCTAAGTGTGTTTCGTTTTTTTCTTGGAAACAGCCTTCGTGCCTAACCAAACCTAACCCAGGAATTAATTTCATTTCAGACCCATAGCGTTGAAAAATCCAGCGATGTGCTCCTTTTTTAGAAATTTCATTCAACTCAAATTGGGACTAAGGATTTTAAGTCTAAGGTCTCCTATCTATATTTTATAGTATTTAATCCTCTTTATGGATATCTTATTTGATGGTGTGAACCTAATGCAAACACCAAATGTGGATCTACCGGTTCAGTGACCGTTTTCCCAGTTTAGGTATGCTCCTTCAGTCCCTTTTAAAGATTCAAACGATATATAGGCGATTGTTTATTACTAAGCTTTCCAGCGCTGTTTAGGACTAGTAACAAAGACGGAATATGTTCTTACCCATGCAAATTGCATTTCTTGCAAGACTCTTCAAGAGTTAACTTCGATTAGTTATCATCCTCAATGCATTCTAAGGTACTCTCTTTAGAAGGCGTGTGAACTCACTACCGATACTGTCTCTGGAACTATCGGTTTAGTCCTCGCTTTCCTATAGCAGCCATTTTCCATTTCCTATAGAATTCCATTTTCCTCTGTACCTTCCCGTTCAGAATACTATACTACATATATTGAAGGGAGCTCTGGTAAGTAGAGTTTAAGAATACTATTCAGAAGTTAACTCCGATTCATCCTCAATCCGCTAAATGGAACTCTCATTTGAAGGCGAGTGAACCCACTACCGATACTGACTCTGGACCGATCGGTTTAGTACCCTCTTTCCCAGAGCAGCCATTTTCCATTTCCTAAAGAATACCATTTTCCACCATACCTTCTCGTTCAGGGACCCATACTATATTGTGGGCAGCTTTAGTAAGTCGATTTTATGAAATTATCTTGATAATACCGTGATATTTCAATGATATGGTCGTAACCAATAGTAAAAGTTTTGAAACTCAATCGTTTAAATTCTCAAATAATATTGGAGCTTCTTACTGTGTTTTCGCGAAACTCTGAATGAAAAATTCCACAGCAAATGTGGATAATGTTGTACTAAATCTTGTATGTACTCCTTTTGACCCTGTATGTATCGATTTTTAGCGTAAAAGCTGCAGATATCTATGTATATATGTCGTTTTGGGAGAATTTGCTATTATCGATTAAGAAATAACTTGCAAAAGCGATGTCTATATAACGCATAAAACGGTTTCAGTACTCGAAATTATTGTAGAATTTTGATCTCCTGTAGACCTTCTAAGTCTTAAAATAAAAATAAGCATAAGATAATAATAATTGTTGATAGGTCTACCCCAGACTCAAGTATTTGATTTCTAACCTGAAAAATTTGAGACCAAGAGAGTCGTTGTTCAAATACTGTTGCCGGCGTATTCCATTGTAATGTGTTCCGTCCTTTAATATATCTAGATATTTCTTAAAATTTTATTTCTTCAAATTATGTACATGTATTTGGGTATCATATCCACTTTAAGCCAGAAATGTCGCGCAAATATCCAAAATTTAACTTTTCCTACACTCTGACACCTCCGCAAATTATGTTAAATTGCCATACTCGAAAATTTTCCGCACAATTTAACTTTAAATAACCAACAACAGTAATCAGAGCAACAACAACAACTGCAACCAGAATAATGAGCAACAGCGTATAATAATAAACAAATTTGAGGCATGCCAACAAACACGTGCCACAGAAGTGAGCCGAGCAATTTGCGCCCCGTTGCGGTGATGCTAATGAAATAATTGACTACAAATACAAGGCACACAGAGACACACACACACATAGCCAAACTCACAGAGCGACCAAGTGATTTACAAACACCAGCGCTTAGTAAAACACAGACACACAGCATAGTTGAGTGGTGGCGGCGCAGCATATGCCACTTTCATAAACAATAACAACGACAACAGCAAGAACAATAACAAAAGTGATAGAGTAAATGAGTGTGTGTTTGTATTTGTTGTACTGTGACTTTCGAGCTGACAACACTGATGAGGCTGCCACATTGCAGGGACAGCATGAAACACAGCAAGCAAGCGGTGTGGGCGGCATAAACCGTTATGCTTGTGTAGCGGTTGATGTGTGTTATCCATCAAATTCTGGCACACAAAGGCCCACGGGGTGTGACTGAGCATTTTTGATGTGTTATGAAGTTAGTTTTGTTGTTGTTGTTGAGCGGGTATCATTTGTTTGTGGCAACTTTTGTTGTGCTCTGGTGCAACAGTCACTCGACACTCTGGTGTGTGGTGTTTGGTGTTGCTGACGAAGCTAATCATGACTTTATAACACACTAACTGTTGCTGATGAGTGAGACTGTAGTGTTGTGATTTTCATGCATTATATTGCATGCAATAACAACAACCATGTCACTAGTTGCAACTGCGCAAAAATATTAAATGCTTGCCTGGTTCCACTGGGCGTATGATTAACGTGATTTTGGCATAAATTGTGGTTTGTTGATTGGAAGGAAATGAAAATTTCATGAGTTGTTGCACCTCAGTGGATAAACGAAAGCAGTGTTCGGACGACATAACATCGTAGCCTGGCAAGCAGCTGACAGGCATAGTTGAGACACATATCGACAGCTGGATTGATGGGCAGCTAAATGAGTGAAAGTAGCATGGAAGTTGAAATGTGTAGGCTGCTAATCAAGTGAACTTGAGTGTTGGGCAGTAAGAAGTACAAAAACAAAGCATGATTATTACAGTTAATATAGTCAGTGTTGTTATTTGGTTTCGCTATGAGTGAAACCTAACATTTGTAGGATATTTGGTGAGTTGTTGGCTTTTATATGGCGTACTAAAACCTGATTATTAGCTTGTAGCGTGTAGGAGATTAAATTATCGTTTTCAGAGACAACTTGTAGAGAAGAGTTGTCAATTATTTTGTAGGGAGTATTTGATACACTATATCCAAGTCTATACGCTCACTTAATTTTGCTAAGATATCTCACATATTAACCGATATATGCGGAATAAAGCCCACAGTATTTTTGAAAAACCTATAATTAGGTTTATGGGAGATAGGGGAAGTTCTTTCTCGATTTTACAAATTTTTGGTACAGAGACACACTATTAGATGAAAAAGATTCCCTCTGAATTAAATTAAATTCTCTGAGAGATTTACCGATATTTTCGGTTAAAAAGTACCCTTAAGCACTGAGTTCTTCATATTCGATGTCCGGAGCCTTGAAAAGTTATAGTCCGATTTTGACAACTTTTCCACAAGTGCTGCCACACCTCAAATACAGTATTTGTGAAAAGTTTCATACCGCTATCTTCATCAGTTCCTTATGTATTCATTATAAAGGAAATAATCAGATGGAATTCGATATTTTGTTATATGGTAGTTGTGGTTGTGAACCGAATTCGCTCATTTTTCATCCGTGTTATCAGGGTGTCTAGAAAGAATTATGTACCGAATTTCATTGAAATCGGTCGAGTTGTTTTTGAGATATGGTTTTTGACCCATAAGTGGGCGACCCCACGCTCATTTTCCATAAAAAAAAATCTGAATGCAGCTCTGCTCTGCCATTTCTTCTGTAAAATTTAGTGCTTCCGATGTTTTTCGTTAATGAGCTAACGCACTTTTAGTAATTTTCAACCTAACCTTTGTATGGGAGGTGGGCGTGGTTATTAACCGTTTATATAAATTTTTATGGTGTGTAATGGGGTATGTAAAGGAAACGACTACAGAAAGTTTGGTTTATATAAGGGAAGAGCCACGCCCACTTTTCAAAAAAATTAAAAACATATTTATGTGTTTTTAGTTTTTCGCCATTTTGTGGGCGTGACAATGATCTGTTTTCGCCCATTTTCAATAACAAGCTTCCTACGGGTCCAAGGAACATGGGTACATGTGTGTCAAGATATCTTAATTTTTACTCAAGTTATCAGTTGCACGGACAGATGTACGGACGGACGGTCAGACAGACATCCGCATTACATCCTGATTATTTTGATAATCATACGTGTATGCTGAAAATTAGTTAGAGAGTAGCGAATCAAGCAAACTGATTTTCAAATGGAACATCATTATCTCCGCATAATCGATTGTAATGAGCTTATTGCTTTGGTGGAGAAATTTAGTAATTTCTATGACCTACACATTTTTTCCTTACTTAAAAATATTTCTTATTGGTCTAAACTCTATAAAACAAAATTGGTATAATTGAAGAAAGTAATTATAACACTTTAATGAAAGCGGTTTCGTATATAGAATTCAAACAGAAAAAAAATTAATAATCCTAAGTATTGTCTTCTAGTGATCTTTGTTGCAATTTTATTTTATTTAAATACTTAGATTATTGTGTGAGAATAATTGCGTACTAATCACACGTCACACAATATTTTACTCCCCCAAATATGTATGTAAATTTAATTTATAAACACACACTTGATTTTGGCGGTAATAAATTCACTTTTTATCCGGCAGCTCAGTTACTAAATCATATGGCGAAAAAAAGTGTCTGACACCCACATTTGCTACACCCAAAACAACCATCCAACGCAAAGTCAATCAACTAACCCACTAATTCGTATTAGTATTAGCCAGTGATCATACACACCCAGCGCATTTTGTAGACACACACTTTCATGCAGAAATACTCTCCTATACACTATATATACATATATTTCTTCATGTTTGTTGTTAAATTGTATACACCGATTTCATCTTCCATTTGCAGCACTTACCAGCGTCGCTTGCATACGAATGGGTTGTCTTCAGTCAGCGTCATTGCTCGTCGCGCTCTGCAATTGAGGAGATTGCATTAGGAAATTTGCCGGAAATTAAAATACACTTGTGAGTGAAAAATAAATAGTCCAACGAAATGTGTTTACCCGAGTTGGGGTCACTACTAGCAAGTAGTGGCGGTTGGACGGTGAAGTGTGGCGCAAAGTGGAGAGACAAAGTTAAAGTGGAAAAAGCGCTGAACTCGCATTTATTAACAGCTGTTGGGTTTGGCCCCTTCCATCAAATTCGTTGTCAGCTTTCGGCGCTTGTTTGTACAGTGGTAAGTTTAATAATACTTTTTAATAAAGTTATTTATTCAAATATTATTATTTAATTCTTTAACAAGTCTATATATTTATTGTTAAATAAGCTTTTGATAATTTCTGAGATATATTTTTACTGCTTGATATTTTTAATCATCGATATAAATATTGAACCATGCTTGAACCTCTATTTTGAGCACATATTGACTCTTACTTTCGAGGTTTCTAGGAAGATCATTTGAAGATACATAGTCATACACAGTTATACATAGTCTAAACTTAACCCAGGGCTATAAATACTTGGGCACTATATCTGTGGTATATAGGCTTTATCTGATTCCCCTAAATCCTTTCAATTATCAAAGAGTCCTCATCCTCACATGGACTTATTTAGAGCAACTTTGGTATAGCTATTTCCAATATAAGATAAATGATAGGGCTGAATTATGAGACCGTCTTAATTATCCTCTGAATGATTTTTTTTGGAAAGTATATATTTAAAATAATCGTGAATGTCATCAATTTAGGGTAGGCCTGCAGGCCTCGCGTAGACCAGTTATGGTCCTTTGGGATACCAGAATAGAGTGCCTTCACATGTTTCCTGAATAGTAGTCATCGTTTAGGATGCCTGCACCTGATGTGAATTTTAATAGTTTATGAGGCTTCACTCCTCGTAACTTATCATATTGTGGGGCCAACTGAGCACCTAAAACGCTGCCTCGCAGGAGAAACGCACAAGAGATGCCTTTACGGCCTGTCACCCAGTAGAAGTGTAGCCTCAATTCCTGGCGAGCCTTTCCACTGCAGTCTTGCTGCCCAATTACGGACAGTAAATACATGCACCTACTCCCTCATCCATTTTGGAGCCATCCGAATAGATATTTAAGGGGTTACGTGTAGTTACGGTACCCTTGCGCCAACCATCCTTTTCCATGTTTACAGTAAACTCTCTTTCCCAGTTGTAGAATGGGACCAGATAGTCGGTGCCTGTCAGACTGCCCTTAGCAATCGAGCTGTGTCCGAAGGATCTGTATTCACCTGTTGCCATCAGTCGTCCCGCCGATTTCGCAGTCAGCCAGTTCAGTTTTCTGCAAAGAGATCAATAGGTGGCAGGTTTAATATTTGTTCTAGAGCAGCCGTTGGGTCGTTCCTTAGGGCCCCCGTTATACTTAGCGCCGCAAGTCGTTAACCTTTTCCATCGGCTTCCGATACGTAGATTTCCTTGTGCCCGCTGACCATACCAGAACACCGTAGAGCAGAATAGGTCTCACTATTGCTGTGTAGCACCAGTGCATGAGAGAGGGAGAATACCCTTAGATAGTGCCGAGCATCTTACTGCATGCATTCTGTCATCAATTCAAGTTATTTTAAATATATATATTGCCAAACAACCCACTGTACAGTCCTCATTATTCTCTCTTGCATATTATTCGTTATTCGACAAAATGTATGCTACATATTTCTCACATTGCTTGCAACTCGTGCTATTTTTGGCACTTGACTATTTATATGCTGATTATCAGTGCAACAGCTAACATATGCACGGAAGTAGTTAGTGTATTTGGAACCTCCCTCTCTCTCCCCTCTCCCTGAACTCTTTTAGAACGCATATAATTTTCACACTTCGCCCGTGCGTGTGCAACGGTAATCCCATCATTTTGTTTTCAACACATTAAAGTCGTTCGCCATTTACATTGCAATATTTTTTTACTTCCGTGTTTTTTTTCTGTTTTTGAGTTAAGAAATTTGCACAACTTTCCACATCGACATGCAATGCTGGCGCACCGGAGTATGGCAGTATTTTCTGAGAATATTTCTCATAGTTGTTTGTAGTTATGTTCGCCATAGTTCGCACCCATTGCGCCATTCAATCCAATCCAATCGCCAACAACTCTTTCCTGCTTAACTATTGCTGAAACTAAACTTTACTCATTGCAACGCCAGCGCATTCGCAAATAATCAGACCAACTCGTACAAGCCGACACACACTCACATATATATACACAGTGCTCTCCAACGCTAATAGAGTGACAGTTGTGAAAAGAATTATTAGATTTGTACATGCACGGCGAATGCTGAATTTTAATCGCTTAGCCAAAAAACATTTCAACGTGCTGCACTCGCCTCTAACTATTCAACAGAAATATATATTTATGTTCACACAAATATTTCCAAGCAAATGGGACTATGCTTGAGTTAGTGTGTGTTTGTGGGAATTTTAAATGCTTATTTGTGCATTACTCTGCTGCAATGCTGTAAGCTCTGTAAGCTCTGTAAACAATGTACGTGATTTCGAATTTTTCGTCTGCCACAGTTCTACTTGCTTCTCTCATACTTTACTCTTTCATTTAGTTAGCTTTGGTCGCTCTATATGTTGCTCATACGACGTGGCGATATTTGCCGTCTGCAAATTGTAACTAATTTTTTTTTTGCTTTGATGCTATTTTTTAGCAACATAAATTTATTTGTGTCATTTAGTATTAAATAAAATTTTATTTCTGAAAATCTGTTGAGTTTAGATTTTCGCTTAAGCTCGTCTGGCTAAATTTGATGAGTTAATTGCTCTGTACTTATCAAAATAAGGTAACATTTATTGCATTCCAAATAATTTCTCATATATTTCATTATTATTCAGCAATAGAAAATAGTAAATTAAGATGTTGCCATATCTAGTGTTAATGACCCTAAAGCAAAAATGTATTCCCATTTTTTATATATTTTGAGAATATTTTTTTATGATTACTGCACTTAGGTATAGTGTAAAAATTGGCGATCGGATTAAGTTGTTGGTTTGCCTATATATTGTCTTAAAATCCATAGCATTATATTCTATATTATAATTTTATGACATTCAAAAGAAGTGAAATGACTCCTAGAACTTAATTTTCTGAAGAAATATAATATTTTGAAATCAATTCATTCGTATTTCATCATTATATCAATGTTTACATCATTTTCGATATTTTTGGCATCCAAAAGTCACTGCAAATATCCAAGCATGATCTTCTGTTTGAAAATCAGACAAAAGCCAACTTATATAGAGTTCTTCTTTATCGTTATATTAACTGAGTAATTTTATCTCTTTCATTTACAAATTTTTAATCTATTTTAGTATTATATTATACGACGAGAATCAAATGTATGTTCTTGCTTAAATATTAATGAGGACTCCTTCATCTATTGATGTGAATAGAAGGTAGGTAGATAAAGTGGATGTCAGATGATGCACCTAGGCCTTTAGAAGGCCCATTGTGAATCCACCGGTACTCGAATCCCACTTACACTAGAATGTCCTCTTTGAACCATTCTGTGGCTTTTATGAAGTCAAAAAGTTTAACCCGGTACTGCCCAGAACTTTTTTCATTTCAGAGTTTTCTAAAATGAAATACACACCATGTATTTTGGCCCCTTGAGCTCGAAAATGAAATATGTTTTACGATTCATTATATTCAATATTTAGCTTTTCCGGAAAATGCAAAAAACCAGCGTTGTTTGTAGTTTTATAGTGTGATTTTCAAGTTATTTATGAAGATACATATAAGGATACATTTTGCGTTACCATATGGTAATCGTGGGTTAAATCGGGTTAATGCGCGCAACCTCCGAGATATCGTCCAGGAAAACGTGTCCGATTGTTGCGATTCTTTTCCTATACAATGCTTTCATATTCACATAGAAGATGTACAACAGTCGTCTCTTCTTTTTCTATTTCTTGGTAGCTCCCACAGTAGTCATTGTTTGGTAACCCCGGTTTGACGGCATGTTTCTTATTAGACAATGACCAGTTAGCACTCCTACTAGAGTTCCTATGTTCTTCCTTTTAAATTTCAGTAGCCGGCTTGTACGGCCTTTGCTACAATTAGGTCACGTCTGCCTGCTACTTGAGCAAGTCATAGATTCTTTCCACGGGGATTCAACCCAATCTATGACTTGCTTATCGATTAAGTATCTACAAGTGGCCAACAGCATGCATATATCCCCTTTACTGGGATCGAATTGTAAGGTTGTGCCTAATCTGGCTGGTTCATCTGCTTCACAGTTAACTGGAATATCACTGAGTTCAGGAACCAATTGCAAAATTATCGTGTAGTAAGAAGTCAGTTCCATTAATAGCTCCTGTCATTCTTTTGCTACCTTAAAGGAAATCGTGTGCATAGAAAAACCATAAAGTTTTATTCCACCTTTCACTGAAATTTATTGTGCATTAATGCCAAAATACTTATATATCGCCGTTTCGTAAAGTATATCGTTCTGACTATATGCCAAAATGCAGATATTGAGTCGATGAGTATTTGTATTTACTATCTTACAATCACCTAGTCTTATTATATGTTTCCTTGACCCAGTGAATGTCAGCAAAAAAGCCAATAATTCAGTGAGCGTGACTTATTTGCCCAAGTCTGGCCTTATAAGGCTTTAACCAAATCGTTTATCCCAAGGTTTTACTCTCCGAACAGGCTTTTTAATTTGACGTATTGTTCTTCCGATGTTCGGCTATGCACCTTGAAGTTGATTAAGCTTGGGTTTTCTAAAAGTAATTGTTTTTATGAAAATCTTTGTTATATTGTAAAACTGTTCAGTGCTTTGTCATTGTCTGCTTAGCGACAAATTAGCCAGTTGGTCGGCACTAGAATCGGATACGTAGGGATCCTCCCGCCGCTGATTGCTAAATCGAAGGTCTGCTCTTCATTCTTAATAATTTGAATAAGGTATCCACTTTCAACTGGTTCTATTTCTGATGACAATATATGTATTTTCGAACTTATCTCTACTTCCTATCAGTGTATATTGGGTCAGTGTCTAATAAGATCAAATAAGCTAGGTGCAGATATGTGAATAAGATGATTCACTTATGACTTTATTTTCAAAATATTATGTTAAGGAAATTTCTTACTTAAACATTATACATTTTCCTCTAAAACTAAACAAACTTTGCTCTATCAAAAATTTAATTTTCTCATAGTTCCATCTCCACCAACTACATTTATTCGCTGAATGTCATTTAAATTAGTCTTTCCTTCCGTCCTTCCTTCCTTATTGAATTTGAAGACAATGCGAACTAATGGCTTGCAACAGCGAGACAAATACGCCGACAGACACCCGCAATTCTTCCGGATCATTCATTCGCTTAAGCATTCATTTCGAATTGTGCGCCACCGACTGTGGCACAATCATTTGTGTGCCAATTGACGCTTTGAGTTTGTATGGGTTGCTTTTTCGTTTTTTATTTTATTTTTTAGGGATTTTTTTTATTTTTTTGTGAGGAAGAGGATTTTTTTTTTGTAAACCTGCTGCTATTTTTTCAATTTTTCTCTACGCTGCTTGACTTTGGCTCCACCACAAGTCAATGAAATTATATGACTGCCGCAGAACAATGAATTCAAAGTGACGATTAGTTGAGCGTATGAGTGCTAGCTTGCTGTAGAATTGACATTCATGACCTCAGTGGGAGGCTGTGGGAAATCAATAGACAAAAATTTTTATTTCAACTGTCATTGAAATGATTTTTAATTTTTTAGTCTATATATTGATTTATATATATATATAAATAAATTAAAAGAGCGCGCTTTAATAACCACTCACAAGTGCCCCAGCCTCTTTAGAAAAACAAATAAAAATTTTGAAGCCTCTTCATTTCCTTCTATTTTATGTTATCCTTTCGAAGCTCTTACATTCCTACGAAGTTTCACAAAGAAAATTGTTAATAAAAAACTCACATTGCTGCCGTACAAATCATCGAAATTTATGCAGAGCGTCATCTAACACAAAGCACAAACAACAAACACGACTTCCAGCGTTTCATGCTTTAATTTGTGTGTTTGCGCCCTACACTCTCCCTCTCCCTGTGTATGTGTGTGTGATGAAGCGTGCGTTCGCACACAAATCCTTTTAATTGAAAACGCATTAGCGACGTTCGTGCCATTTGAGGCGAGGCGCGCCTACCACCAGCGTCCTTACTGCCTGCCTAACTGTCTTCAATCAACAACCGAATTCACTCAAACACACACACACCTAAACATACATATAAACATTCGAAAAAACGTAGCATTTTCATTATACCGTTCACTCTGTTATTTGCCACGTCTGCAGCGCGCCGCTTTTTTTCGTAGCAGCAATATTTTTTTTTTTTTTTCGTTTTCTTATTTGCGTTTTTTCGCAATTTTTTGCTGCTGCGCCTCTTCCCTTCAACTTTTTCCTGCCTTTTGTTTTTGTTTTTTTCATAGAGCCTTGCCATTGCCGATGCGTCCTAAGCCAAACTATCAAATGCGCTAAGCCAGGCACTCAACACTCGGCGGCGGCTCGTTGGCATTTATTCATGGCAGTCACGACGCTGGAGTTGGTGGCTGGTGTTGCTGCTAACGGCAGTGAAGTAGTTGGAGTACTGTTGTCAGTTGATCCATGGCGACCACACTGTTGCCAATACCCATTGCCGGCAACTGGCGCACTGTGGCATGCAGCTTCATCCCTTGCACTCCTCTGTTTGGGTGTATATAAAATCACAGCGTGGTAGTCTCATAGTCTCTGTGGTGTTGGGGTACTTCTGTGTCTGCTATAAAAACAACTATTTTGCTAACAACAACAGCAACAACAAATGGCAATCAGGCGACAGCAAATGAAAATCAATTGAAAATCTTTATTGGCAGTGATTGAACTTTGTTCTGTGACGCGGCACGCTGATGTGCTTTTTTCCCACTTCTGCCACCAATAACAATAAAAAACATTGATTTTTTTCCCAGACCTCTTTAGGCATCTTACTTGGTTGATGTTATCTTTAAAATTGTTGTTGGTTTTTCTAGAATTTAGGCCTGCTAAATTTTCATAATCACTAAAAATTCTGAATTCGGTTTAATTTTGGAACGATGGAGTTTAGATGAAAACCCATTAAATATTTTTGGAATGAAGTTGAAAAAAATTAGGGGTCAAAATCGGAAATTCAACGAATAATGTTTATATCATAAGTTAGAGTTAGTCTACTCACCTATGGCATAAACTAGACATTCGGATAATAAAGACGGTCTTTTATGACCAGAATTTGTTTAACAAGATATTGCGAGAATAATATGTAAGGATAGGGATATCCACATCAATTTCTGATCTTCTCTTGCCATTTTTATTTTTGATAAATCCGTAACGTAAGCTTTATAAATCCATTTTCAACACAGTAGAGCAGTTTAAGCAGAAGGTGGAACAACAAAACTCCGGATTTGTTTGCCAATTCCAAAGTTTTGTGGTGCTCCACACTGACGCTTTGCTCTGCTCTGCCGGGGGACAGGAACAGAAAATAATGTTACAGGAACCGAAAATAGCGGTTGAACTATTTCTGAGGTGGACGGATATGGGGTGGCCCCATTTTCCATCCTTGTCATCAGGGTGTCTAGAAAGTATTATGTACCGAATTCGTTTGTTTGGTTTATATAGCTTTATTGGTTTCCTAGGTATTCACTAAAAACGTATTTAAGAGCGGTGCCTCGCCCACTTTTCAGAAATAATTACATCCAGATAGGCTTCTTCCTAGTGCGATCCTATATACCAAATTTTATTTTCTAGCTTTATTTATGGCTTAGATATGACACTATAAGTTTTCGGGTTTTGCCATTTCGTGTGCGTGGCATTGGTCCAATTTCGCCCAATAGCAACCCTCCTACGGTCCCAAGGAACATGTGTTCAAAATTTAGTCAAGATATCTTAATTTTTACTCAAGAAATTATCTGCTCCCAAAGCGTCTGCTATAGTGGGAGTAATTACAACCACATGAAGACATTAGAAGAAAAAAGGCTGCCATCGATCACCTCTCAACATCTGTTAGCTCATCACTGACTGAAAACTTTTTATTGCCGAATAAAAAATGGAGAAATACACCCAAAAACCTCTATGTATATACGAATGTGAGGCCATTTCTCAAAGCACACGCCAGGCAGGCAACTCATTCATGCATTTGGCAGCTGAAATTTGGCACAATTCAGTCAAAAAATGCAGCAAATCAACAAATCGGTCGTTGGAAGTGAATTGAATTGACTGTATTTTACCCGCACACACCTTCACAACAGTTGTACCAGAACCATTGATAGCTGTTAGCCGTTAGAGTGCCATTGATATGAATGCCACTCGGTCATTGAAGCGTGCTCTATTTCAACCTCTTCTCCATTTCCCGCACATCGATACGAGTGTGCTCGAATTCGAATTGCCGTTATTTGCCGTCCCCATAAATTCCTGTTTGTTTGCGAGTGCTGGTGACAGTCGGCGGTGGCGCTAGGCCGCCATGAATACCTTTGCAAATATTGAATTTCAGTTTAGTTGGCAAGCAATTCCTCTACTAGCGGTTTACAGAGTTTTTCCTTGCATGCAGTGCAATGAAATCATATTCATATCAGTGTTGAAGGTGAAATATTTGCCTTGTGGTGCAATGCCAAAAGTGACAAAAGTTAATGGGCATTACTGAGTAGTTGCCAAATTGATGCAACATGTGGACGAAATTGAGAATATTTATTTTATTCTCTCATTGAGAACAGTTTCTGAATACATACATTGATGTATTTCAAGTAAAATCACTATAATTTTGAAGTTTCATAATCCATTTGACTTACATATTATACGCTTCTGAATGGTACCCCATTTATATGGCCAATCGGCAATTGTACTGAAGAAGTGTTTTCATGAAGTAATATACGATAAATTAATAGATAGGATAGAAATCCATCTATATAACTTAACTACTTATCAGAATTACTTAGATAACGAAATTATCTGGGACTGCATGATTTAACCTACTCCAGTTTGGTGCCAATATGATCGAAATTGTCTTTATGTTTCCTGGTTTCAACATTGATATTATCTATAGTTTAGTTCATATTTGAATCTGTCTTCTGCCTTTGCTTTGATTTATTACAAATCGTTTAAAAAAATCATATTTGAAAATATATATTTCCTAAGCAAGGATTCTGGTATGACCTACTTCGAAGATGTCATTATTCGGACTATTTTCGAATTTTAGAAAGATATAAATTTCAAGAATTATAATATTTGGAATAGTTTATTAGCTAGAAATATATCTTTAGCTTTTATCACTGTCGTACCATAAATGAGGTCATGCTTGTACCACTTGGATCTGCATCCTGACTTTCACTATCTCTCGATCTTTGTTATTTTCGATAAAATGTTCAAAATTTGTCTGAGATCCTATGCATAACATTTACCTTTTTTAATCGACACATGCGTTTCTTATATTACGAATCATTCCACCTCTCCATATTGAAACATTTACAAATACTCATAAGATATATACTCATTCGAATACCTAAGGTTACTTCGCTACTGCTTGTGGTCTGTTTAGTGTCCTTAAGTTTTCTAGAAGCAACAACAAAGCAATTGTTTCTTCAAATCAAAAATAATCTCATAAATGACCACATTTCACATCTAAAAATACTCAAAAGCCGGAAAATTTAATTCAAAATTCGACTTAAACTCTCTTAAGGGGCTATACCAGTGTAGCCCATGAAACATTTGGCGATTTTATTTATTTTTTAAATTTTTTTATATTAAAGTTGAAGGTATTTCCTATACAATGACCTATGCTTTTTGAAAAATATCAAATATTAACAAAATGGCGTAGTTCTGAAAAAATAACGTTTTTTAATACCAAATTGGCAATTCAAAACCATATATTCACGAATACTCAGTTTAAATTTGAACTCGATCGATCAATTTCTCGTTGAGTTATGATGTCAGCAATTTTGAAAAATGTCGTTTCAACTATATAGGTTTATCCAAGACTATATGCTCAGGTTTTTCTTTTTTCGGCTATAACCGCGTAAGCGATTTCTACGCCAGTCAAGAAGATATGTTTACTTAATTTTGCTAAGATATCTCACATATTAACCGATATATGGGTGCTAGGGGAAGTTATAACCCGATTTTAAGCATTTTTGGTACAGAGACACACTATTAGAAGAAAAAGATTCCCTCTGAATAAAATTAAAATATCTGAGAGATTTACTGATATTTTCGGTGAAGAATTACCTTTAAGCACTGAGTTTTTCATATTCGATATACGGGGCATTGAAAAGTTATAGTCCGATTTCGAGAATTTTTCCATAAGTGATGCCACAGCTCAAATACAGTATTTGTGTAAAGTTTTAGTCCGCTATCTTCATCGGAATCAGATGGAATTTAAAATTGAGTTATATGGGAAGGATGCGTAGTTGTAAACCGATTTTGCCCATTTTTGATACGTGTTATCAGAGTGCTAAGAAAATATTATATACCGAATTTCATTCGAATCGGTCGCGTAGTTCCTGAGATATGGCTTTTGACCCATAAGTGGGCGAAACCAAACCCATTTACCATTTTGTAAAAAAAAGTCTGAGTGCATCTTCTTTCTTCCATTTTTTCTGTAAAATTTAGTTTTGTTACTGAGTTAACTCACTTTTAGTATTTTCAACCTAACCTTTGTATGGGAGATGGGCGTAGTTATAATCCGATTTCAACTATTTTCATGGTGTGTGGTGGGGTACATAAGTGAAACGACTCAAGAAAGTTTTATATAGCTTTACTGGTTTGCGAGGTATATAAAAATAATTACATCCAAGTATGCCCCTCCTTAATGCGATCCTTTGTACCAAATTTTACTTTTATAACTTCTTCACGGTCCCAAGGAACATGTGTACCACGTTTCAGCAAGATATCTTAATTTTTACTCAAGTCATCCGTTTCACGGACGGACGGACAGACAGACATACGAATTTTAACTCGTCTTAAAATTTGGGAGTAGCGTCTGGTCCAGTTTAAACTGGAAAAATTATTGCTTTCTAATTACATAGTTTTCAATTATAAAGTATTTTCGCAATAAATTCCAGACATTTATATTCAATTTTATTCAAAAACCTTGGCAACATTATCGATACGCAATTACTGTTAACAATTATTGAAATAATATTACTTCAAAAGTTTAATTTAGCACATTAACACAGGCAGACTGCTGTGAAATAATTATTAATATTACACTCATATAATCATATACATATATGGGTGTCAAGGAAGCAACTAGCGAAATTGTATTTACATTTTATCATATTTTCAAAGCCTATTTCTATTTACACCCAAATAATAACAGGCAATTTGCGATCTACAACCTGTGGAGCACTAACTCTCAAACAGTATTTCAGTATGCGCAATTACATTCATAAATAGTCGCACAAACACATTTATTTATAAGTACATATGTACGTGTATTTAAATTCCATTTATCAGCATCGTTTGTGATGTTAGAAGTTCACCAGCTCAAATGTGTCCGGCAGTAAATTTAAGTGTCGATTTTATGTTGAAATTCATAAATGTTACAGCCGCAATACACACACCTACATGTATTTGCTATTTGTTTACACAATCTGTTGCATGCCGCATGCAAATTATTGAAATATGCTACAAGCTTAATGTTCACCTCAAATAATTTGTGTTTGCCTCCTTCCATTCCAACATTTATTCAAATTCGAATGGCATAACTGTAAAATATTTATAACTGTTCATAATGATAATTTGTCGGTTGTGTGACTACAGATATGCAGGCAGTTTATGGTCACAGGACATACACCTTCATATATGAGTTAACAAATTGGTTGTTGGAATTATTTGGCATATTAAGTAGAAGTGATTTAACCCTTCTAGGCATGCAATTTTATGAAATTAAATAAAAACTTCATGAAGAACATGGCATATCTATTATTTATAACAAATATATGATTGTGAATTTACTCGATGACCACAATAACAGATCAGATGTAACCATAAAACCTTGAAATAATTTAGAGAATTTACTTGGATACTAATTGAATTAAAACAGTCAAATTTGTATCAAATGCCTTGGAAATCATCATAAATAAATTTAGAATAGCAATCTTTTTACAAATTCTCTATTTTCTACAATTCCTTCTTTTGCCAAACAAAAAAATTATCGCATATAAGGGTTAAATGTTCACAAAATGGGCTTATAAATGCTCGTATGAATATGTCTAGTACAATTAAAGAGTTTGTAAAATTATGTGTTAACGTTTGATTGTGCCATGTTTCTGTCGCTCTTGAAATGTTGGCAATAAATTTTGTAGTTAAATATCATCACACCTAAATTAATTGTTTACATCTACAATATCTGGCCGAAAATCAATTAAATCGTTCGGAAATTTATTAAGCAATTTGGACAAAACTAATTAGGGAATACGATTACGGTAAAAAAATGCTTTTTTTCATCGGATTCGCTTAAATATCGTTATTCGGGGGTTCTCGGGGTCGCATCAATATAAGGGACACATTTTAAAAATTCGCCTATTTTGAGTTTTGAAAAAAAAAACAGACACCGGATTCATAATTAGCGACCTCGAAAATTCCGAGTTACAAGATTCAAACGATTCCGATGAATTTTTCAAAAAGGGACCCGCCATCTGGATACGCCGTTTTAAATTGTAAAACAACCGACACGAGATAAGTAATTAGGGACCCTGAAGACCCCCGAGTTATAAGATTCAAGTGATTCCGAATAATTTAAAAAATCGCTATCCGCCATATTGATTTTCTGAAGTTATCTCAAAACCTTGATCTATTCAGCGACCTCAAAAACATGCAGGGCACATAGTAAAATCCCCAGGTAATATGACAATTTTTTTTATGTGGCAGTGTAATTTTTTATAAGGCATCAAACAATGCTAAAATGGGGGAAATCGAGTTTGTGTTGGTGTCAAATATATATTCATATATCCAAGATGGTAGTTAATGACAGCTCCTTTGGATACCGGTTAGATTATCTACTATATTTTGATTACCAAACAAGATATAATATCTTTATATTTTTATGACTAGAATGAGACCACATTAGCTAGCATTACAACCTTTACCCAGCCAACGAAAATTAGAAAGAACTAAAGGGTGATTTTTTAAGAGCTTGATAACTTTTTTAAAAAAAAAAAACGCATAAAATTTGCAAAATCTCATCGGTTCTTTATTTGAAACGTTAGATTGGTTCATGACATTTACTTTTTGAAGATAATTTCATTTAAATGTTGACCGCGGCTGCGTCTTAGGTGGTCCATTCGGAAAGTCCAATTTTGGGCAACTTTTTCGAGCATTTCGGCCGGAATAGCCCGAATTTCTTCGGAAATGTTGTCTTCCAAAGCTGGAATAGTTGCTGGCTTATTTCTGTAGACTTTAGACTTGACGTAGCCCCACAAAAAATAGTCTAAAGGCGTTAAATCGCATGATCTTGGTGGCCAACTTACGGGTCCATTTCTTGAGATGAATTGTTCTCCGAAGTTTTCCCTCAAAATGGCCATAGAATCGCGAGCTGTGTGGCATGTAGCGCCATCTTGTTGAAACCACATGTCAACCAAGTTCAGTTCTTCCATTTTTGGCAACAAAAAGTTTGTTAGCATCGAACGATAGCGATCGCCATTCACCGTAACGTTGCGTCCAACAGCATCTTTGAAAAAATACGGTCCAATGATTCCACCAGCGTACAAACCACACCAAACAGTGCATTTTTCGGGATGCATGGGCAGTTCTTGAACGGCTTCTGGTTGCTCTTCACCCCAAATGCGGCAATTTTGCTTATTTACGTAGCCATTCAACCAGAAATGAGCCTCATCGCTGAACAAAATTTGTCGATAAACACATTTCGAACCGAACACTGATTTTGGTAATAAAATTCAATGATTTGCAAGCGTTGCTCGTTAGTAAGTCTATTCATGACGAAATGTCAAAGCATACTGAGCATCTTTCTCTTTGACACCATGTCTGAAATCCCACGTGATCTGTCAAATACTAATGCATGAAAATCCTAACCTCAAAAAAATCACCCGTTATTATCATATTATTTATATTTCATATTATATATGTATAAGCCTGGAACAAGCCCTGATGATAGTTTTCTAGACCTCTGGAAAACAGGACCGAATTAGTTTTATAAATAGTATCAATTGTGACCTGCCCTCTTTCAGGATTTACTTTAAAATTCGTTTAGGGGTTATATATGTTAAGCTGCGGTAAATGGGGAAATTTTTGATTTTCTGTAGAGGTATGTAGCCATATTTTTATTGAATACTTGGTATACGTCTTGCGGAGTACAATGTCTAATCTGTAACGTGACTACGATTCCTATCAGCTTCACTGAAAGCATAAAAGCAAACAAATATCGATTGTTTGGTAACTTGTGGTGTCTTTTAATGATTCAATGAGAATTATGAACAATAAAAAAAATATTGAAATCGGTTGAAAACTCTTTCGGATATAACGCTATAGCTTCGCTTCTACTTCTTAAATCTCTATAAAAATTTGAGATAACATTCTTTTGACCAAGACATACATATATAACCCCTTAAATGTGCAGTAACCTCCAAAGCTGCAAATACTACAATTTCTGGAATGATGATTTATAAAAGATCTGTTTAAGGGAGCAAATTATTATTTTTTTTTCTGATAGAAAGTACGAGTTCTTAAACACTCGCAGCTTGTTTCACAAAGTATGATAGATTCTCTTTTCAATATTGTTAGTTTTAAAAGTAAGGGATATATAGATTCATTCTGCAAGCTCATCCTTCATAGGCTACTGTGTTCTAACGGCATATTTGTACGATCGAAGCACTTGATCCTTCGTTTTAATCGTAATATCTCTAATTTATTGGTTTGCTTATTGCATTGATTTACTTCATGCAACTACTCAACAAACTATTTTTCCGCCCAATTAACTGCACTTTTTGCATAAAGGAAGGAAAAAATTAAACTGTTAACAGAAAAATTATAGAATCTTTGTAAAAGCAGACAAAAAGCGCGGCGATACAAAAAAAAAGTTTTTCAAAATCCTACTTCTGTTGCAGTGCCTGACAAAAGTAACTTCATTAGCACTGGCAAAAAAATCAACAACAACACACAGCCACATTTCAATGCCTCAGCTATTACTGCGCTCACTTCGTCGCTTTGCCACTTCATCATTATTTACGGCATTTTCAGTCCGATAACTTTTGTAATAACTCATTGGCTTTGCTGCGCTCTTCTTCTGCGTCTCTGAATGTATAAAACTCCTTTGCCGAGCCGACAAGACTCAATTGTCTAACAGTATTTTAACTTTTGGTACCCCCCCCTACACACACTCATTTGTTGTCAGGTCTCGTCGTCCATTTGTTGGAGTCAGGAAATTTGAGCACTTTTCGTTGCTCCTGTCAAAATATGAAACTCTGCTATAAGTTGAAAGGAAGTTCCGCACCCCCGCTTCGTGCCACGTTTACTTTCAGTGCTGCCTTTGGCTTTTTTTTGCCTTTTTGGCTATCGTGTCTTCGTCGATTTTCGCTTATTGTTCATAATTTTTGTTGCTATTGTTGTTGTTGTGTTGTATCACTGCACCTCCACTGTTGTTGTTGTTATTATTATTGTTTTCATTCTTGAGTTATTTTGCCGTTCGGCATGACTTCACAATAGACAATGTGGCGCCAATGCACGTTGCAACATTTCTCAAATTGTTGTTGTACTCGTAGCGCGTGTTGTTGTTGTTGTTATACTGCTTGCAGCATGTTGCCGCTGTCAATGTTGTTGTCATATGCTATTGTTGTGCAATTTTTCTGCTAAACTTAGTAAGCGCTGGCAAAACAGATTGTCTGCTTCTTCGTCGAGTTTGGCTGGTACAACGGGGCGTATGATGAACTCGACACATAAACACACTGCGCCACCGGTGGCTCTTCCTGCCAACGCGCTGCCGTTGGTGCGCTCTTCCGCACGTTTTATCGAAAGTTGTCGGCAACATTTGCTGCTGCTCAATTCCTGCTGCTGCTGCCGCTTCTTCAGCTGCTGACGGTGTAAATTTCTTGTGAATTTTTTCCGCACCTCACTCCTTCCAGTGAAACTTTGGCTTGCTGCAATTTGCCACCATTTGCTGTTATCTTCTTACCTTACCTACTACACTTAGCCTGTTTGCCGTTTTTGTGCTATCTTCGCGTTGTGTGTGTTTCGGTAAGTGCTAAGTTTTTAGCGCTCGCTTCCGGTAGGGCTATTCTTCTACGTCATTTTTGGTGTTGCCTATCGCTAGGCGCAAATGTTGTTTGTCGTGATTTAAGTGAAATGCAATGCAAGTAGTTTATAGTATAGCCCTTTGCCGACGCGCATAATACTTGCTGCAAATTAGTTAATAAATCAGCGATAAGACAATTAACCCACAAAAGTTTTTCGCAAGTCGAGGCAAAAAGTGGCATGTTGGTATATGTATGTATATACTTCGTAAGCGGAGGGATAATTTGCTATATTTGCATTTTGATTTGTGGAAAAAATGCCTCCATCAATTATCAAACACAAGAGATTGCTGATTTATTAAAATTTTTAATTAGTATTGAAGTTAGGAATTGTTTGGAGAATTTCCGAGTATTAGTTAATTTTGTTACTATAAGTCAATTTATAATTAGAAATATACCAAAGCTTTTAGAATTGTGTTCAGTATCAGTTTAGATGTGGGTTATGGACCAATTTGTTTTTCTTTGATTTGATGAATGACTCTAATTCTCTTTTCAAAATTGGCTGAATGGTCAGTTCCTGTATTGTGTAATTGTTTATATGTGATCTTGAGGGGCAAACAAAATGATCTTGTCCGTGACAAAAATTTGTGGGATTAAAGAGTTCATTATCACAACCTACTCAAATTAATTTCGGACCGCTTCAATGTGTGCTGCTGTACGTGTGTATGTCACTGAACTCCTCCTATCCTTCAATCCAATTAAATATTGATTCCAGTTTTTCCTAACAAAAAATGCTTTGTTTGATATTTTAATAGCTTGAAATATCATGCATGACAACGTCTGTCGGGTCAGCTAGTTTTTATATAAAATATAAGAATACGGCTGAGCTTTCTATAAAATTGAAGTTAGGATTGATGGAATGTATGATAATGGAAGACTATTCCAAAAATCTAAGTAATCTTCGCGATATAACAAAACAATTTGAGAACCTTTGTACCAATTTGCACATTAATTTTGATGCATTTAGCAAAAAGTTATGGAATTAGCTAAGCATCACTTAAACAATATATATATCAAGTATGAAGCTTTTGAGTAGTTGGTCACATTTAAGTCTCCAATAAAATCTCCTGTCAAATAAGAGATCATGGTACTAAATCTTCTGGAACCAATAGAGAATTGTTGAGCTCTGTCTTTCGAAGATCGCACCTCCTATTCAACTTATTACTTAAATTCAAGAACCGCTATATAACTTCTTCAGAGGTACTCAGAGAATTTCACCACAGTGGAAGTGAATACTTAAAGCCTCCTAAAATAAGATGAAATATTCAATACGAAAACGATTTAATTGAATTGAAATTTCTTTTGGTTGTATACCTGCATAAAGCCTTAAAAAATCTTCAAAACCAGGTTTTCGAAATTCTTGCAAAATAAGTATATTTTCATCCTGGTTTCCTTGGACTGGCATATTTGGCAAATTTTCACTTCAAAATACCTTAATTCGGCTAGGAAGTAATGCTGCAGAAGCACGATATATTATTTTTGGTGATAAAAAAGGGAAAATGTAGGCTTACAATAGATCGAACTTTCGTGTAAAGCGAACATCTCGGCGAATACATCTCTCTCTTCGAAATTAGTCAATAGAGTAGGTCATTTGCGATGTAGTAAAGCCGAAAATCCATAAATAAGTAAAATATTTGTAAAAAAAATTGCTTAAAATAGTTAAAAAGGACCAGTCGGTTAAGTTTCAATGCATATCCAATATCTTCTATACCAAAGTCAACTTCTACATCCATCTCTGATTCGTTGCCTTCAGTCTTCTTAACCAAAAATCATATAATTTATGCCTTTATCTTAATTTAATAATGTTTACTTAGACACCCTTAGTTTTTCTTATCAATCATCAATTTGTCATTATATTCATAAATTTACGATTCCACCTGTTATGTCTTTTCTCTACACAAGATGCCACCCAACTATAAGATTCATATTATGCTTGCTTCTTACCTACCACCTCTAAAACACCGTAAAACGCTTTAATTTGTATACATATATTACGCCACAAATCGCCCGGAAACGAACATTAAAAGTAATTGAACTTATAATCTTCTTCAGATGCTGCTATGCATGTCTCCCCCCCATTTCTCCAAAAATCCTGCCTCAGATTTTATTGATTTGATTTGTCATTTGTTTGTCCGCTATTGTTAATGGTACAAATTTATTTGTGTCAAAATGTGTCTATAGATATTGTCTATAGATATTCCAGTGACACTGCTGGCTATGCCTCCACAATTTAGAAATTGGTATGAACAAAACGAAATAGCGCTATTACATGCTATTGTTGTAGCAACAACAATAATACGCGACAGCAATGCGTCACGTTTTATTGCGGAAGCTGCGCGCAGCAATAAAAATAAATATAAATTCAACAAACAAAATTCGAAATCCAAACTAAACTTCAGCATATTGAAAAACTTTTTCGCGCTTTACTGGAATCCTCCCCGGATTTTTTTTTTTTTTTAATTTTTCATTTGTCACTCAGCCGCTAAATCGATAACATTGAAGTCACAATGCATAAAAAGAGCAAAAAAGAAACGAAAATTATGCACAGTCTGTCAAATTCATATATTTTGTAGACAGTGGCAGCGACAGCGAAATCTCAATTAAATGCTCGGCAACAATTCGTCGCTTGGAGGTAGTAAAAGCTAATGGGTCTACTCTGTCATGCGGCATAAATATTATAGAACATATTTGTTGCTGTTTTATTTCATGTATGTTGGTGCTCCGATGTGCGTAGGCAGTTTGTTCAATGATGTTTTAATACAGTGTCGTATTTTGATATTCCTGTTTATAAAAATATTATTAAAAATATATAAAATTTATTTCATATTTCCAAATAAAAGCTATTAATTTCTGATCCTTACTGCAATTCGAAAAAATTATTTTCGTGATGATTGTTATAATAATCCAACGCAATGGTAAAATGGTTATATCTGCATTTTGTTGCCATTGAGTCCGAATCAAGAGAAATCTTTCACAGAAAGGTTTTCATAATTTTCGGCAATGCCTAGTGAAGCTCTTGAGTTGCTGGGATAACGTTAGTTTACAATGGTCAATACAATTATTAATAGGTATTTCCGTTATTTGTTGATCACTATATGAATTGACCTTCATCTTGATGACACAAGCAATAAATATGTGCACATTCCTAGCTTCATATAACCAAAGGGGTTTTCAATAACAGTGGTTCAAAAGTACAAAAACACTTTGAGATATCAATGAAATTCTTTAGACCTGTGAATTATGTATGGAACTCGATTTATTTTGCACGGCCACCACGAGCACGCTTGCAGGAGTCGAGACGCTGAACCCAATTTTCGCGGGTTTTCAAGCATAAATCGGCCGATACTGCTGCAATTTCGCGTTCGATATTCGTACGAACTTCATCAATCGTCGCAGGATTGTTGGCATAGACTATAGACTTGTTGTAGCCCCTTGTAGGATATATTGATATTGAGCCATTTCGTGAGATATAACACGTTCACCAAACTCGGTTTTCGATAAATCGATTGTGACATTCACTGTGTGGCTGGTGGCGTCGTCCAGTTGGAAGCACATATTGTCCAAGTCCATATCATTCAATTTGGGTCAAAAATATTCCGTTGTCATTGAGCAGTAGTCATTTCCATTCACAGCAACGTGCCGGCCTTGATCACCACAGAAGAATTGCGGCCCAATGACGCCGCCAGCCCATAAACCGCACCAAACCGTAATGTTTTCGGGATGCAATGGTGACTCATGGAGTACGTGTGAATTTCTGCCTGACCATTTCGCTATAATAGAATTGAGCCGGAAGATCGACCATAAATTGGACGTAGCGCTCTTAAAGTTTAGGCCACTGACTCAGAATTCGGTCGCAAATTTTAATAATTTCGACTTGTTGTGGGATCCATAATGAAATGGCAAACCTTACTAAAGAGACATGTCAAAAGATCAGGAAAAAATATGACGTCGTTTGCTGTCTCTATCGGTCTACTTTTGTAGCGTCCTTTAAACAAAAACCCTTTATTTCTTCTTAATGGCTTCATATTTTATAACACTTAGGCCCAGAACAGGAATTATTTCTTGAATAAGATAATGCTTCTTATACAGGTTCATTCTCTTTTAAAAACTAAACTTTTTTCCTATTATTTATGGAACACTCTGTCATTCATGAGGCTGTGCTGGATGCAAGATTTTGTTTCCAATTAACTTAGTTTTTCCAGACCTTAGGTCGCCGTTTTGACATAAGGATTTCGATCATAAATGTATAGATTTCGAATCCTCTTGGACCCCTCAAGAAAATGTAATGCCTCTTTAATGCATAAACTAATATGATCGTGGTACGGATTGTGTCGTACGATAATTTTTGAAACCAAAATAGTTTTTGGTATAAGTCTATATGTATTTCCAATTTTGACAAAAATTGTCCATAGAACTCACAATTGACCTCAACACTTTAGAATTTGCAGTAAATTCCCAGATACGTTTGTTGACAAAGCCATCAACATATCATATAACGAACCGAAAATATGTCTTACTGATCATTTCATTAAAGTCACGAAGAGGGAATATATTTATATTGTATTTGGAAATAAAGTCTGTATTTCAACCGATTTCAAAAAGGAGGTATGTTTTCATCTCCAGAGTACTTCAGGCTTCACAATTTTAGTCTCTAATCATCAGATCCTTGTATAAGTACATACTTCTGGGGATATATAGTTGAAAGCAAGTAGAGCCATATCTGGATCAACGTTATTACAATGGAAAACATAACCTCATCCTAGCATCTACTCCCCCTATTTTGAAGACTAATTATCTTCATCCCATCTCCTGTGGGAAAACTTTGGAAGACATTCCCCACTTGAATTTATACAGGGCTACACAAAAAATGATGACTTCATACAAAAAAATCTCTTTTTCCTCCCTTTCAGCAAGCCATTTACTCGAAAATCCTATATTTTTTTCTATAAAACTTATTAATTATAGTTATTGACATAGCCTCTTGCAAAAAACACACCACTGTGCAAATTCGAAGCATTCCCCACATATTCATTCAAACGCTTGTAATCACAACGGCAATGCCCTTTAACGATAGGCATTCACTTCGACACATAGAAATGCACCCTTCATATAATATAGAGTGCAGAGGTAACTCTGCTGCAGAACTGTTGAGCCTATGAGGCAACAAACTAAATATGTTCATAGGCTTTAAAGTTGTTGTTCTTGTTGTTTGTGCATTTTTTGCATTTTTCATGCATTGCACTCTGGCATGTTGCATATTCATTTTGCATTCAGCCCGAGGTGTTGTGCGTTTTCAATTTTTTCCTCTCACTTTTTTTCTGTTTTTGTTGCCTGCTGTTTGCGGCATATATTCCGTTTGTTGTGCGACGCCACACGACTGTTTGTTTGTGCATTTGTGGCATGCAGCCGCAGCAGCAATCGCACCTTAACTCATTTGCCAGTTGTTGGCTGTTGATTGCTTGTATGTATATATGTTTGTATGTATGTATGAGTATTTATAGAAACACACATGCAACCGCATGCCAATAGCGATGCACTTGTATTTGTTTATCTGTTTTATCTCTCTTTTTCCTCAGTTTTTTTTTTGCTTTCTCTGACTGCTGCAGCATCACAGGTGCAACGAGGTTGACTTCTCTCGGCATGTTTGCTGCTGCGGCCGGCTTTTGTAGCGTTTTTAATTTTCCTGTTTTATTTCCGGTTTTACGATTCACAACTCAACTTTATTGCAACGCGACGCACGGTAGCCATTGCTGTACTTGTTTAATTTCTCTCCTCTACACCCGTGCTGTCTGCTGGCCTCCACATGGTGATTTTTTTCTCACATTCCAGCCGCTTTGGCAAATATAGAAGTTCATAGATTTTTTGTGTTGCCTTTGTTTTGCTACTCTTCTACTTCTTTTGCTTCTTTTTCTGCTGGCTTTGTTCCACTTTATATTCTAATAAACGTTTTTAATTTCTCCACACAAATTGTTTAAATGTTTTCCTTTTTTCCGCCACATTCAACAAACACACAAAGCGGACCACAGCGAATGCAGCTGGTTAACCTCAAAAGTGCCCTCAACTGAGCTATGCAATAAATAGACAACAAAAGCAAAAAAGAAAACAAGCAAAAATACAACAAAAATGTATGAAATTTGTCAACAGACTTTAAATACCTGTCAATATTAGCTGAAGTTGTTTGTTGTTGCCACCGCTTTTTTGCTTTTTCATCTAAATATTTTCCTTTACTGTTTTTGTTGTTTCGTTTTTCTCTTTAAGCTATCCCCACTTATTTGCTTATGTGTCTCGGGTCTTCTTTGCCACAAAAATATGCAGACTCCCCATGAGTTAAGGCTTTCAATGTTTCCCCTCAACCAAGCATGTTTGGCCAGCAGTGTTAGCCGAAGGGTGCCTTAACCTCAGTGGTTTAAATATGAATTTTTACATATTTCGCAACAACATCTTTAACAAATATTTACGTTAAAAGGTCAGTAGCACCTATGACTTTGCAGTCATACTCTTGCATTGGCTTTTGGATCGCTATAGACGGATTTCCGTGGCAGTCATGTCTCTGGTGCTTTTAGAAGTTGTTCTCTAACAGACAATATAAAAGAAAAAAATTATAATTGCTTAAACAACAATGGTGCATGCCATTGACGGGCATTGACAAAAATCATACCATCCTCCCATTATATTAGGTTGTCAAATATATCCCTTCCGCCTTTTTGTCTTTTGAATTTCGCGGCTATGTATAAAGCGCTACAGAGCCCGTATCTGGCAATACTATACATCTTTGAAATGTCTTGACATAACCTACAAAACGACGCTATGCATGATTAGTTTGGATATTGCGTTCAACAGTTATAGACGTGTAAACATAAAGTTCACTAACACCGAAATTCCCCCTATTTTGATTGGGGGATTGACGGCCGGGAAGGTTTTGCTGTATATTTGGTGGGATTGGAAGGGAATCATCCACTATGAGCTGCTCGCATATGGCCAGACGCTTAATTCTACCATCTACTGCGAACAACTGGACCGCTTGAAGTAGGCGATCAACCAGAAGCGTCCAGAATTAGCCAACAGTAAGGGTGTAGTGTTCAATCAGGACAACGCCAGACCACACAGTTCGTTGATGACTCGTCAGAAGCTACGGGAGCTCGGATAGGAGGTTTTATCGCATCCACCGTATGGCACGGACATAGCGGCAAGTTGTTCCCGTCCATGGTGAACGCCCTTGGTGGTGTAAAGTGGAACTCAAAAGAGGCTTGGGAAAAGTGGCTGTCTGTGTTCTTCGCAAATAAGGAAGTGTGCTTCTACGTGGGGGGTATTATCGAATGAAACAGCGCATATTTAAACTAAATCCGATAGCTGTAACACTTTTTATCAAGCATTGAATAAAGAGCGAAAAAGCGGAAGCTTTGATAATTAATTTGACTAATGCGTCACTGACCGACATTCAGGCTTATTTGTTTCCTAAATACATCGCGTCTCCATTTATATTGGATTTGTCTATTACTCAATATCCTGACAACTAAAAGTTTTAACAGCTGACATATTTATTAAATAGCCGACCTCTGCTAGCTTCCTTTTTCAACTAGGCCTGCATATCTATATAATTGCCTTTTAATAGACCCACAATTGTGAATGTGAAATTTCGGAAGTTTCTTAATATGTGCTAGAGTTTTCTCACCCTCCTAATGCCAACTATAAGGAACTAGGCCAATTCAACTTTTTCTGTGATCATTTTTTTATTATTACTTTTTTCAAATTTTTTTCAAGACCAAGTTGTGGACCAATAAAGTTCAGCTGAAAGAACTTAATATTAAATATAATATAATGGCCTCATTGTTAAAATTAAGAAATTTCCATGCCTTTTGAACACAGCGCGCTCTACCGGCAATTTTTGGTGAAAATGAGAAGAAGCTTCTTAATTGGAGATCAAGATATTCTCGTTTAATTCCAATTCTTAAATAATTTCATTCTTTCTGTAGAAGAAAATATCAAAACTAGCGTTGAAATACAAACCAAAATTTGCTCGATATAGAAACTGTTGTGTATAAATAGAGTTTGAAAGTTTTTTTTCCATATTTTGGTGCTTCTCATCCATATACATTTCAAATCACCAGTAACCAACACTCCCACTTCCAAATGAATATTCCATTTTAAATATTACCTTTTAATTACCAATTCATTAAATACCTGATTTGAAAACACTTAATCGAACTCCACATTAATTGATACTTTATTTATATTGGCATTGAGTGGAGTGGTAGTAAATGTCAACCAATAAGTGCTTTTAAACACATGTTTATCATTTTAAATAAACACACAGAGCGAAAATCACTTCGACCGCTGGACGCACGTTCGAGCGCATCTACCAAGCGGCGTTAAAAATAAACCACTAAAATCAAAATAGAAATTAGCACGAAAAACCGCGGCGCATGATTATAATTGCAAATAATTGTGTGGTCAATGGAATCGTTGAACTGATTTTATTGGTTTATTTTCGGTGTGTTTGTTAGTGTTCGCGCTGTCGCAAATGATGTGGCAAATGTTAATGTCAGTGATTGCTAAATTATCGCGACGCAATGATAAACGTATGAATATATATGTGTGAATATAAAGGGTGCTCTTTTTAGAAATTCATTATATGAGAATATATAAATGGCTCTTGTTTTGATTTTATTAGTCAAAGCTAATTTTACGGTATTTCATGATGCGGTCATTTCACCACTAAGAGGAAAGTTTTCTTTTTTATCCAATTTCGCACAACTTTTCAGTATAGCCATGTTCAGAATTTTGGTTTCATTCTGGTCGGTCTTAAGCCTCCAATATAATGTCTAATGAAGCCAAATCCTAAGATCTAGTTAAAGCAAGAATTTCATGCCAATTATGACACATTATAGTACCGAACTTAAGATTACAGAAAGGATATGACCAGTACTGATCTCGACTTTCAATGCAGACAAAAAACTAACTCTTTATTTTCAACATTCTGAATGGACAAATGCCATGCCGTTGAGATCGGGTTGTAATCGATATACTAGACAGGCTCTCTAAAAACAACACCCTTTATACGATTGTATTGCATAATAGGTTGGAAGTTGGTTTTTTTAGCCTCTGTTGGCATGTGTTAGTACTGCGTTTGAAGTATTTATTTCAAGCGAATATGGGCTTGTGTCAATCAATAGTTAATATTTCAATGTGGCAAACACTACGTGACCATAATAAATAGTTAGACGTATCAAATACTGCTTCCCTCAATCGATTTCAAATAAGCAACCTACTCAATATGCGTGGAATATATTTCGTAGTCTAGCTATCTATATGGTATATTTTTTAAGTTTAAATATTTGAAAAACGTAACCTTTCCTTGCTTATAAATTCTATAAGAACGTAGTCAAGTATGCTAAGCAATATGACCTCGTGTCAGACTATTATTTTGAGCAAACTCTATTCTCTTTGAATATTCACACATTTGAAAATAATCTCTACAAGAAAGCAGATGATCTCGCTTAGAAATTTGAACCTTAACCCTTTCATTCCCAATGTTGCTGATAGACAACATTGTACTTACCGGCTGCTAATTCTCGTTATTTATTTTTTTTTACCAGCGTTTTTTCAATTATGTAGACTTATGTGTTGTGCAAGCTTAAAGAAATTGTCAAAATCGTTTCGCGAAAAAGGTTACACCAAAATGGTTATACAAAAAGTGTTCAAAAACATAAAAAATACTTGTTTTATTTTAAAACCAAGTGAACTACATTAATAAATAAATGTAAAAGAGTTATTTAAAAAAATCAGTCATGAGGCAAATGTTTAGATAATTTTTAATAATTTAGTTGTTGCCTATAGGCAACATCCTGTAACTAATGAAACAGAATACAAAGGACTTTGAAATTTTTAACACTTCATATTTGAGTTAAGACTAATTATATATTTAAAAAAAAAATTATATTATTATGTTAATTATATATGTTCTAAAAAAATTGTAGCTTCTCCCATTTTACTTCGGGCATGAGAGGGTTAAAAACTTAAAAATTTTGCTTCTCTGTAATTATTAAATTGAAAATATTGGCGCGCTTTCTCTTCAGCCCACCGAACACCCTTGGATAAGCCTCGACCCACTTGAAACTCATACGCTGGCAAGCTTTATAATTTACTCTAATATGGCGGATATATTTGGTCTGTTTCAAAAATATTGTTAGCCAAAGCTCCAGAAGAAAAGTTACACAATTGTTAGATACTCTAAATATTTATGTAAAAAATGTCCATTCTCTCCTTCGGACGATTCGAACTGAAAGTGAACCTCACAAGCTTTGATAGATCTAACTAAAACATGTTTGTAAATTTTCTTCAATTATTTTCCTATTACATTCTGCATATCATAAAGTACCTAGAACTGGGAAACTCAAACATAACCTACATTATTTCAATATAAATTGAATTGTTCGCTTTGTCATTGATTCTGATCTAATGCATATTTTCTTGCCTCAATCCAACACAAGTGTGGTAAAATTATTCATATAATAACTGTCTTCATCTAGGCGCATTAACTTAAATTTTAGCAAAGTCGCATACCCAAAGAAAAATATTGTCAAATATACAATCAACACAATTTGTGCCCAAAGTAGCATGTAGTATTTCAGTAAAGAACATATCACTGCTAAACATTCTCTAATATCACAGAGAAGTAGCAAATGCGAAAGCCAAACCCGCCACAAAACCCCACCAACTAACCAAGAAGAAAGTTAACTCAAACGACCTGCTCAAGTGAGAGCTTAGCGCGGAAATCTTTATTCATTGATTATTTAACGACTTCTTAAGTGGTTCCTTAAGTACACAGAAACTTGCTCCTTATATGCGATTAACTGCGGCGAATAAGAAATAAGAAATGCGAAACCCAAAGGCGTTGCATGACGAACGAAAAAAAAAAGTAAAACAAAATAGAAAGTGTATACAACAAAAAGTTAGAAGAAAAAATGGAAATGAAACCAGAATCAAAGAAAAGACCAAACGCTGATGAATTGCTTTTGAGCTCTAAAACAAAATACAACAACAACAAAGAAGATGGTTTAGCATGCAAACCGTTAAGAAAGTAAAAGCCACTAAGGTTTGTTCGCTTTTTCTGCCCTTTACATCCACTTGAATGCGCAGTCAAATGGCAGACAAAAAGTAATCACGACACAACACAGGAAGGACGAAGGAAGGAAGGAAACGAAGCAAAACAGAGCGGAGCATATAATAGCTTAAGATGCAAAGCGGGAAGCAAGAAAGCTGGGCGACGCTTCTAAACAAAACGAGGTTTCAAGATTTTTAGCACAGCAGCTAGACACTTATACTTATATACGAATATGCACATTTGTGATACTAGTATCACCCTGTCTTTATCTGTTTGAGTGTGTGTGTGTATACCGAAAGCATGGCATGCAAACAGCCGTTTTGCTCCGCTTAAGTAACTTAGCAGTTAAAGTTTCATCCAAGTGCGATTATGCTTTCAACAGCTGCGTCACTGACATCTGTCAAAGTGCGTCCTCTTCACTAATGCCACTCAATTATCCATTTCTTGTGGTTCTTTTTCCTTTTTTTGTTGGTCTCAAAGCCGATTTTATTGTATCGGGCTCACAGTTTGGCCGAGTTTTGTTGGGGTTTGACTGTTGGAAAAAATTACTGTGACTTCTTACTGCTTTGGTTTAATGGTCGGATTAAGTGGCGAATGTACTTAACATTGTTTGGTTTAGGCTGGTGCTTGACATGAATTTTGTGGAAAGTGATCTACTACTAAATTCAATATCCATTAATTATTCAAATTAATATTAGTATTCAGTTTTTCCTGGCCTTGTTACACTTTACTTCAAAATTTTTTATATCCGAAATTCAAAGCTTTACAAAGATTTTAGATGGCCATCAACTTTACTAATTGTAGTTACTAGGTTTGATTTTTAAACAAGAGTATACGAATTTAGGCGCTTCCAACCCAAATATTATGTTGTCGTTTCGTTCGATAATATGTTTCCATCTAGACGGCAACATCATAATACCCCTCTCGTAGCAATCCCCCTCCTTATTTTCAAAGAGCCACTTTGGAGTTCAACTTTACACCACCAAGGGCGTTCGCCATGGACACGAACAGGTAGGTGGTAATCACTTGGCGCTATGTCCGGGTTATATGGTGGATGCAATAAAACCTTCCATCCGAGCTCCCGTAGTTTCTGACATGTCATCAACGAAGTGTGTGGTCTGACGTTGTCCTGGTGAAACACTACACCCTTTCTGTTGGCCAATTCTGGACCCCTCTGGTCGATCGCCTGCTTCAAGCGGTCCAACTGTTCGTAGCAGATGGTAGAATTAAGCTTCTGGCCATATGGGGGCAGCTCATAATGGATGATTCCCTTCCAATCCCACCAAAAACACAACAAAATCTTCCTTAGTCAATCCCGGCTTGGCCACTGTTTGGGACGATTCACCGGCATTCGACCACGACCGTTTTCACTTGATATTGTCGTATGTGATCCATTTTTCGTCGCCAGTCACCATCCGCTTCAAAAATGGGTCGAGTTCGTTCCGTTTCAGCAGCATATCGCAGGCGTTGATTCGGCCCAGAAGGTTTTTTTGCGTCAAAACATGCGGCACCCAAACATCAAGCTTTTTTGTGTATCCACCAGGAGATGGTTTTGGAAATGATTTAGTGACTAACTCCCATCTCCTGGGCGATGTCACGAGATGCCACATGCCGGTCTAACTCGATGTTTTCCATGATTTCATCGGTATTCGTTGTCACAGGTTCCGCCGGCTGAATGATCCACGACGTCGTTTTCACCCCCTCTGAATCGTCGAAAACAATCCTTCGCAGTTCGCAGTGATAGAGTACCATCCCCCAAAACACCATTAATCTCACGGAACGTTTCTCTAGCGGATTTGCCTTTAACTTAGGAATTTCTCCGTTAGTGAACTCCATGTTTACACGTCTATAACTGTTGAACGCAATATACAAACTATTCATGCATAGCGTAGTTTTGTAGGTTATGTCAAGATTGTTTTGATTATCAATAGTTCTAGGATCGATCTCAAACCCCGTCTATGACCGGTACTCAAGTCCAACTTCAAAGTAATGCAGTCATCATCATTTGAAGGCTAGAAGAAACCATGCAAGTCGTCGTTCATTGATGCAGACCACATTAGCATCACACCCAAAATTATAATAACTAATCCTTTCGTTTATTGTAGAACATGTTTTGATAAAGCCTCTACCTGTCGCTGTCACTATATTTATTATTGCAAACAACCGCTAATTCACCACACCAATATTGTTATCCCTCATCTGCAGCACTCAAATGTAATAACAAGTGCTAAATTGCGAATTTTCGAATTTTATTACATTTAATGGGAAGCACAACGGAATTCGTCACCAGCAGCCATCACTCATAGGCGCCTTTTGTGCTTATGTATTTAAGCTCTAAATAAAAATTGGGTTTTATGTAGGGATTTTCGTGCATTAAATGTGAAATGTGTTAAGCGCCAGCGATGAGGTGTGGCGCCACATTTGGCAAATTTTAACAATTTGTTGTGTGCATATTTTCACTGTCATTGCTTGTTGTTGTTATTGTTATTGTTATTGTTGCATTAATTTCGGTTGTTATTTCGAAAACAGTAAAACTTATTGACAGTCTACTGCATTTGCTACATACTGTGTGGCATGCATCATTTCATGATTAAGCGCACTCGCACACATAAGTCCTCATAACTTTCGTTGCAGCAGCAGCTGCTGTCATTGTAACTCATATTTTTGCTATTAAATACCAACAACAACAAGTGCTTGTTGCACATTTGTTTGTTTTGTAACTGCAACTGCAGGCACTTCGAGTGTTGTTCTTGTTGTTGTTGCTGCCTCTGCCACTGCTACTGCAGCTAGCTGTGGCTTATCATTGCTGCGCGTACGTGTTCACAATGCATCGGATTAGATTTTTAGCAAAAATTCACTTTAGTTTCATTTAACTTTGTTTGTTTGTTTGCTTGCCGCTGCTGCTTGCCTGCTTGTTTGTTGCTGTGATTACTTTCGAGTTAAAGCTTATGCTTTTCCAGCTATTTGCAATTAATAGATATGCCAGTTTTGTGGGTGAAAAACCAATTTAGATTTTTGGATTAATTTTTAGTTGACAAAATAAAAGCGAAAAATTATTAAAAAAAAAAATACCAGAAATAAAAACATTTTGCGATATGATAAAAAATACTGAAAAATGTTCATATTCATGGAGTTCAGTTCGTGGGTTCCATTGACCAAAATATTATTATATTAAAAAATATTTATAAGTTTTTGAATAAGTTTCAATGTTAAAGTTTTACGCTCAGGACAAGGTCGATTATAATTATTAGGTCTACAACTTTGCTTCCGCCGTTAATATTAATATTATAATCTTATATTTTTGTTTATAGTATAGATTTATACAATGAAAGATTAGAATGACAGAAAATTATTTGAAATAACCAATCTTCGAATTATTCTTGGATTGTTTTGCTGCTTCTGTCTCCCTATCTTGCTCAAATAATATAGAATTCTGTATCATATAAATTATTACCTCAAAGTCAGTCCCCTACTAGTATTTTTCCTCTGTGTCTTCCCTTATATAGAGTATGATCCATCTGATAATAATTTTGAGGCGATAATTTCCAACTCATACTTAAATGAATTCAAAAGCCAATCGATGTGCGTTCTGTCAAACATTCAAACATACAGTTTTCACACTGGTATCTACTGGTAGCAGTAGATTTCACACTGGTAGCAGTTAACACTGGTAGCAGTAATATTTTAGAATAATAGCCTCCGGAAGTTTGATAATCCTAATATAAGGTATCTGGGAGCTAGGGAAAGTAATGACCCTATTTTTTGGTACAGAGATACACTATTAGAAGAAAAAGATATCCTCTGAATTAGATTAACATATCTGAGAGATTTACTGATATTTTCGGTGAAAAATTATCTTTAGGCACAGAGTTCTTCATATTCGACTGATACCTTGAAAAGTTATAGTGTGATCTCAACAATTTTTCCGCGAGTGATGTCACAGCTCAAGTACAGTATTTGTGTAAGGTTTTATTCCGCCATCATCATTGGTTCCTAATATATAAACTACTAATGACCTGAAACTTGGTAACGACCTCTAGTTTTTGTGTCCATTGTATTTCTATCTGATTATAAAGTCGTTGGGAACGCTCAGAGTTCGACGCCCTAGTGCGAGCTTGTATATTTCAAATATTTTGTTTTTCAAGCCGCTGCGCTCGCTCCGTACTCGACTCTCAAGGGCGACTTGGGAGGTTTTGAAATTTTGTTCAGCAAGCAGCTGCGAGCGCTCATTACTCGACTCTCTGGTACGCGATTGCGATGCGAAGAGAATGACTTGCTGGACGATTTTCAGTTTCAGATTAAGATTCTCCATCACAGAGTCTTTTTGATACCCTCACCTGGGAACTATTGAGATTATAGCAACAAATATAGCCTATGTTACTCGTGGTGAATGTAGCTTTCCAATGGTGAAAGAATTTTTGAAATCGGCTCAGTAGTTTTTGACTTTATTCATTACAAGCATACATACAAATCTTTCCTCTTTATAATTGTAAAGAATCATGGAATGGAAACATGGAATATGGAATTCAAAAATTAAGTTATATGAGAAGTGTCTGTGAACCCATTTCGCCTATCTGCAATACCAACCGTCTCATGGTGCCAAGGAATATGTTCGTCACCCTGATCCCTTTAGTATAAATAAAACTATGTCTAACTCGTTTAGTTTTAGGTGTTACAAACAACCGTTATGTCAAGCTCTTTTGGTAGTGCAAAAGTGCGAATTTCATTCGAAATATTTTCGAAATGTTTTTTGTAGATTTATTTCTTATTCTTCCATATTCTTTCGCACAACTTCACTTAACTAGAACACAGATTCACTTCTCATATTCTTTTAAGCGGACGCATGGTTATAGGATTGTTTGATTGCCATATTTCACAGGTGATTTGAGTCGATATTATATTTTTATTTTTTTCTTCTTCAATTTCTATTGTAAAAATCAGCTGAAAAAATTTAAAATGAAATCCTTCGCCTCAAACATTAAATGTTAAATGTACGCTTCTAATACAATTTTTTTATTTTGCAAGCTTAATACTTCATTAGGTCGCCTTCAATTGTGGGAGAGCAACATGAATTCTAAGCAAAAATGCAAAACAAACAAGCAACTAATTGCTTACTAATACTAACATAATCCCGCACTCATACACACCCAAAGATACAACCGGGAATATCTTACAAATGATAAATTCATATATTTCTATGAACTGCTGCCCTGCACTGTTGGTAACAACTAGCTGCATGAATTGTATGATTTTAGCATTTTTAATCTAATTTTCATTACGACACATAAATACCATCATAAATGTCGAGAGAGTGGCAAGGACATTCATACAAACATAGAGTAGTGCTTGAGTGAAGGCATGAAGTTGAGATAGTAACGGGGGTTTTGAGGAAAGAACGTCCGTGAGGCGAACGTGGGAATTAGCAAAAGTAAAAGTAGAAAAAAAGCTGGAGCATATCGGAATGTGTACCACCACTGAAGTGCCGCAGTGTACACCGAACGCAGTGAAGTTGTTTGTTGTTTGTTTATGCTCACCATTGTTTGTCCGTCCGTTTGTTCTTCTACTCGGATTTGTGTGTGCGCACTCAAGTGGAATTGCTACGCGGCATCGTGAAACTGTGACAGCGCATATCACACCCGATCCGTGTATTGTCCTTGTTGCAGCTTCATTGCCAGCAATTGTCAGGCGCTGCCACACACATACACATACACACATTGAACCTCACACATATTAGCATTGAAGCATGGCAACGAAGTGCCTGGCTAATGGACTCCGCTTCATATCTACTCCACTCGTTCGGGTAAAAAATAACTGCGGCAAAAAGCAACAAAAACATTAGCAAACATTGCTACAGCGACGTGCAACACTTAGTGGCATGTCTCCATTTGTTGTGATTTGCACTGTTCACCACTTTTTTACGACATTTATTTCGATGGCATTTTTTGTTCTTATTCCACTTTTGCTTTATTAATTTGCATTTGGTCTGTAGTAGCATAGAAGTTTTTTCCTCTCATCCACAACTATCTTACTAAGCCTGTCTCTGTGTGCGTGTGGCATGCTCGTTATGCAGCGCTCAAATGTTGCGAGTGCATTTGGCGTCAAAGAAAAGAAGAAAAAAACACGAAAAGTAAATAGAAATATAAGCGCCGAGCAGAAATTGCAATTCTTTACGTGATCTCAAAGGAGCAGCATATGGTACCGTTAGTGTTGCTGATGTGCCTTACAGTTTCTTGATTGCGTTGATTGTGTTGGTCGCTTAGCTCGGCATGTTGCTGAAGCCTCCATTTGCTGGACACACAGCACAACTGGACAACCAAATACTAATGCTTGTGTGCTCTTCACTACCTCTCCACACCTCCAATTCACTTCTACTGCACTTCTTCATTACCGCCTTTGAAATGTTCCATTTTTCTATTTTTCTTCTTCTTTTTACTTTTGCGGTCAAATGTTGGTCATTTGCTCTACTTTTTAAACTTTTTTGTTCTAACTATTTTGCTTTCCACTTGCACTATCTCCTTGCTGTCGTTTGCATCTCTGTCGCTTTGGCCTCGGCAGCTGTGATGACCACTTTTATGATTGCTTAAATGTCAGCAACAGTCAGTTGGCATCAACGTTTATGCCACAACATGACCACAAATGGCAACCGCATCTGTCAGGCACACGTTCTTGCTGTCCACGTCCACGGCTGAAGAGTACGCATGAGATTTGAATTTTCTAATTTATTTAGTGAGCGATTACGGTGACCACCGGTGGCTGGCGCCGCTTCAGTAGCACTGTATGCCATAAATTGAGTTATATTAGTATTTATGTTGGCCAAAGTATGTCATCTGTCTTGAATATAGTAGATTTGTTCAAATTAAATTACTCAATTGGAGTGAGTTCATAGTCGGAGAGAGTGAATGGCAACTGTTTGGCTTTAATCGTTTAAATTTATTTTCTTAAAAAAAGTATATTTTGGTTGTTGTAGCTTTTATTCAAAACCTGTCTCGGTGTGTGTTACTTTATGCAATGAATATCATCTAATGATAAGTTCCATGAAGCCCCTTCATTTATTTTATAGATTTACTAGTTGGGGATTAGACCACAAATTATTTGTGATAGTTTTTATGGATTACAAAGAGATGATTATTTTTAAAAAGCACCCTGCTATGTTCCCACCTCAGATGATATTAGAACCTCAGGTTAATATATAATGTATAGATGTCTTTCCGTTTAACATCCAACTACTTTCATTATAGTATGGGACAACTTATAATATCACTGAGTTCCACTGAGCTTTTGAAGCTCTTCTTATAAGCTTTGACCGAATTTGTATCTACTTTACTTCATCCCAAAGTAAACTAAATGTAGGTTTTAGAAGTGTATACTCAAACCTCTCAAATAATATCGTACTCAAAATTTGTAAAAGTCCCTTTTCGTGAGAACATTTTGAATAAAAATATAAAAAATATAATTTTAATATAACTGGTATTTCCATATATGAAATTAAACCCGTACCCAAGTACCTACAATGAAGTAAAATATTTTCGTTTTACAAGCATATTGTTTTAAGCCCCACAATAGCCATTTGTGAAGTTATACTTCTTTGACATCATAACAATATGACGGAAAGATGATTAAAGTTTCGTTAAAAGCATAAATTATTCATTGTGTAATTAAGTTGACTCTGCGAAAATATAATCACACGAAAACATTATAAAGGGTGATCCAAGTAAAGGTACGTTTTTCAATAGCATTTTTTTTGTTCAGAGCTGCCATTTCATCCTGAAAAAGCAACGATTTGGTGTGGTTTGTCGGCCGGTGGAATCATCGGTCCATATTTCTTCAAACTCTATTTCGTCGCGCCATGATAACCGACTATTTGATGTATGAAATTGAAGCCCGTTCTCTCATTTGGTTTCAACAATACGGCCCCACTTCCCACACATCGCATCAATCAATGGATTTATTGAGAGAACACTTTGGTGAGCTAAGAGTTTCACGTCTTGCGTCTATCGATTGACCACCAAGATCGTGTGATATCACATCATTCGAATTTTCTGTAGGGATATGTAAGATCTAAAGTCTATGCGGACAGGAGCAAAACCTCACGCGAGTCATTCGCCAGTGACCAGTCGAAATGTTTGACCGAGTCATCGAAAATTGGACTCAACGGTTGGACCATCTAAGACCTAGCCGCGACCAACATTTGAAAGAGAAACTTTAAAAAATAAATGCCAAAGATTGTTCTTTCGAGTGATAATAAACATCGCCAATAAATTTGAAGTAGAGAACCTCGAAATGGATCACCCTTTACCTTAGGTTTATACGTACGTCACTTCATAAAGAGATAAGCCAATCGGGATGAGTTTAAGGTAAAGAAATGCGCGGTAAACTTACGAGGGTATTTTGAGGCGAATAAAGGTGGTTTATAATGAAAATATCTTCATAATATATAATGACCGTTAAGAATATTTAATTAGTTAGTTGAAAAGTTTAGTATTTTTTCTTTATATTTCATTCTTGAAGATTAATATGATTTTTATAAAAGTCTCTTTTGCGTACACACTTTAAAAGCATCGTAAACTGATTTCGCATCAATGAGATTAAGTATGAGATTATATTGCTTAATTTAGTAAAGTCGGCTTGAACATTATTTGGCTTAAGTTAAAAAATCGCTTATCGGTTTATTTTACTTTTGACATTAATCACAAGTATGCTCAAAATATGTCCATCAGTGAATAACTCACTCGTTGGCGGATATATTTATCATAAAAAATCTCCAGAATAACCTAATATATACAAGCTTTTTTAGACATTTAGTACTGAAGGAAAAATAAAACTCAAACAAATTAATTTTATGACCCCCGTTATATGGGGAGTTCGAAACTAAGTTTATCCTATTTTACCTCTAGATCACATTACTGTCATAAAAAGCTATTCACTTAATTTTCTTAAAATGCCTCCTAAATAGACCGATATTGACTGTATATAGTTAACCATAGTCAAGTTTTGTAAATTAAAATTTTCGACCTAAGAACACATATGTCAAATTTCAGAAATATTTTAACAATTTCCTATTGGTCTTCATAACTATGATTTCCTATCGAGCTTTAACTCTTTATCATACATTTACATTATAAATCTGTATGTGTAGAATCTACTTAGGTTCTCATAAATGTCATAATAAGATTAGACCATAGAGACAGTTGAGCGCGAGTAAATTTATATGTGGGCGCTTGAGAAAGAGTCTTTTGTGTAATTGTTCTATATTTTATACGGCATTCATTGTCTTTTTAGTGGTAAAATACACTACAGCTGCCAAAACCAACGCTGCTTTGTTGCGCTGTTTTCTTAAGCACAACGCCACCAACTAAACATCTACTCCTCTACTCTCCTTTCAGCTACTCCACTAGTTAAGCGCATAAATTGCATTTGTATTGCGGTGTTGACAAAGACATTCATTCTACGGTACACACAAACCCACAAATATATACAGAGTGCTTCATATATTGTATGGGTACAAGTACCGTTTAGCAATTCACCACAAAAGCCACCAAAATGCACAACAACCATTGCAGCCGTTGCAGCTGTTCATTCATTCATTCCGTGGCTTCCAACCCATACAACAAATCCACATGTGCCGGCTTTTATGCGATTTTAAATGCCGTTGCATGCCACAATTTTGTGTCGTGTCTTCATTGTCTCATGCTTCACGCGACGGCTGGCAATTGCTCCCCTGCGAAACTCGCTTCGCTTTTATGCATTTATAATTTGTAATTTTCCAACTTAAGTCAAACTGGATTTGGCACCGGCAAACAGCATCAAAGTTTTACACATCGCAACCCCTCATCCATCGTTGGGAGCTCCATTGCTTTATTATTTATGCTCACTTGAATAAATATTGTTCAAAAGTGCTGGTGTAAAGGTAGGCAAATAAGTGTGTAGGTGTAAGCACCTGCTCGTAGGTGTGAATGAAGTGGTGTCACAATAGTCATATGTTGATCTTGTTGTTGTCTGTATTTGTCGTATTTATTTGGTGATGCTTTTTTTACTCACATGACAATGAAAAGTTTTTGTGGCTGCAAAATAAACTTTTACATGTGCTGGTATCAAAAGTTGCCCCTTGCCTGTTGCAAATGTTTACACATACATACATATATTTATTAAATAAATTTATTTTGAATACAACGAACTTTACAGTTCTGTAAATGTGACAGATCGAGGTGTGCATTCCATAACTTCTAAGGTCACGAAGTAATCAAGGCTGGAAATTATCTTACTAGATTTCTAAAACGTTTTCGAATAACCTTGCACAATTATACACCCATTAAACATGTCTGACTCAAGTTTCCAAGTCTATTTCTATAAAATAGATTAGACAGTAAAATTATGGAAAATCGGTTTCGCTCTTTAACTTATCTCTATAATTTTTCCACTAAAACTATTACCACTGCAACTCCTTAAAACAAATACATTCCAGAGTTGATACCATAACAAATCGATTATTTCAGGATATTTCCAACATTCTCAAGTTTTACCTTGGATTTCTCAATATTCTCCATCTCTTTCTTAGATTTAACCGATGAACATGAACTTCATTAAGAAAAAAGTTCAATTTATGATATTCCCGGTTTCGATTTGTGTTCTTTAACCCTTTCATGCCAAATGTTGCCTATAGGCAACATTGTACTTATCGGCTTCTAACTCTCGTTATTTAAATATTTCTGACCAGCGGTTTTTTCAATTATGTAGACTTATGTGTTGTGCAAGCTTACAGTTACATTTTTTGTAATGAGCTGTGCACGTATTCATTCAGTAGGCCTTCTCCGCAGAGTGGAATTGTCAAAATCGGTTTCGCGAAAAAGTTATACTGAAGTGTTTATACAAAAAGTGCTCAAAAACATAAAAAAAAACTGTTTTATTTTAAAACAAAATGAACTATATAAATAAGTAAAGATAAGAGAGTTATTTAAAAAAAATTTTCACGAAAAAAGTGTTTAGTTTTTTTATAATAATCTAATTTGTGCCTATAAGCAACATCCTTTAACTAATGAACCAGGATACATAGGACTTTGAAATTTTTATCACTTCATATTTGAGTTAAGGCTAATATATATCTGTCCTAAAAAAAATGTTAGCTCCGCCCATTTTAATTCTGACATGAAAGGGTTAAGTTAAGTTTAAAGTCAAACATTTATTTTCAACTTTCAAAAAGAATTCTTTAATATTTTTTCTTCACCGAGCCATTTTTTCCGATTCCTTAGCATTGGCAGTATTTACTAAGGAAAATGTATTTATTTTGAGGCGTAATTGGTTCTATTTTTGGTTTATATGTCCGTCAGGTTTAAATTAATACTATTCGCAGATGTTGATACACTTATACAGTTTATATGAAACTATTAAACATATCGCTCATTTACATGAGTATTGTCATAACTCAAAAACACGATTTTTGAGTTGAGTATGCAGAAATGTGCTGAAATTCAGCGTCCATATTGTATAAAAATTTCATTCTGAGGCGTAGAAAATAAAACAGTGAAATAAGAATGTGACGTTATTAAACTTGTCTTGTTGCATTATTTTTTAACTACAACAACGAGACATCTCAGTTGAGCCAGAATTAGGCATGCTTTTTTCAGAAGGTAAAACATATTTTGTGTTAGAATGATATTTGAGAAAAGAGAATTTTTACCAATTCGACCGTCGTATTACTCTTTGAAGTTCGTTTCGAAGTAGATGTGATGAATGTCTGCAAAATATAAATAACTCTAAAATCTAGTCGCTAAAGTCTTTGATGTCCGTTGTCTTTCTCTCTGATTATGAAGGCCTTGGGAACATTCAGAGTTCGACTCTCTAGTGCGAGCTTGGAAGCTTTTGAAATTTTTTTCAGCAAGCAGCAGCGAGCGCTTATTACTCGACTATCTGGCACGCGATTTCGATGCGAACAGAATGACTTGAAAGACGATTTTCACTTTCAGAATAAGATTCTACATCACGGAGTCTTTTTAATACCCTCACCCGGGTACTATTTCCAGAAAATTGAGATTCTAGCCTATGTTACTAGGGGTGAATGTAGTTTTCCAATGGTGAAAGCATTTTTGAAATCGGCACAGTAGATTTTGAGTTTATTCATTACAAACATACATACAAATATTTTCTCTTTATAATAGTAGTATAGATTACATATATGCAGAAATATTCAATTTTACCAAGATCGCGATTACTTTTCTTTATTTACTAAGAATTCATTTACCTCGCCTAGTATTTTTCTCTGGTATGTAATTAGAGCATTTAAATATTCATTTATCATATGTAGTTTTTATAGGATATCCAGGGAGTTTATTATTACATCGTCACTTTTGTAGTTATTAAATGCTTCTCCAATGCCAATTGCGTAATACATTGCATATGAGTAATTTATTAATTTTACTTTAGTTAGGTACTCCAAATCATAGGTAGAGATTCAAACTGAAACCAGTTGTCGTTCTCTTATAATAATAATAAAGACATTTAAAAAGTTCAAAATCCAATGAATCATAATATTTATGAATATAAAGGCAATCGACATACTTAAAACACGCATCAAAGTTGATTGAAATTAATCGAATAGTTCCTAAAATATAGGGTTTTACACAGAAGTTGGAAGTTCCACGCCCATTGTCCAAAGTTTATACCAAAATGAGTGCAGCGCTTCCTCTATCCCAAAAACGATTAACTGTATTCTGTAGGCGTAGAAACCCCAGAGAATACTAGTATCTTAAAGTTTTTTTTTACGGACGGACTTACAGACAGCCGAAATTTAACTCGTCTCATCATCCTGATTTTTACTTTGGTATACTATATAAATCTATATCTATCTCGATTAAGGTCTTAGATGTTGCAAGAGTACAAAAAAACGTTTGAACTTTTCGAACGAACCTTGGTTGAACCTTTTTGAAACTCTAAGAAATCTTAAGAAATCACGCCTATATATTTTTATTTCACTAACATACCATCCGAGTACAATACTTTCTAAAACATTTCAAATGTTTTTATGCTGCTCATGACGCGTACACTTTTAATGGAGTTAAACAAAATATATACAACAATAGCAATATTTATTTGACTCCTTTTCATTGTGTTGCAATGCATTCGCGGTGAAATTAAATGCTTTTGACTTGCACCATAATTTCTACACACTAATGAATGGTTTTATGGTTTAGCCGCTAAGCGCTCACCCACACACTCACCCATTTAGATGAAATAAAAACAAATGCAAAGCACACACATGCATAAGCATCCAACCTACTGATTATGACCGTTAATAAAGGGTGATTTTTTAAGAGCTTGATAACTTTTTAAAAAAAAAAAACGCATAAAATTTGCAAAATCTCATCGGTTCTTTATTTGAAACGTTAGATTGGTTCATGACATTTACTTTTTGAAGATAATTTCATTTAAATGTTGACCGCGGCTGCGTCTTAGGTGGTCCATTCGGAAAGTCCAATTTTGGGCAACTTTTTCGAGCATTTCGGCCGGAATAGCCCGAATTTCTTCGGAAATGTTGTCTTCCAAAGCTGGAATAGTTGCTGGCTTATTTCTGTAGACTTTAGACTTGACGTAGCCCCACAAAAAATAGTCTAAAGGCGTTAAATCGCATGATCTTGGTGGCCAACTTACGGGTCCATTTCTTGAGATGAATTGTTCTCCGAAGTTTTCCCTCAAAATGGCCATAGAATCGCGAGCTGTGTGGCATGTAGCGCCATCTTGTTGAAACCACATGTCAACCAAGTTCAGTTCTTCCATTTTTGGCAACAAAAAGTTTGTTAGCATCGAACGATAGCGATCGCCATTCACCGTAACGTTGCGTCCAACAGCATCTTTGAAAAAATACGGTCCAATGATTCCACCAGCGTACAAACCACACCAAACAGTGCATTTTTCGGGATGCATGGGCAGTTCTTGAACGGCTTCTGGTTGCTCTTCACCCCAAATGCGGCAATTTTGCTTATTTACGTAGCCATTCAACCAGAAATGAGCCTCATCGCTGAACAAAATTTGTCGATAAACACATTTCGAACCGAACACTGATTTTGGTAATAAAATTCAATGATTTGCAAGCGTTGCTCGTTAGTAAGTCTATTCATGATGAAATGTCAAAGCATACTGAGCATCTTTCTCTTTGACACCATGTCTGAAATCCCACGTGATCTGTCAAATACTAATGCATGAAAATCCTAACCTCAAAAAAATCACCCGTTACAATAGCACAGTTTGCCAGATTGTTCGGTGTTGTTGTTTGCTGCTGGTGGCCGCGGCGCGATGGTTGCAGTTCAAGTGTCAAAAACTGCAGCATTGTTGCATCTAGTACTTGGGTGCTTACCACACGCCTTCACGCCATACATGCCATCCACGCGTGTTCATAAAGTCGGTCAGCCAGCGCATTTTTCATTCCAGCATTATTTTATTGTTTTCGCGGCGCTTTTGTTTGCCCCCAAGCTGCTGTGCGAATGCTGCTGGCAACTGAAAGTTGTTTTAAATAAATTGTTGTTATTGTTGTTGCTGTAAGTAAGTTAGTTGGTTGCTTGGTAAGTCAGTTGAATGCCGTCGCTGCTGCTGCTTAACTGCTGCTGCTGGTGTTATTTTAATGAATGGATTATGCGAATTCTATGGACATTTGCGAGGCTAAAAGGTTTAAATGAGTTTAGCTTAAGTTTTTGTTATGTTCTGTAGTATTAGTATTTCGTGTGGAATAAGTTTAGTGTTGGTTTTTTTTATGGTTGGAGTGGTTTACTTAATTTGGAAAAATAAACGGCAAGTGTATGTAGTTAAATAATGGCAACCGAGTGAGATATAAACATTATGAGGTTTGATAGCTTACTCTAGAATGTACTTACTATTTAATTTCATAAATATTATGCTTTGGAGAACTTGCACCAAGGTCTTGTTATAATATTGGTACTAACCATTGACTTTTCAAACATTGCTTTATATTTTTAGAGGGGGTTAACTTAGTAACTTACTTCGGTAAAGATTAGATCGAGAGATCCCAAAGCAGTAGTATTTGCTTGAGTTTATGTATACTTAGTTCTTTTGACCCATTTATGATTTCTCTGATCCGCATTTTTTGCTTGGAATAAGCTATTTTAGTTTTTCATATATTTTCACCTGCGTAGATACTGCTCAGGCATTGGACACCTGTAGTGGAAGAAAAATACCGTTTTCGTTTTGGGTATAATAAAAGGGGTTAAGCAAAAGCTTAAGTTCCATTGTATAATAGCTTACTTTATCAGCAAAATTTTTTTGAACATTGCAATACAATGTTCTTGAAAGGTCCTTTTCATGTTTGGATGGAATCTTTTATATTCATTCTTTAATCCTATTATCACTCTGTATTGTTTTGAAGTGGAAAATAAGATTCAATATAGATTTTAATTGATTCCGAATTGGCAAACTGCTAACAATTGCACTGTTGCAAAAGACCTTTCTCAATTTCCATTGAGATTTTCGCCTTCAGAAGGATTGTAGAGATTCCAATTAGATTTTGTCCAACCGGTGTTCTTGCGGTAAGATTACATGCCTTTAGATAAGTACAGTATTCGAAGAATACGAGGTAGCATCATTATAATACTTCTTTCTTCGCTGAGCCGTCTGTGTAAGATCAAAGCTAACACATCATGAATCTCACACCCTTCGGATATTCAGGTTATTAATTAGAAATAACGCACTTAACCATTCCTGAACAGTGTGAGGCGGTTTGTCGACGCTATCCAACAATAATTATTGTAGTTTTTCTGAATGAACTAAGGTCTATTAGCAGTTCAAGTGTGATCTTCTACTTCGTAGAGATCATCCATAGAACTTAAGCTAGCCTAGTGATGGAAATTTTCTTTCAGAAATCCATTTTAGTAGTTGAAATAATCTCTGTACTCAGTTTGTAAGCTTAACTCTAATATATGTATGTATTTAATTTGCACTCGGAAGTCCCTTTCTTTCTTTTTATTTATCACATGGCGCTTTTAAAAACGAAGAAAACTTGAAATATTTCCTAGCTCAGACCTATTCAGATAGATCACTGTCGAAGTCAATGTATCCTAATCCATGTGGACCCCTAACATTTAACTATTTCTGAGACTCTATCATAGCTTTGATTGGTCTCCTGCATCCGAGCCTAGATCCGGGACTTCCGGTTTTGTCGTAGAGGTTTCTTCCCCACCTTTACACGGTCGTCCCAGCATCGTTCCTAACCTCGTGAAGTGAACTAGATATTTGAAAGGAAAAGGCTATGAATACTCCCGCAATTCCGTCCCCATTTACCCATTTTGGGTATTAGTTGAATGGCTTCATATTGAATTGACTAATTGAGGGTATATTGCCATCTAAATTGGATCTATTAGAAAATAATATTTCTTAAGACTCAGACAGAAACATAAAGTCATTAAGTAAAACTTTAAAAGAAACCTGAGTGAAAATCTTTGGCATCAAATATATAAGTTATCCAAGGTTTATAACTAAACTAAATACCCCCAGAACCAGCTTAGCTGAGCTTAGAACTTTTACAATATTTATATTTTTGAGAAATAATAAAAGTATGACATTCTGGAACACGAATTTGTTAGGATTTGGTTTCAAATACCTCTTATACAATCCCACAAACCACTTAATGGTATTTAAGAATCGTGCCTTCTCACCATATTATATTTTCTTTGTATCTTTCTGTTGCTTTGAAACTATAGACATTGAATTATTTACTCAACTTTGGCAACTCTACGCACTTTTACACGTGCAACTTGCCAATTTCAACCCTTAAGCGCACTTACAAGTCAAAAACCAACAACTACTAAGCAGTCGAAAAAGAAAAACAAAAAGCAACGCAAAAAATAAACAACAATAAAGTATCGCAATTTACGAGCACAGCCCCGAGTTGTGGAAGCCAAACACTGCACAATGTGCTGCTAACCACGTGTTGCTGACTGAACTCTAATAACAACAATAACAACAGTAACAATGAGCGATGTAAACAAACCGGCAATGCAAAGCAAAACATTGCGCGTCCAGCACTCACATTTACTCTCAGAAAGAGAGCGCAACTGAAAATGAGCACTTGATGGTGAAAGCTTTTCCGCTGACTGCAAAGCATTTTCGGCTGCAAAGCATTTCACTGCTGCAAAGCTGCTGCCGGCAACGGCTTTTCCGCTTTAGCGATTCGCCGCGTCGCACGAAGTGTTGAAACTGCCGCCGAAGATGTTGACCAGTCAGTGTTTGGCAAAGCGTGCGCGTGAACAGTTCGCAAATCGTGCAGGGCGGCGCGTGTACACAAAAAAACGGTGAAAGCGCTAAGTGCAATATTAATAATTAATTGAAAGGTGAAAATCGAGCGATTAACTATAAATAGAGAAGCAAAAAAATATTTTTTAAGAAACATTTTGGAAAAAAAATTTTTAGCGAATTTGTATTACTTTTATGAATCATTCGGCGCTCGGTGATTAGTGTTTAAATAAATATTTGTGGAATTGGTGAGTGCAAGATGTTGCAAGTATTGCTAATAACAGTATTAATATAACTGTCAAGTGTGTGGCTAATAATGTTGCGTATACGACGTGTGTCAATTTAATCTTCGAAAAAAAAAATAAAATGTTTCCAATTTTTTCATTTGCCACCAATGCATGCTTGTTGTTGCAGTTTTACATGCTGGAATTTAGCGTCATTTCACGCGCAATTAAATCACTGCAATTGCTGGCATCAGCATATTCGCCTTTGTTGCCTGGCCAACACAACCGGACAACCGGAGTCAGGCTGCAGTAGCCGTTGGAATTTCTCGTTTAATTGATTGGAAAATCATATAATTTGGCTGGACAAAAGCTGGCGCTGCACTCTCATTTATCACACTTTCGGTCATGCACTGTTGCATTTGCAACATATTGACAAGGTCGTAAAATCACGCCGTGTTTGTTGCAATCATTTGCGTAATTCTACTACCTATCTCGTACTTAACGTTTAATTTTATCTTCTCCTGTTTTTATTTTTATTTTTATATTTTTTTGTTGTTTTTGTCTCCTCATATTTACATGCAGTCCAGACTCAGACTCCTGACTCCTGTCGCATTCGCCAACCATTTAACGGTTTATATTGTTTTATTTGTGCGCTTGTTGATTTAACTCTCTCGCGGCCGCCGTGTGTTTACTCGCTCATCAATTAATTAATTAATTAATAATTTGTGCGGAAAATTCAACGGCGAGTCAACTGCACTTACTCACTCACTCACTCACGCGTTGACTTCTGACGCATGCAACGCGAGTATGACCAGTGTTTATGGTTGCACGCATCGTTGAGTACATTTAATATGTGGCAATAAAAATTGTGTGTGTGTTTGCAAAAATAAAAAAAAACAATAACAACAAAAATGATAAAACACCCGCATAACATACTCGCGCACTTCAGTAAAAATAACAATTAAATTTAAACAATACATTTAATTGATATAATGCTCCATAGAAATTAAATATACAAAAACAAAATAAAAACAACTACAACACAATTAAAATAAATCAATGTGCTCATATTTCACTTTTCTTTCCTCTTTCATTTTCGTTTGTAGTGCGTCAGCAATCGTTCTGTTCAGTGTTTGGCTTTCTCTGCCATGGTGAATGATACTGTCGACATTGCTGCACATATTTTAGATTTTAATTTGGACGCTTCAACGTCACTGCCGCAATCGCAAAATCAAACTTTGCCGCATTCTTCTAGTAGCAATACATTGAAATTAGCCACTACGAAAAAGCAACAACAAAAAGTGCGCGATCAGTTGGCTAAGCAAGAACAGCAGCAAGTTCAGCAAAACGCTGGCAATTCGCATATTTTGCCGAATAGCGCTGAGAATTTGAGTTGGACATTCTTCGAGCATGTCTCCACGTTGGACAAACAGCTGCGCGGCGATGAAGAGGTGAGTTCAGATATTTGCTTTACAAGTTTTAGAAGTTATGTTAGATTCTTGAGTTCGATCCCAGGGGTGGAGATCACAGTTAAACAAATGAATGGGATGATTTCTAGATAGTGATCTGAACTTATATACATACAGTGGAACTTCTCTAACTCGAATCACCATAACCCACAAAAAAACTTCGACTTAGAGAGACTTCGAATTATAGAGAGTTTCATTAAAACATCAAATTTTTCATAAAGCTGTAAAATATAGATTTATACACCGTTTTATTTATGTATTTACTTCTACTAAAATTCTATGTACTAAAACATGTATTCTGTAATTTTGTTTCTTGCCGTTTGCTATTGTTTGACTCTAAACATCTGTATCCCATGTCTTGTGTTAGATAATTTATGCAATCCATAAGTGTAATATCATATTTTTTGTTCGCCTCCATGCGATATAGAGGGACTCTTTTAAGATTCTGCCTCGGTAGTAAAATTTTAAATTTTGTATAATGTCCTGGTCGAAAAATTCGATTTATGGAAGGCAGTTTGTATGAAATTTGGTCTCTATTGCATATTCAATAGTTCGAGTTATGCAGAACTTCCAGTTAGGGAAGTTTGAGTTATGAAAGGAAATTAGTATGCAATTTGATTTCTCAACGCTATTGCCAAGTCAAAAGTTCAAGTTATGGAAGTTCCACTGTATACATACTCATCGGATATCTAAATATTTTGAGAACTCTTTGGAATTGCTTGAGGAAAATTGATTTTCTCAGGACATTTTTTTCTTATGCTCTTCTTTATTAGACTAGTTTACAAAGCCTTGCTCAGTAATTGATATGTGGTATATAGTCTTATAATAATAAGCCCTTTATAAATATTAACAAAACCTTTTTAAAAGGAATAAATAGGGCATAAATAAATAGTTAGCTAAAAAGCTAAAAGTCCATTATTTAATATGAAGCCATTATTTAATAAATCTGTATTCAATACAATTATCATAATAAGCAATGCTTAAGGGGATATACCAGTATAACCTATGAAAAATTAAGCAATTTTCGTGAATTTTTTTTAAAGAAAGTACTCGACATAATAAGTATATATATATTTTCAACTATATTTCAAAATTATTTTTATAAAAATATTGAATAAAGGAGTTATATGCTATATGCTCAGCAAATATGCCAAAAAAAATCCTTAACTGCTGACATGATTCCGGCCGAATGAGTAGCTGAAACAAGAAAATGCAAAAAGGTTATTAAAGTTGAAGGTATTTCCTATACAATGACCCACGATTTGTGAAAAATCTCAAATATTAACAAAATGGCGTAGTTCTGAAAAAAAATTTCGTTTTTTTAGGTAAAAAAAATGGTCTTGTATTAAATGCCATATTGACAATTTTCAACCAATCAAAAAGATGGTAGGTCATTGTATAGTAAACATATTCATCATTACTCAGTTTAAATTTGAATTCGGTCGGTCAATGTATCGTTGAGTTATGATGTTAGCAATTTTGAGAAAAGTCGTTTCGAGAAAAGCGCGTTTTAAGTTACGACTATAGCTGCTTATACCAGCGAGCGGTCGCTCTTTAGAACGCTGTCATTCAAAAACTATTCAAGATACGATCTTACCGCTTTCACTGGATATTTTTTAAAGTATAAACTATCGAATAAACAAATAAAAAAAAACGATTTTTTGAAAATGTCACAGTGGTATAGCCCCTTAAATGGATAGAATAAGTAGACTACAGTCGTACTTTAAAATTTGTATGTTTTATATTTTATGAATTTTTACCGGTTTTCTTGTTGCTTCTTTGTCACCAAAATTCTTATTTTTGCTAAATTTAATACTTCATTTTAGTGGTTTCTGTTCACTTTTTGTGTCAAACCTGCATTAGTTATCACTACTTACTATTGTCACCTCTTTTAGAGATTTCCAGTAAATTGAAATCATTTCAATTTGTGTTAAGAATTACTTCCTTTCTTTGTTGAGGTCCGATTTAATATAATAATTTTATAAACTGAATGATGTTGAGGCACTTCTCAGTATAGGTTGCGCATATAATATTTTGACAATTAATGAAAAAAGTTTTATAATTTTCCTCATTTATACGTATTGTACAGTTTAAACAATTTGACTTTCATTAAAGAATTTTTTTTATTGTAACCATTAAAGTCATTAATAAGATTGAATACGTCGAAACCGTAGATCATTGTTAGAGGGGCGCTTATCCCTTCCTTGCTTTTTTCCGGACTCAGTACAAAAATAAATGAATTGTATACATTGAAAATGAAGATTATTTTATTTGTATTCCATTAGTAAGTTTGTTTTCAATTACAACACCTACACGTACATTTGAGTTATGGAATGTATAAATTCTTAAAGAAATAAATCTATCCTTTCAAATTGAGATTTATTAAAAGCACTAAAATTACTCATACTACACGTATTCCAAACAAAATTTCTGAAAGGTTATTAGGTATGCAAAACAATTTTAGTTGCGTTTTTCGCGTTATTCAGCTAGATTGTGTATTATTGCTATAATCACTACAATTGTTGTTGTGTGAAAACATTGCTAGAGCTTTCTGTTGGTGGTAGTGCATTCAAACCTTAAACTTTTTACAAAATATTGATCAGAATTCAGAATAACACTACTGAGCGAATACAGTCCAAATTTATTTTCCCAGATATCTGCACTCAATGTAATTTCTTGATAAAATCATTGACCATATTTTTCACCAAAACTTAGAATGAGGAAATCATATTTGATTTCAAACATGGATTTTCTTTTTTGAATTTCTATCACAAGACTACTCAAAATATTTTGTTTGCCAATATCCATTCTGTTTCTATATAAACAATATGAATAGGAGGTATTCAAATGGAAGATAAGAACTTTAACCAAAATAATAAAACGTGTTAGCAATATCTACATAAATGAGGATTCAAGATTTGTTAGCTCTATGTTCAAAACCTTCTTATATAAATTGTTTGTTTTGTAGACGTGTAGAAGTATTGCCTAGTACTTTCTTGAAGTAGCTGTTACATTATTTATGCTCAGTTTGGTTTGCCATTTCATAATGAATAGACTTACGCGGGAACAACGGATCCAAAAACAGTGATCGCAAATAAAGCTTTTCGAGTGGACTTTATCCAATTCAGTCACTTCCCCGAATCAATTTTTAAAACATAATAGCAAATCCGTTTCTTTAAAATAAATCTAACTTTTCTTCTTGAAAACCTTATCTTACTCATATTTGAGCAGTACAAATGTGTTTACATGGTAATACGTGTAGTATACGTAACTTTTAAATTTCCTGAATATTACATAAGACCCATTTTCATTGTACTTCATTTGTTCATTGTTTAATTACAATTGTTCAACGGGTTTTAAATATCATGAACTCAAACATAAAACGATTTTAAGGGGTTATACCAGTGTAATGGGATTTTTGTAAATTTTTTAAAGTACTCGATCGCATATTTCGAAGTTTTTTTGGATATAATAAAGTATATTTTCAGCTATATTTTAAGTTTTTTTCCAAAAATATTTAAAAATAACGGAGTTATATGCTATCTTCGGCGGTGCCAAAACAAGTTCCCTAACTGCTGATATGATTCCGAACGAATGAGTAGCTGAAACAAAAAATTCAAAAAGGTTATTAAAGTTGAAGGTATTTCCTATACAATGACCCACGATTTGTGAAAAATCTCAAATATTAACAAAATGGCGTACTTTTGAAAACAATTTCGTTTTTTTTTTTTTTTTTTTAGATTAAAAAATGGTCGTTTTTTAATGCCAAATTGACAATTCTCAGGCAAAAAAATATCAGATAAGTTTCAATTTGAAGTCGATCGGTCAATTTCCCTTTTAGTCATGATGACAGCGATTATGAAAAATGTCATTTCGAGAAAAATGCGTTTAAAGAAGTTGTAATTGAAAACCTAGCAAGATATGACCTTACCGTTTTCACAGGTTATTTTTGAAAGTATAAACTATTGAATAAGTAAAAAATAAAAAAATCGGTGTTTGAAAGTGTCAGACTGGTATAGACCCTTATATATTTAATATTTCAATTTCATAATATAACCTATTTAGCAAAAACAAAAAAAAAGAAATTAATAATAATATAAAAATATTATTAAATAATTAATGATTTATTTTTGAATATCTGAAAAATTATAAATGGTGACTTTGAGAGATTTTGTTATACTGTTTGGACAACATTTTGGACACTTGAGGCGTTTTAGTGTTTTAATCAGGATCATAGTCCTTTAAAGTAATATTTTGTCATAAGCTAATTGGTATATTTATTTAATGGCTTAATATAACATAACTAGTATATTTTTACTATGGCCATTCACATAAAGATAAAATTCCCTCAGCTAATTTTATTAATTCCAGTATATACCTTTTACAAAAACAAACAAATTAAAGATCTTACCTTAAGAGCCTTGAGAGAAAGCCATTTATTGATAACATCAGCTTTACGCATAATTTAAAATAATTTGCTTTTCTCTATGAAATCCCATACACACATATCGGAGTGTAGCATGGAATACCTATCGAATAGCCGGAAGAAGAAAATGAAAATGTTATTCATTTTATAGGGCGACCGCAATTACATCAATTTTAGAATGACAACAATAATAAATTTTTAAAGGCGGACACATGTTGTTTACAGTTTTTGCCATCACACACGCACACACACATTTGAAGCTTGTTATACACTGTATGTTGTTATTTTAATAGGCGAACACTTGCTCTGCTCGTTTGGGGAATTTCGAAGGGCCTAAAGATGCCTCGCCACTAGATATGATTCGTACCGTTAAATGTGTATGCTGGTAGAGCAAGAACGTGCAACTATTTAAGCACTACACATGTTTTTGTTGTTGCAACCGCACGCACGCATGTGCCACAGATAGCAACTAATGCGTTGACAACAACTGTGTCGACAGACGGACAGAGAGACAAAACACTCCACAGCCAATGGAGTCTACTAAAATGTAAAGGTTACTTAGGTTCGGTTCGGTTATTATTAAAGAGTCTGCGAGCGGGGGTTGAGGCAGGGGTCTTAACAGTGTGGTCGACACAACATAAGCGACAATAGTAGAGTGGCAACATTAAATTACACACATCCGGTCGGGATATGCTAAACACAAGTACAACAACAACACATACACACACTCGTGCAAGCAAATAGTAATTTTTCGGTTGCGCCAGCTGTGTGCGACATACTACGATTGCAATGAGCATGCTTAGTTGGCTCTGTCGTCCAAAGGGTTTTAATATAGTCGTTGTTGCCTGTTGTTGTTGTTGTTGTACGTGTTCTTGTTGATATCTTAATGACATGGCAATGCATGCATGCCGCTCAGCAACAGTTTTTCATATACTTTTGGTTGCTTATTTTTGCACTGTCACTTCTACTTGTAATGTTGCTGCAACACCAATGCGATTGTGGTAACTGGTGGTGTGGCAACAACCACAGACGGCATGACAATCAGTATGCTTTTCGCAAATATTTGCACACCACATGTGATTTGATGGTAACACACAACTAGAAAGAATTAGGTTGTTACCTTGAAATTCGACACTGTCAAGGACAGTTTTTAATTTTTTTTTGGTGCAACATTCAGTGGTAGATTTTCCTTATTTTTGTATTCTAAAAATTAATTTCAAGTCATAGGAATATTGTTCATAATTGATAAATGGTGTTAGTTTACAGAAATATGTTTGTTAATTTTATCAAAAGATTATCTTAAGAATTAGACAGTTAAATTTGAAGATCGTGCATATAATTGTTATAAAAATTATGGATTATGAGAATATATAAGTAATAGTTAAATTATGGTGCTGTTTTCTAGATATCATAAAATCACGGTTCAATGAAGGAAAATATTACGATAATAAATATTTATAATGAATATATAATAGGGGCTAATGTAGACACAAATGTCCAAGATCGATATAAAAAAAATCGATTTAATCTATCAGTGCTTGACCCCAGAGACATCTATTGGAAAACGGGGGAAGTAAAGTTGTAGACCTAATATATAGTAAAGTACGTACAATTGTTTTCTTATTATTTGAAAATCTTATAAACAATTTACTGCTTTTTATAATAATTTTTTATTCTTACTCCCGGTAACTTCCTTTACTTTGACATTTATTAAATGATATCTTAATAACCACACGATAAAAAATAGAGTGGTCGGTTTTAATTTGAAATTTTTTTTTTTAAAAGAGAGCTTAATAAAAATATTTAACCTATTGAGTCACTCGACAACCAATTTTTGTTTTAAATACTAATAGCAATAAATTGCGAAACTAGATAATGTTCGGTTACACCCGAAATTAGGCCTTCCTTACATGTTTTTGATTATAACCTAATAATGAAGTTTGCTTTCCTTATTCAAAGATTAATTTTGTATTCATTACTTCATTTTTATGTTCACTTTAATTATTCCAATTTTGCTTTCATGTTTAATTCAGTAGTTCAAATTGGTGCAAATGGCTATGAAATATGGCTTTTGTCTCTCGAAGGTCTCCATTTAAATATGTTAAATGCGTAACCTCCTACTCACGGACAGAATATACACACATATTTCCAAGTGGGTTTAAAAGTTTGCCTCCTTTGCATTGCCCAAAAATTATCGTTGGAGTGGACTCTTGAATGAAGCAACATACATATGTTGCACTGTCAAAATGTAGCAATTTACATAAGCATATGTGGCAACATGCAGTTAAGGTAGATGTGTGCGTGCTTACGTGCGTAAAGACACCAGACGACATTTTATGAGTACATGTCTCCAGCGTATAATGGCTACCAGAGTCAATTGTAACGTTGTATGAGTATGCTTGTGTTTGTGTGTCTCTGTGGATATAAGCTTATGGCGGCATGCGTGTAATAACCGCTTGTCTGCAGATACTAAATCAACTCAATCGCATTTGCATTCATTTCATTACACGCTGAAAACTTCCCCTCCAACAAATAGTCCAAAAGCTGGAAAGAAGGTGCGAGATCTGTGTGGAAGGGAGATTCACTGTTATTTCAGACAGCAGCGGTGCAGGTTCATGATGCTACCGAGTAATATTCGCCGAACATATGCTGCTTGCCGGCAGTCGGTTACACTATTTAAGCGAAACATACCCAGCGCTCATATTTTTACAACACATTTCGGCACTCTTCACAGCCAACAACTGATACACATACAAGCTTCCACTCGCACACAAGCACTTTTCACTCTCAACAAGCGGATTATGGGTTACATTCATAATAATAAAAGCGTTTTCATTTAGTCGCCCGGCGAAATACGCTTCTGAGCGATATCCTTGTGAACGCTTACAATTTGGCTTGTTTTCATTTCATTGCGACACCAACAGCACACGCCTCTTCACATACACACACACATTCAGATCCATGCGAATATCTGTAGCAACACACATTTGCAAATGAGTGTGTAGTGAGTAGTGCTTCGAACAGCTGTTACACAGGCATTCACACGTGTGCAAGTTCATGGCAGCAGTCAGTCTCTCTCACTGCGACCACCAAAATTGCTACGCGGACGACAGCCGGCACATTTTACCGCGCAATTGTAATAGCAAATGAATGGAAATGTTTTGCCGGTAACAAGTTAACTTCTCAGCCGGTATTACGAGTATGGAAAACTCCACCGTCAAAACAAACATAACCTCCATATATGCATGTAAGTTCAACACCATGAAACTCAGTTGGTAGTTGTCTGTATTTAAGGACTAAGCTAAAGAATCTTTTTTATGAAGCATTATAGATTTTGGCTTTTCTAAGGACTTCAAATTTGGTTATAAAAATTATATTTTTCCAATCCATATATAGGAACTAGTAAAAAATTTCAGTATTTTTGCATTTAATTGAAGCGATTATTTATCATAGTTAGGCTGAGCCGATTTAGGTCATATATAAAACGATAAATTCTTGTAATTTTGAAGGTTATTATATAATTCATAGAAGCTCTGTTCACTTTTGAGACAGTTGAGTTTCTCTTAAGACTGATTTTTTACCAATATAAACAGGAACAAGTAGTAATCACTTGGTACCAGGTCCGGCCTTAAAAGTGGATCTTGGGAACCTTCCAACTAAGATCTTGGAGATTCTGGCGAGTCACTATCCACTTGTTTGGTCTGGATTTGTCCTGATGGTACACATTTTCTCTCCTATTGACCAAAACTTTTCACTTCTGAGCGTTTGCTTCCTTTAGACAGTCTAATTGTTGACAGTACAGGTCCGAGTTCGATTAAGAGTTTGAGCAGGAGAGCTGCTGTAGTAGATGTTTCCTTGGTAATTCCACTTTTCATCACCAGTAACGCTCCTGAAATGGATCGATGTTATTGCGATTCAGATGCATTTTTTTTATTTTTCGACTAGAAAACTACTGAATAAACTATAATAATTCTTTCTAAGTTTAAAAATGTGAATCAATTATTTCTTCCATTTTAAGTATTCTCAATTATCTTTATCATTGTCTTTTCCCTAATTAACCAAGATCAGCATTTATTATATACCATATTGTATTTCGAAAATAAATATTTATTTTTTTCATAAGTGATGATCATATTGAAATTTTTTTCCTACTCGTCCAAAACACAAAAACATTGCATACTTTTCAGCGCCAAGCGTTTATAAATAAATCTATCTAGTGATCTAAAATTTGCATAAACTATGGATTAGCGATTTTGATGAAATTTTATACAAATACCACCAAGAACAAATGACCAAGTTAACTCCACTGTTTATGATAATTTTTCATTTACTTCAAATATATTTGGATTATTAAGGCTAATCTTTGAGACTAAAACGCTGAAAGACATTTATAGTATAGTTTTTGATAAAATTAGCACAAAAGTTGATAAAAATGGTTCCTGAGTTCTAATATTGAATTTGTTCTATAAACACAGATACTTTCTTAAACAAATTTTTTTGATAGAATTTATTGTAGTTGCGCACTGCTTGAATATTATTCTTATAAAAGTAACAAATATTTTTCCAGAGCACACTTATCCATTTTGCGTCACTTCGAGTACATTATTTCAACTTTAAAAGCCTCTTGTACGAGGTCAGAGGTATTTCATTTGTGAATTTACCAATTCTTCATAAATCCTCTTTATACGGTATGTCTACAGTCTCCATAAAATTAATATTTCCATCTATCATTAAAAGTTAAATATATGATAGCTGGTGTATGGAAGATTCTCCGATATACATGCAACATCAGCAACACTTCATAAATCTGAGGTCCGTTCTACCCCATGTAGAATATGAATTTTTACCGTATATAATTCTCTCACTACTGGGATTTTTAAATTTCTGTCTACATACAAACATGGTACATACATACTGTATCCATATACCACATTTGAAGTTAAACTCTGAGCACTGTCTGGTGCTCCAAATCATTTTCCATTTCCATATCCATTCATTCCATTTCATTTCACTGCCATCTCAATGCTCGGGTATTCATTGTCGGCCCTCTATTTACTGTACTCCATGCAACACATTTTCAGCTGTCTCTTACATTTTACTCGGTGATCTTTTTGTTCCAATCATCTTGCACCCTTCATTTGCAACTGTGCACTGTGTACACATTTTGGCAGTATGTTAAAATCCTTAAATACCAAATAATTTTCAACAAAAATACACACAATTTATTGTGCCACTTTTCGTATGTGAAGGAATGAATGGCAGGGTCTCTGTCATAAGCTTCTGGTTTGGTTTTCTTTTGTTTTTAAATATTTGTTATTTTACTCGCTTTAAATCCGTTTTGGGTAGTTGAAAACATGTCTGAGCTGGTGGATTAATATTGGGAAATTTTAATTGCTCATTTCACTATTTTTTTGATAGGGAGAGGGAAAGTTGGGCTGGACCTATGAGACCTTGAAGTCAGATATTCCAAATATTCATCGTCATCAACATATCTGTTAATCCAACTTCATTCTATAATCAATGTACAGATTCTATAGTCAAACTATACCAGAATCTTCTTCTTAGACAAATAAGGCAGAACTGATTCCCCTTAAAGACAGGGTATCCATGTTAAGTTGACATAGGTTTACAAGGGTCCAGTACACTAGTTCAGAACTCCAAGAACTTAAGATCGCAAACCAAAATTTTACATAATTTTCTTCAACATTTCCGAACTTTAATATAATATGAGTAGTAAGACGGCTGCCTCAATCAAAGCAAGTTAAGAGCACTTGACATAAGTTATGTCAAAATATATAGTATGTAAGCATACACTAGAACATATTTACCTTCCACTTTCCGCCTTTTAACCCTTGCATCAGCAATAACAACACTTTAGCTGCGCTGACAGATAGATTTGCAGGTGTGACACGTATGCAAATGCAATGTTGCACGTTGTGGCGCGAATCGAGTTAAGAGGAAAGTAACACACTACGTGCGTCACAGCGTGAAAGTAAAGATAAATGTCAACTTCATGCTAAAAAGCATATCAACAGCAACTGTGAGGTGCATTAAGAATGAGGTATCATGTTAAGAGAGTATTAGACTTACATTGGAAATACAGGTGAGGGATTGAATTTTAAGTTAGCGCGTGTTAGTTATTAAGATTTTAAGATTTTAAATTATAAATAAGCTCTAAAGCATCCAGCAACAGCTTGAATATATTTAAAATAATTCATTCTTATTTGTTAGCCTAAACACTTAGAGAATTTCCCGTTTTTATTAATCTTGCTAACCAAGCAAATAGCTCAAAAATCAACTCACACCTCATAAACTGAATTTTTATCTCAATCTAAAAGTATCCTTCTCCGCAAACATAAAATTCATTTATTTTCCACGCTGCTCTTCTCTTTTTCTTAATTGAATTATTCAAAATGTGGAAAAGTACTACAAGAAGAAAAGCCATTGAAAATGATTTTCGAAATTTCAGGCATCAAACGTTAGGCAGCAATTTGATTTATGACTCTCCGAGTAGTGCGGCAACAGCAGCTGTTGCACGAAGGCCACCTGCCAACTGGTCGCCGTGCCGTCAGGCGTTTTCAAATCAAATTATTTATAATTTTCTTTTTATATTTCGTATTTACTGTTGAATGCTGGCCATTCGCAAACGAAGTACAGTGGGGAACCGAATTTCCATTTTTATCTCACGGTTAACTAATAAAAATACTTAATTAGGCACCATGGCGAGACGTGGGTGTTTTTTTGTTTTTGTTTTTGTAAATACATATTATTTTATTATTTAATTTTCTCTGTGTATTTCTCGTGAAAGAAATATATTTTGAAGTGACTTTTAGTAAAGTGAACATTCGTAAATTAAAAGAGTAATATATGATTTTCAATCCGATTGAAGAGACAAAAAACACTGGCATTGACCTATATATTTTTCAATTCTCGAACATCATTTTATGGTAATAATATTATTCACGAAATCTATGATCTATTAACTGCTCGGCTATATAAAAACATTTCACAATATTTTCTATACAAGCAATTGAGATTATATATACAGAAGCGGATAATGAAATCCGGACAACTAAAAAATTATAATTTTTTCTGCCTTTTTGGCGGCGTTCAAACTAACATCTTGAAATCTTATACGATTGGTTCTTATACCGACTTCGGTACCGACATCTTCAAATAACTCAATTTCAATGTCCTCAACAGTTTTGAAGAGATCCCTCAAGCTTATACATTCTATCACCTGATCTTCCTTTAAATACAAACCGAAGGATTGTCCGAATTTCACTGTCCGCTGCTATATATTATCTTCTTCATGTCCATAATTTATTTTCAAAATAGTCTGAAATACTAAAGCAAAAATGTCCAAAAGAGTATTCTACAACACATAGGACAAGCTTTGTAAGAGATAGGGAAAAAACCAGGTAGAGAACCGTTATTCTATTGGTTATCAACTTAAATTAATCCAAAACCACCTTATAGAACCGAACTGTATAACATAGATCCCTATGTTTCACAATGTTGTAATCACCACATGGCACTTGATCTTTAACATCTAAGACTTGAGCGAATATCCTAAATAAGACTTCAAACATCATATCAAGATCTACATACCAGACTCTCTACTACAGACTTCACGACATCTTAAATCAAAGTTACTATAAAGACGATTCTCAAATCTAGAAGTAAGGACTCCAATAGTATAATTAAATTTTGCTTCGTTGGATGGTAATAATATGGAACTTTGGTGGAGTTGAATATTCGAATGGCAGTTCAGGTCAGTCCTGTGCCCAAATGTACAGCTTCCTGCGTAGTTATATGTTTATCTAGACAAATAATTTTGAGACCTTTAGAATAAGTAAATTTTGGAAGCTCTAGTGAAGTCAGGAGTTTAAATGTTTTTAAAATCAATCTCTTGACACTCCTTTTTAGCCTTTTCCAATTTTTAAGTGATATACTTAAAGTCTTCGATATATATAGTATTTCCGTTTCATTGATGATCTATTAGTTTGATGGACTATGCAAATAAATCTCTTCCGTTTCTTTGATGTGTTTCTTTCATGTTCTTAGAGAATGTTAGATGGCCTAATTTTCACTTTAGAACAATTAATATTATAATAGAATATACAATTTTTCATATGACCGTGGTAAGTGATCGAAATTTTGAAATATTTTCCACGAGTAAACACCCAAATAGAACAAATGGAAATGTCAGACCCCGCTGAAATATAGTACATAGGAAATAAATTGACAAATAAACAAAGTATGCACCTTAGCCACCATTTCCATTACAGTTTATTCAACTAGTGTATTTATGTAAGGAAATATACGCAAAACTTGTGCGTTAAATCCGCAAATAATATTACGCACTAAATATTTATTGTGGGTGATCCGCTTCAGAACTACATTGTAATGTCTAGTATGCAATCAGCTGTGAAAACAAACAGCGCCAATTTTATTCTTCGCGTCTGTTTAGGTATTTTAAGTAATCGGGAAATGAGCAAATAGTTTTCCAATTTGTTGTATTTGCTTTTCGACTATGAAATCATTGAGGGAACTTAAAGAAAAATAAATACGTATAATGCTGACGTCACTACGCGTTTCTGTTAGCACACGATCTGTTTCTGTTTTGGGTTTTATTTTAGTTTTGTATTTTGCGTAATGAGCTGTCACTTTCAAACTTGAAAATTAAAATTAATGCATTTCTATATTTTGTTTTTCATTTAAAGATTTTATATTTTTTTGCTCTAATGCTCTCAACGCAAAGATAAGCAGTAAATCCACCAAGTCAAATAATGACAACCTTAAAAACATATGCAAATATTGACAGTTGTCAGTCAGTTTGAGTGAGCTTTCATTTTAGATTAGTGACTTTTGACATTTTTGCTTCAATTGAAGTATTTTTTTTATTTCATACATACCCTGTTGGAAATTGTTCTAGCAACAAATTGGTTAGGTTCTAATATATCTAGTAAACGGACGAGTGAAAGGTAGTAATCTCTTTTAGAAGTCAGTTAACCTAAGTGGATATCATGCATATCTAGTTCCAAACTACATAGTGCCAAATTAACCGAGCTCTCTTGTAAGCTGGTAGCAAAAGAGCACTCACAAAGCCTACATCAGGAAATAGTTTACTTTTTTCAAGTTCTCTATAGAATTTCGTGACCAGTTCTCATTTCCTTTTCGGTTAACTCTACATGTTCATCTGTAGATCTCAATTACACTATCTACACTTGTGCTGGTGCTACAAAATCATCGTCCTCTCAGTTGTATGCATTATTCTCATACACACAAATTTTAAATTAACTCGCTTAATTAATGAAAATTTTAATATTTATATTTATTGCTAATGCAATGGGCTGGCGTAAAGCGAATGCAAAAGTAGAGAATAATTAAAAAAATGCAAACAAACAAAAAAGCTGAAACACACTGATTTATAAATATGAAATGTTAAAAGATGCGACCACAAAAACCACAGTTAAGCCGTTGAGTAAATATGATGGTATGTCTATGTGATACTATACTAGAGTTGGAGAATAGTGAGTAATTTTGGGTATCGAATATATTTTTTAAATCGAGCGATTTTTATCCGCCAAAAGAGGGTAATATGCATGAAAAAATGTCCGCTCAACCGATGTGTCTGTGTAATAGAGGTCTCCTTTAGGAGAGGTTTCTCTGTATATACAATTTGAAATATATACAAGTATTCGTTATGAAATTAAAGTACTCGGTTTCGGTTCAATATGCTTAGAATCTACCAATATATTTTTCCAATTTATACCGCCATTTAGTGAAGTCTTCTTCTTTTTATTATATGATTACCTATATAATACTCGTTTTTTATTCGTTAACTCTGATTTTCTACAGCAGATTCTAAATGGCTACCGACTACTTTTAACTAAAAATGGTTACTCAATTATTTTTTTACCGTCGAGCTCCCAAAACTAGCACAATGAGCCAAACGCTTCACCTCTTTCAGTATCACTTCTACACAGCTCTACTTTCAAAAATCTGTCTAAATGCACAGAGAAATGCTGTCACTATAAATGAGCGAGGTAATACTGATTATTTTTTGCGATTTTTTGTGGTCATCTACACGGACAAATGTACGGTCAAACCGACAAAATGAAAACAGTAAAGGCAAACAGTGTGCTATGAGCATAAGAGTATAAGCGCATAACTGAAATTGTAAATAAAGACATAAAAAATATTAAAAAATACAAAAATAATAAAAATTGCAATTGAGAGCGAGTATGAATGTGGCAGAAGGAAGAGCAATTATTTTAGACAGCAATTGGTTTGTGTTGCAACAAATACAGTGCTATGTGGCAGTAAATGGAAGGCCAAATTGCTCTTGCATATATGTTCACTTGTATATACATGCGCACATATATATCAGTGCATAAGCATGCGTACATTATATTAACCAGATAACAAATAAAGGCAAATCAGCCGCAGATAAAGTGGCATGCGATTGACATGCGATAAAAATGCAAAAATACCAGTTGATTTAAAAATGTGTAATTGTGCTCTATCTCTCTGCGTGTAACAAATTATAATTGGCTGAGAAATTTTATTTTTAACGTCACTATATTTTTTTTAAGCAGTTTGAGTTTGCACTTAATTTATAATTGTTTCACAAGCATCACAAATGGTTGGATAGATCGGTTTGTGATACCAAAGGCTAGGGATTTCTTTAACTAATTAATATAAATTATTTACAAATCTTCAATAGAATATTTTTTTATGTGGAAAATTTTCGACATTTACATACAAAAAAATTGGGTATATTCTTAGGCATTCAATTAATAAAAATATATTCTTAACTTTTTATATATACAACTAGAATGCATAAATCGTTTAAAAATGTTGAATTATTTTTTAGTATTTAGACTTTTCAGGATGCTAGTAGCTAATTTTAGTATATACCAAAAAAGTTTTACCATCATAGTTAGCAAGGTTTAGAGGTGGATAAACAAGGACCTTAAATATTGAGTTAAACCTTTTTATTGCCTTTTTACTTAAATATTTGAAATAAACAATTTTTGAACCCTGCTATAGTGGTGTACAAATTGATAGTTTAACTCAGGATTATCTGCAGTAAAAATAAAAAAATATATATATGAATTTAATTAAACTTTATGCTAGAACATAGACAAACGAAATAAATTGATTTAAGAGGTTTTCGCAAAACAAAAATTTGGTCAAAATTTCACTCTCGAAGACTTTGAAAGCACAATTTTGACAAAATAGTTTTTGAAGTTTTGACAGTTAACGAGAGTTTATTTCTTGGACCGTGCAGCTTTTTCGGCTTGTATCTCCAAAATTATTACTCAAATCGTCATTTAGAAATCGGATTTTGATTTTTTTTACAATGTTTTAGAGGTATTATTGATTTAATAAGACAATGAAAACCCCAAGGAACCCATGTAACCCCTTAAGTAGTTAATCTTCCACGCATAGATACCAATTTCATCTTTTGGGACTTGGAAAGTAATATTTTTAGCTTCTGAATCGACTTAACGACCTTTCCATATACATATAATAAATTCTTCGATTATATGAAGTACTGCTTTAAGTAACATCCTAACTTTAATTTTTTGAAAAAATTTTTGTGCCAATTAATAGAATTCTATGTATTTCTAAACTATAAGAAGTAAATACTTAAATATATCTAAACAATACTAATACAAAACATATATTAATATATTATTTAAACTCGTACACATATGTACATATAAAAACACTATTTTCTTTGTCGTAATCCACATTTGTTTGCATAAATAAACTAATTTCCAAACTATGGTGTTAGCATCACCAACTTAAAACCACATTGATAGTCATAGCATTTGAAGAGAAGCATACAAAAATCGCTAAATAATAAAACAATAATAATAACAAACTCATAAAAAATAATAACAACACTAATATCAAAACAAAACAACACTAGTATAAAAACAAGCGCTCGTGTATGGCATAAAAAACGAAGAGCAAGAGGCAGCGCAGCCACTACCGAGTGGTACACTTTGGCGAAAATGGCGTACTTTTGTTGCTGCCTCACCATTGTATAAATATTTTACATATTTCGCTATTTTTAGAACATTTTTATACTTATTGTGTTGCGGCACGTTGTTATCATTACTTTTTGGTTCAATTTCATTTGTTTTTCGTTACGGATGTTTTATTGTTCGAATTGCCTTTTCGGCGGCTGTGTTCACTCAAATTTGGCACAAAAATATGGAACAATTTATATATACTATATATATTTGTAATTCTTCTCTAAAAGCATCAACATGCCGTTGTGCCGTCGAACATCCCGTGAAATACTGACAAGCATATCATATACATATAAATTTGAAGGTAAGGCTGTGTTCACACAGGGAAACCTTTGGTGTTACTCTTCCGGTTCAGACAGAGTAACTCATCTCGGATTATTTTGTGATATTCTAAATTATATTATTTTATTGTAAGTTTTTCTTTCTTTACACTCAAAAATATATTATTTTTGTTTAATTTTTTCCTGATACTGGGATTATTTAAATATTTCTTTTTACTTATATAAAAAATAGAAAATAAATTTTGACCAAGAGTTGCCTTGTCTGAACACAGTCTAAACAGAAGTCGAATACCAACAGAAAAAATACTCAGCCTGCTTCGCCTTTAACTTTTTCTTCTTGTTTACAGTAATTGAGTGTGAATGTCGACACGCCCACTCAGTGGCTGGCACTTTTGACATGCAACAATTCGAGTAAGTGCAGGCAAATACATGAATATATACATATATAAAAATAAATGTGTGTGTGTGTACAAGTAACATGATGCTGATGAAGTCTGCTCCGCGTGGCGCTGCATTGCATACATTTGCATGGCTAACATGTTGAGGTGTTGCATGCCACCGGCTACATGCAACACTGTTACTGCATATTAATATGAGCGCACACACACATATTTGGCATATATTACAACAATTAAATGCATACCATTGACATGCCACACATACACACACACCCGTGCGCACACGCTGTCAATTTGCATAAAAAACTAGAAAGTTCACACTTGCAACACAAATAGCTTGCAGGTGTATTGTAAAGCGAGCGCGAAATTTTTCTGAACTTGCAACACCAAATTCAATTACACAGTTGAAAACACGCCATACATATGGCTGTGTGTGTGTGTGTGAAAAAACATATAAATATGTAAGTTGCAATAACTACTTGCAACATCATATATGTACATGCGACATGTATGTAAGTATTTTTTGTAAGCGTTGCACCATGTTGCTGACAAAAAAAGTCGAAAAGGAAATATGCCAAAAATGCAGCAGCGCATTTTATTTCATTCTCCATTGCTACAAGCTGTTGCATGCACTGTTTATTTATTTATAATAATGTTTTCGCGCTTCTGCAATAACTATTTAAATACAGACATGTTTGTTTATATACACACATAACCTGAAAGGAAATGCACTAGTTGCGAACTGCCGCGCCACTGTTGCATTTAGTACAGTTATTGATACAAGCTCTTCAATTCTTTTAACTGAAGCTGAGTTCACACACGGCAACTTTTTTTTTGTAGAAGAAAATTGGACGAATTTTTAATTATTTTGTTTACTATGTATAGTTTTTACTAATATAATGCGATTCGTTAAACACTCTGATATTATAGTTGTTTCAATGTTTTTGTTTTTGTGACCCGATTCCATGGCATATTTTCTACCTCAAGTCGTTAGAGCGCTGAAATTTTGTTAAATATTTAAAGCTACATATTGTAGCAACTTTGAAGCTAGCTTAAGGGTTTTGTCGAGTAAAAAGGCCTATTTTCAATATTTTTATTTCTATGTAAAAAATTATTTATTTAAATAATAATTTCTGAAATTTTCAAAAAAAAAAATTAAAACTCCACCATTGTTTCACCATTTCCAAAGACCCCTCGGAAATAAAGTGCGTCCGCCTTGTCAGCATGACTCCTGACAAGATCATCCAAAATGAAAAACAAAAACAAAAAATAATTGTTTTTTGGTAAGACCATAAACTCGTGCTTGAACGAAGGAAAGACAAAAAAGTAAAAATTGGAATTTTGGCAGATATTTTTCCAAAAAAAAAAAATGTCTGTCAAATTTGCTTGACATTTTTTTTTAAATAGTTGTAATTGAAAAAACAAATAAAATCCTTCGTTCAAGCACGAGTAAATTGTATCTCGAACACCTGTGCAAAATTGTATCAAGATCGGTTGAGTAGTTTTCGAGAACATTTGACAACCGACTTTGAAAACACGGTTTCGAGAAGAACGCTTTTAAAATTTTGAGTAACAATAATACCTGACTTGGAGCGCATACCTTCCAAAGGCCGTAATCGCCGAAACTATTATTCGGATCGGATTTCGGAATTTAGGATACTATTTTCTTAGATCTTGTAGAAATTAATAAGCAAGAAATAAAAAAATATATTTTTTGAACCCACGAAACCTCTGTAGGGGTTAGTGGTAGTCAGGATATTTTGTTTGCATTTTGGTTCAGTGTAATATCTTAAAAGCATTCTCTGAAAATTTGAAGTTGATCCGATAATTAGTTTTCAAGTTATTCGACAAATAACAACAAGCGCTCGGGCACTCCAAAACGCTGGTGAGGAGCTTTAAATGCGTGTTTTTCCAAAACTATGTTTTTTGAACTGGTGACAATTGTAACTCAAAACCCGATTAGATTAGAGTAGATTTCCATGCAATTTATACACCGCCGTCCAAGAAGTGCGATGGACGGGACAAGGACGGAAGAAGGTGGGTCCTTGTGACATCTACTACAGCGGCCATATAAAGGAGCGCAAATTCGGTGTTGGATTTGTGGTGGGAGAGAGACTACGTCGCCGAGTCCTGGCATTCACCCCGGTGGATGAACGTCTTGCCACAATCCGCATCAAAGCGAGGTTCTTCAACATATCGCTGATTTGCGCCCACGCCCCAACGGAAGAGAAGGACGATGCGACCAAAGATGCTTTCTATGAGCGCCTAGAACGCATCTATGAGCGCTGCCCCCGCCACGATGTCAAAATCGTGCTTGGCGATTTTAACGCCAGGGTGGGTAAAGAAGGTGTCTTTGGCACAACAGTCGGAAAATTCAGCCTCCATGACGAAACATCGCCAAACGGCCTGAGGCTGATCGACTTCGCTGGGGCCCGAAATATGGTTGTCTGTAGTACCAGATTCCAGCATAAAAAAATTCATCAAGCAACGTGGCTGTCCCCTGATCGAAACACGCGCAATCAAATCGATCACGTTGTGATAGACGGAAGACATGTCTCCAGTGTTTTAGACGTGCGTACGCTCCGAGGACCAAACATTGACTCGGACCATTATCTAGTAGCAGCAAAGATACGCACTCGCCTCTGTGCAGCAAAGAACGCCCGTCAACAAACACAAGGAAGGTTCGACGTCGAAAAGCTGCAATCACAACCGACAGCCGAACGATTTTCTACTCGACTTGCACTCCTGCTCTCGGAGAGCACTCATCAGCATCTCGATATAAGGGAGCTGTGGAACGGCATCTCAAACTCATTGCATACCGCTGCAGCCGAAACAATTGGTCTCCGGCAACGCCAAAAAACCAGTTGGTACGATGAGAATTGTCGTTCCGCAGTGGAGAGAAAACAGACTGCCTACCTCGCAACGTTGCGATCGACCACAACACGTTCGGGGTGGGATAGATATCGAGAACTGAAGAGGGAAGCGAGACGCATTTGCAGACGTAAAAAGAAAGAGGCCGAAATGCGTGAGTATGAAAAGCTTGAAAAGCTGGCCGACATGGGTAATGCTCGAAAATTTTATGAAAAGATGAGGCGATTAACAGAAGGTTTCAAGACCGGAGCATTATCATGTAGGGACCGAGAAGGTAATCTGGTAACGGATGTCCAGAGCACACTGGGATTATGGAGGGAACACTTCTCCGACCTGCTCAATGGCAGTGAAAGTACAACACCAGGAGATGGCGAACCCGATTCCCCAATCGATGACGATGGAATAGATGTTCCATTACCCGACCATGAAGAAATTCGAATAGCAATTACCCGCTTGAAGAACAACAAAGCGGCGGGGGCCGATGGATTACCGGCCGAGCTATTCAAATACGGCGGCGAAGAACTGATAAGGTGCATGCATCAGCTTCTTTGTAGAATATGGTCGGAAGAAAGCATGCCTGACGATTGGAATCTTAGTGTGCTCTGCCCAATCCATAAGAAGGGAGACCCCACAATCTGCGCCAACTACCGTGGTATAAGTCTCCTCAATATCGCATATAAGGTTTTGTCGAGCGTATTGTGTGAAAGACTAAAGCCCACCGTCAACGAACTGATTGGACCTTATCAGTGTGGCTTTAGACCTGGAAAATCTACAATGGACCAGATATTCACCATGCGCCAAATCTTGGAAAAGACCCGAGAGAGAAGAATCGATACCCACCATCTTTTTATCGATTTTAAAGCTGCCTTCGATAGCACGAAAAGGAGCTGCCTTTATGCCGCGATGTCTGAATTTGGTATCCCTGCAAAACTAATACGGCTATGTAAGCTGACGTTGAGCAACACCAAAAGCTCCGTCAGGATCGGGAAGGACCTCTCCGAGCCGTTCGATACCAAACGAGGCTTCAGACAGGGTGACTCACTATCGTGCGACTTCTTCAATCTATTGCTGGAAAAAATAATACGAGCTGCAGAACTAAATAGAGAGGGTACAATCTTCTACAAGAGTGTACAGCTCCTGGCGTATGCCGATGATATTGATATCATCGGAAGCAACAACCGCGCCGTTTGTTCTGCGTTTTCCAGACTAGATAAAGAAGCGAAGCGTATGGGTCTGGTGGTGAATGAGGACAAGACGAAATATCTCCTGTCATCAAACAAACAGTCAGCGCACTCGCGTCTTGGCTCCCACGTCACTGTTGACAGTCATAACTTTGAAGTTGTAGATAATTTCGTTTATCTGGGAACCAGCATTAACAACACCAACAATGTCAGCCTTGAAATCCAACGCAGAATCACTCTTGCCAACAGGTGCTACTTTGGACTGAGTAGGCAATTGAAAAGTAAAGTCCTCTCTCGACGAACCAAAATCAAACTCTATAAGTCGCTCATTATTCCCGTCCTGATGTATGGCGCTGAAGCGTGGACGATGACAACATCCGATGAGACGACTCTTGGGGTTTTCGAGAGAAAGGTTTTGCGCAAGATTTATGGTCCTCTAAACATTGGCAACGGCGAATACCGCAGACGATGGAACGATGAGCTGTACGATTTATACGACGACATTGACATAGTTCAGCGAATAAAAAGACAGCGGCTACGCTGGCTAGGTCATGTTGTACGGATGGAAGAAAACACTCCAGCTCTGAAAGTATTCGATGCAGTACCCGCTGGAGGAAGCCGCGGAAGAGGACGACCTCCACTCCGGTGGAAAGACTAAGTGCAAAGTGACCTGGCTTCACTTGGTGTTTCCAGTTGGCGCCAAAAAGCAAAAAGGAGGAATGAGTGGCGCGCTCTGGTGGATTCGGCTATAATCGCTTAAAGCGGTTCCTACGCCAAATATATATATATATAACTGAAGAAGACCTGACCGAAGCTTTTTTTTCAAAAATTTCGATATTTTAAGACCAATTAACTGTTGATTTTTTTCATGAAAATCTATAAAAAATTTTCCTGAGGTCGCCATTTTGTTGATTTTTGAAAAGGCTGCGATCAGGCCCAGGATATATAAAACTAATTTTCTTATCCGATAGAATTTAGATGACTATACAAGGACTTATGATTGTCATCACAAGGACCTTTTTTTTGGAACTGAGGCAACACAAACAGTTACACATTTGGAAACTATAAATTATTATTTTTTTCACATTTTCGTGACTTCAAGTCAAAAATTATGTCAAAATGCCATATTATTACTTTTGTAAAATAACACGATTTAATGCAAAAAAAAAAATACTGAAAATCTCATTTTGTGACCCTGAATACCCCTAACCCCTTAAGCTAGTTGGAATAACGCGAGATTGTTTTAATTCACCCTAGCTTACCATTTAGCATGTCCGAGTATTTATAGGCAAATTATCTACAGATTACATTTATATCTACTCATATTTTTTACCGAATTCATATTCTACAATTGGCATCGGTAATATGTATGTAGGTATATCAACTCATTATATTTGCATTCAATTAAAATTTGTGCAATGCAATATTTTTTTTTATTTTGCGTATTGCAGCATAATTATACGCATTCACCGTGAAAGCGCTAATTTCTAGGTCAAAAAATTTTGATATCTGCATATAATTTCTTTACAAAGCTATTGAATGTACAAATACTCACATATGTATCTATGAATTTATTTATAGATAATAAATAAAAAATGAAAAATCTTGCGGTCAAAAGTTAATTTTTATGAGTATCCATTAATAACACAATGCTTATTTACACTGTAATAATATAAATACTTAATAGATTACGGTAAAAAGCCAATTAATTTTTTTTTTTTCAACTTTTATGAAATTGATTATCTGATTGATGGCACTTTGTGTGCCAATTTATATATTTTATATATTTATTATTTTTTTTTACAAATTCAACCAGTCGCTGCTTTTAATTGAAAATGCAACAATTTATATGGAGATATGTATTGAAATGTATTTACATTCGATTTTAAGTGATAAAATAGTTAACGGGGGAGCATTAATTGAAAATTTAAAAAAAATATTCTGTTAAATTATATTTCACTTTCTTCATCAGATACATATAGACTATAAACATATCCTCCTTATAGCACTTTTTATCATTATTCAACAAACCAAGCAATCTATCTCATTTCTTATTTTCTTAGCTTCTTTTATAAATTCTTACGTATCTCTGTAATGTTGATTGACATTCCATTTAACTTGTTTAATTACAGCTGAGCTCCACAGACACAAATGGTTGCCACTTAATGTCTACCTCACCCATGCAAGCATATGCAATACAAGAGAATGTTGATGCGAGACTGTTGCTAAACAACGCGGGGCCAACACAAGAGACAATCTTACGGTGAGTAGTGAAAAACTTATACAGTGTTCAATTTAAATGTAGTCTTAGATCTATTTACACACTGAAACATAATTTAATAATAACACAAAAACAACAAATTTCAAATGATCAGAATTAGGGATGTTGTAGTCTTCAAGAACTGTAGAAAACTAACTAAACTAATTTCTTTATATTTTCGATCACGCAACTATTAATTCAAATTAACCCTTAAGGGGTTAAGGATAGTCAAGGACACGAAAAAATGAGAATTTTTTTTTGCTATTAAATCAAAGTAAAGTAGTTATATGGTTAGGTTAGGTTAGGTTAGGTTAGGTTTGTAGGCAGATCTCTGCAAAGACAGAAGATCTCACTTAGACAGCCAGGCGCTGTCCATTGTGGTACCAATAAAACTCCCCGTGGATCAAAGACCTTTAAGATTCAGCAAACCGCTTGGAATCCGTTATAAATTTCTTAAGACTAGTAATATCGATTCTAGCCAATTCGCTAGGATCGTCAAAAAGGGCTTTCGGAGGTGTTTCAACCTCAGTCTGGCAAAAGCTGGACAATGCAGTAGGAAATGCTTAGATGATTCCATCTCGCCTTCCTCCATACAGCTTTGGCAACTTGCATCTGCTACGATCCCAAGTCTAACCGCATGGGTACCCATTGGACAATGTCCAGTAAGTACACCTATGATTGCGCTGAGATGGACCTTGCCCAGAGAAAGCAGTTGAAAGGACCGCTTACGCTCCACAGAGGGCCAAAAGGACCTCGCCACTGCACAAGTACTGGTAGTTGACCAGCGTTTGACGAGCTCATGCGTAGTCTGCATGTCCAGCGTTCTTGCGCAGGTGGACCATGGACTAGCAATGCGCTCCCATTCCGACGTCAATGTAGCTAGGGTACCCTCCCTTGCAAGCTTGTCCGCTATACAGTTACCAGCGATCCCGCGGTGACCGGGTACCCACACTAGTCGGATTGCAAAATAGCTGGAAGCTATTGATAAGGATCTAAGACACTCCTTAACTATCACAGAGCGTATTGTCATCGATTCCAATGCCAGTATTGCCGCCCTGCTGTCGGAGTGAATACATACCTCTCTAAAAGAGGCCACCATACGAAGCAGTGCGTCCACTGCTACTTTGATCGCAACGACCTCTGCTTGGAAGACACTACAGTGGTCAGGTAGCCTAAAGCTGGTATTGATAGAAAGCTTTCTACAGAAAACTCCCCCTCCTGGGCCTAATCAAAGTTTTTTTTTTTCAAAAATTAACAAAATGGCGGCCTCAAGAATTTTTTTCCTAGATTTTCGGGAAAAAATCAACAGTTATTTGGTCTTAAAAAATCGAAATTAAAAAAAATCCTTCGATCAGACCTGAGTTTATTATATATTCTGAAAGCTGTATGAATTTCATTAAAATCTACTGAGCGGTTATCGAGTTACAGTTCAAAAAAAACATAGTTTTGATAAAAACGCATTAAAAGTTTCACACTTGTGTGTTGGAGCGCCCGAGCGATCTTTGTTATTTGTCGAATAACTCGAAAAGTTATTATCGAATCAACTTCAAATTTTCTGATCTGTTCAATATCGCTTGATATTAGGCTCTTATTTTGATATGAAAACTTAGTAATTAAACTGTGAATATTTTTGGATTATTTTTAAATTATTATTAAACTGTTTTTGACATAAAGCCTCGAAACAATAAAATTAATAGACTGTAAATAATTCTAATTTCGTTATGACCATAAAAATCTTTGTGAATGATTTTTTTCCTATTCAAGAATACATACAAGCATTCAAATCTTTGATAAAATTCATGAGAAAATCAACAGAGACAAATTAGCACTCACCAAGCCATTCAAATTACCTTTGTTATTTCCAGTTTGATTTTTCGATCTAGTATTAGCATATATGTATAAGAAGATTTCAGCTAATTATAAACACTTTGTAAGCATGTATTTTATCTTTACAAAAATATGTGATCCCACTGTACTTTAAAAATAGTATCATAATTAATGAAGACACAAGTAGGTAGTCTAGCAAACAAGAATGTCCAATTTCCTTTTTTTTTGCAATTAGACAAATTGTAATTTCATAAGTCAACGAAAATATTTTACTAGCTAATATTTTTGCTGGCAAATTAAACGTCAACCCGAATTGCCAAAACACATAAAAATCTCGTTAAAATCCCACAATTTCTGGCCACATTTATTTCCCAATTACAAATGTGATAAAATTTTTAAGTACTCATAAGTGTGCACATAAAAAAACAGAAATTATTTCAAATTTACATGTGCTCGTCTACACCAAAAGTACGTTTAGTCGGTGTTTGTTAGTTTTCTTAGTAGAAGAAGGGACCAAAATTGTAAAATGGCTATATTAGTGGAGGTGAAATGTACTTTTGACAATATAATAATATAAATTTCTCTAGTTTGTTCGGGTGCTTAAAATTTTATATATATATGGGGATTCAAGAACAGTTTTGAAGACCAATTCGTAACTAAGCACATTTAAAATTCCAAAATATTTTGTAATATCTTTATCTACTCAAATTTACTTAATATAATTTAATTAGATGAAATCTCTTACGGTTTAGTATCAAACGAATTAATATTTCTTAGTCTCTGTCATTATGGACATACATTTAATATTGGGTTAATGTGAAAGTTTATTTTATTCTATGTGATTAGTGTTTGACTTATGTTTCGGTCCAAATTTCAGTCCATAACCATTCAAACATTAGTTAACCTACGACAAATAGTTGGAATAAATTTAATAAAATTATTTTTCACAGCAGCTGTGTTGATATGTACATTCAATAGCAGAGTTCTGTTTATAAAATCACAATTCTCTTGATACCCCAAATTTATTTATAATGCGCCATATTTTCATATAAAAATGTGTCTTATAGCATAATACCATAACAAGGATTATTCCTGGATGATTAAGTGGTACATATTAGTATATAAAGACCCTTAAATCAATAATAAAGTGATTATTTTGCTCTAGTTGGTCGATAAATTTTGTGTTTTTTTCAGAGTCAGCTCAGTTCGTTGAAGTTTGAGTTGTGATTTCCTTTAATAATATTAATTTCTATAAATTTTATTCCAATATTTTCGAATACTTATATCAATATCATATCAAAATAGGCATCCTAAAGGCCTAAGTGCGTCTTGAGACATCCATTTTAATTTTACTTCAACATCATAAAAGTTGATTTATTATATTAGGTTGGCAAATATCTCCTTCCTTTCCGTCTTTTGAATTTCGCGGCTATTTATCAAGTTGAAGTTGTCGTCTAGATGCAAACAGATTTATCGAACGAAACGGCGCATATTTGAACTAAATCCGATCACTGTAACACTTTTTATAAAGAGCATTGAATAAAGAGCAAAAAAGCGAAAGGGACATATTTGCCAACCTAATAATTGGCAAAATCGAGTGTCAAAGTTCAAAGGTATATTGTAGAACCCCATCATATTTTCATAATAACTTTGAAAACAGACAAGTCATTCCTTAAGAAGCAATAACATTCGCTGGTTCTTTGCCATTTTTAGGATGCTCTATTTTAAGAAGACTTCCTGGCTTTCGTTTCGTAGTTGTTCATATACTTTTATAGCTGAATATATAATATTTTAATTACACAAATTCTTCATAATTCTTATTTGTTCACCTATTAAATTTAATTTTAAAACTAATAAAATTCTTGATAAAATGTAATTATATTATAATATGTTAATTATATGAATTTTGAATTTATTACTTGTAATTAATTAGTAAAAAAATTATTGAAATATTAAATTGATATTTTACAATATGCTTATTTAAAAGAAATATTGTACATAATATAACACCATACATATCGCAATCCCAGCATATTTATTGTATATTGTACACAAGTACATATATCAAAAAAAATTCACCAGCATTATTTTTATTTCCCATTCTATTGGCCGAAAAAATCCTGTTTAACCAAATCATCGCTGTTCTATGTCAACATAACATCGCCACATTGTCATAATGACCTTTACATCATGTAAAATTATTTCAACGCCTACCATCATCAATAATACCCCGGTCATGCAACATTAACCCGCCACTCATGTCACCATCACAATGACTCATGCCTTTTCATCTACTAACCAAACAAAAAATGCAGCAAACAGAATGGCTATGCGCCACTAAGCACAGCAATAACAACAACCGTCAACCATTGTGCTAAAGTATGTGATCCTATTCATTCGCAGCAAACAACAGATTTAATACAACAACAACACCAACAACAAAACGGCACAGCTGCAACAGAATTGCAATTGGAAAGTGCGACAACTTTTCAATTCACCTCGCCAACTGCGACGTTTAAGCGCAAAAAGCAGCAACAGCAACTACAAAAACAACAGCAACAACAATTCGAACACCATCAATACCACAACAACAATAACAATAACTGTGTCAGCAATCAAACAGTGACAGCAACGGTAATTAATAATTCACTGGCAATCGAAGAGTCACAGTCGAAATCAAAGTCACCCAGTCGCGCTAGTGTTGAGAGTGGCAGCAATGTGCAACAACATGCCACAACAACAGCAACCACGTCGATTATATTGAATGGCATAGGTGTGGCAGCAATAACAAAAGCGACCAAAGCAATAACGGTTGACGATATTTTGACAATTGGTGGTGGTGGTGCTGCTGGATACATTGGCAGCAGTGCGAAAACAACAGCAACAACAACAAACATACGTACACCGCGCACCAATCGCACCTTGCCACGCATCGCAACAACCACAACAACACCACGCGCTGCATATGCAGCTGACAAGCTCGATCTAGTGGTGGGCAACCACTCGCACAACAAACGGCAACGTGCCACAGCCAAGGTGAAACAGGCTGCACAACAACAACAACGCCAACTAGCGTTGCAACAACACGCGCTGCCAAAGAGTATGACCGCAGGTGCTGCCGGCGGCGGTAGTAGCAGTGCGACTGGCAGTGGCAATAGCAGTAATCACAGCAACAGTAACAACAACAATAATAACAACAGCAATACACTACACAAAGCGAACAGCATACTCATGGACAGTTTGGGTGCACATTTGGAGTTGGTGGGTTGGCGCAAGAAATGCCTCTACGGCCTGCTGGTGCTGCTAATGCTGCTCATCATCACAAATCTGGTGTTGACATTGTGGATACTGAAAGTGATGGAATTCACGACGGTGAGTAAACCCAACCAAACACATTGCTGTTGCTTGCAACAAATTATACTTATGCGCTCATGCCACATATTTGCAGCAAAGCTGTTTGTTGCCACACACACATACAAAAACAACAACAACAACATCGCTGAGTCACATTCCGATCGTATTGAAGCGACCGGTTGACATCCGGAGGCATTCAACTGCTATATGTTGTTGTTGTTGTATGTGTGTCTGTGTGTACGCATAAATCACTTTACATATTTGCCTCATTAACCAGCACAATTGTTGTTAATTGACCTTCAATGATGGTTTTTGGGTCTTATCACCATTGCAGGACGGCATGGGTCAGCTGAAGATAGTGCCAGGCGGTATACAGCTCACCGGACAGGCGCTCATAATGGATATGCTGCGCGCATCGACAATACGCTCAAGGCATGGCCAGCCGATAGCGATAGGTAAGTGCCACATATTTCTATATATACATATAAGAGTGTGTCTGTGTGCATCAAAGACGTGCAACATGCTAGAGGGTGATAAATGTAGACATAAACACATAAACGAACGATGAATTGCACTTGCACACATATACATACATACTTCTTACAAGCTTATCTCCTATATATATATATGGACATATATGTATGATACTTAAATGTCCATCTATATGTCCTCATAGCTATATCTGTGTGCTGCCACATGACATGCAAATTTGTTTGTCTGCGATTTGCCGCAATTTATATGCCGCCTGCATGACACACAGCCACAAATACCTTCAAATACTTACAAATATATATGTACACCTGCACATTTAAGCATTGTGAATATGCACACTAATAAGCATATGTATGAATAAATCTAGAAATGTGTAAACATTTAGTCGGATAATGTTTGTCTGATAACGTCACGGTGCGATAAGATATTTACGCACGTAATTTATTATGGTGATGTCCCTATTAATATTCATTTTGCATAAATTTACAAATGTTGAGATTATGTGGCGCCTAAAAGCCTTTATTGCCAACAACAACAAATCTCAGCTTTAGCTAGCTCATGTTGAATTTAAGCATTCACTTCCCGGGAATTAGTTGTTTGTCATCTTACCTTTATGGTATTATATTATTTGTTGTCGTTTTGCTGTTTTTATGCTTGTAGGCACTCCCCTACGTAAAATAATATATTATTTTTAAAAATCTTTGGTAAAAGCTCAGTATTTGTGATTTATTATTTATCTACAAAGACGAAATTGCTTTAAATGATATTTGTTTAGAAGTATTACATACATACATTTATATGAATTTAACAAACCGTCAAGTCGGGTCTTCCTTCTTCTGCCTTAACTTAATTGCCCAAATATTGGATCACACAAAAAAAATATGGGCAGATTTTTTATAAAAAAAAATTAATAATATTTGTATCTTTAAAGAAGAAATTTTCTTGTCAACATCTGAAAGACTTTCAGAAGATTTTCTTAACTTCGATGAATTAGCACAATTTTGTAATATGTTTTCCGATTAACTTTTTTATAAAGATTGCAACAATATTTCAATATTAAAGACTGAATTCTTCAACTAATTCTTGAACACCTTATTTACGACATACTTTTATAATTGGGGTACTCACAAGTTGTCGTAAAGTGTCGAAAAGTCATAAAGTCTTATAGTTAAAACAGTGAACGACGAAACCCGTAAACGAAGAGAGCCGAAACGACCTGTCTTATGAGATTTCAATGTAAAACAGTCATCACCGCTTCTACCGCCCGCTTCTACCGTACGCTACCGTAGATATTCTAGTCATTCGGATTTTTCCCGTAGAGAAGAGTCGGCCACTTCTCACTCTCGAGTCTCTTACAACACACGGTTACCAGGACCGATATTTTGTATTAATTAAAAAATAAACTTTAAAATATTTAAAATTTTCTCACTAACTCAAATTTAATTTTTTTTTAAATAATAAGATTATTTATAATAGTTTGATTCCAGTTTTGATCTTTTATATTATGAGAAATCAAAACTGAAAAGCTAAATGTGTGAAAACCAATCTAGACAAGTTGAGCTATGGTAATATTTGGTCATAACTTTTGACAAGTTTTTGTTGCTACGGGCGACAAGTACGGACAAGCGGAACGTTTTTCATTATTTCAACTATTACACTGGTTTAACAAAATTCTGATTTCTGATTAAATTTTTTTTTTTTGATTTCGTTTAATTTGTGTTTTTGTTTTTCTTTTGGCCAAACAAAAAACTTGTATTTTAATCTGAATATTGACGTAAATACACTATGTACTAAGTATAGTGTCCCTATCGTCCACGCCAAAAAAGAAAGCAACTTTCCGAAAGGATAATCCAACGGAAGACCCGAATATAAATATCAAATAGATTTTTAGTTGCAACACCGTCGTCCTTTATATAAGCTAAGTTGAGGTGAAATTCTGTCTAGGCGAACGCATTTCGAGGCGTACACTTTTGCGACCATTTAATAAAAAAAAACAAGCTGAGCGATACATTTTCATAAATGTCATCTCCATCTTCATCGTCGCTCTCGTACATAAGGAAATATTAAAAAAAATGGGGAAATGAAATTCGCGTATAATGATGAAACTCAGTTGAGTCAAGTAGGATGAGATTCTAGCGCTTCTATTTTTTATATATTTTTTTGTCATTTTTTTTAACCGAAATAATTATTTAGTTTTGTTGTTTTTTAGTTAATCAGTCCATTTATCACAATAAAATTATAACGAGGTGTTCACAACCATCGTATTTTTTAACATTTTCATTTATGACTTATAACTTTATGACAACTTGTGAGTACCCTAAATATATATTGTTTTCTCAATTTTAAGTATGTATGTATGTGATTGGCGTTGCAACCGTTTAGCCGGTTATAGCCGAATCGACGATAGTGCGCCACCTGTCTCTCTCCTTCGCAGTTCGGCGCCAGTTGGAGATCCCAAGTGTAACCAGGTCGCTCTCCACCTGGTCCCTCCAACGGAGTGGAGGCCTTCCCCTTCCTCGGCTTCCTCCGGCGGGTACTGCATCGAACACTTTCAGGGCTGGAGTGTTTTCGTCCATTCGGACAACATGACCTAGCCAGCGTAGCCGCTGTCTTTTTATTCGCTGAACTATGTCAATGTCGTCGTATAACTCGTACAGCTCATCGTTCCATCGTCTGCGGTATTCGCCGTTGCCAATGTTCTGAGGACCATAAATCTTGCGCAAAATTTTCCTCTCGAAAACTCCTAGTGTCGTCTCATCTGATGTTGACATCGTCCAAGCTTCTGCACCGTAAAGCAGGACGGGAATGATAAGCGACTTGTAGAGCTTGATTTTGGTTCGTCGAGAGAGGACTTTACTGTTCAATTGCCTACTCAGTCCAAAGTAGCACCTGTTGGCAAGAGTTATTCTGCGCTGGATTTCGAGGCTGACATTGTTCGTGTTATTGATGCTGGTTCCCAGGTATACGAAATTATCTACGACCTCGAAGTTATGACTGTCAACAGTGACGTGGGAGCCAAGACGCGAATGCGCCGACTGTTTGTTTGATGACAGGAGATATTTCGTCTTGTCCTCATTCACCTCCAGACCCATTCGCTTCGCCTCCTTATCCATGCGGGAAAAAGCAGAACAAACGGCGCGGTTGTTGCTTCCGATGATATCAATATCATCTGCGTACGCCAGGAGCTGTACACTCTTGTAGAAGATTGTACCTTCTCGGTTTAGCTCTGCAGCTCTTATAATTTTTTCCAGCATCAGGTTAAAGAAGTCGCACGATAGCGAGTCACCTTGTCTGAAGCCTCGTTTGGTATCGAACGGCTCGGAGAGGTCCTTCCCAATCATGACGGAGCTTTTGGTGTTACTCAACGTCAATTTACACAGCCGTATTAGTTTTGCGGGGATACCAAATTCAGACATCGCGGCGTAAAGGCAGCTCCTTTTCGTGCTGTCGAAAGCAGCTTTAAAATCGACAAAAAGGTGGTGTGTGTCGATCCTCTTTTCTCGGGTCTTTTCCAAGATTTGGCGCATGGTGAATATCTGGTCAGTTGTCGATTTTCCAGGTCTAAAGCCACACTGATAAGGTCCAATCAGTTTGTTGACGGTGGGCTTTAGTCTTTCACACAATACGCTCGATAGAACCTTGTATGCGATATTTAGGAGGCTGATCCCACGGTAATTGGCGCAGATTGTGGGATCTCCCTTTTTATGGATTGGGCAGAGCACACTGAGATTCCAATCGTCAGGCATGCTTTCTTCCGACCATATTCTGCAAAGAAGCTGATGCATGCACCTTATCAGTTCTTCGCCGCCGTATTTGAATAGTTCTGCCGGTAATCTATCGGCCCCCGCTGCTTTGTTGTTCTTCAAGCGGGTAATTGCTATTCGAATTTCTTCATGGTCGGGTAATGGAACATCTATTCCATCGTCATCGATTGGGGGATCGGGTTCGCCATCTCCTGGTGTTGTACTCTCACTGCCATTCAGCAGTTCGGAGAAGTGTTCCCTCCATAATCCCAGTATGCCCTGGGCATCGGTTACCAGATTACCACCTTGGTCTCTACATGAGGATGCTCCGGTCTTGAAACCTTCGTTAAGTCGCTTCATTTTTTCATAAAATTTTCGAGCATTCCCTCTGTCTGCCAGCTTCTCAAGCTCTTCGTACTCACGCATTTCGGCCTCTTTCTTTTTTTGTCTGCAAATGCGTCTCGCTTCCCTCTTCAGCTCTCGGTATCTATCCCATCCCGCACGTGTTGTGGTCGTTTGCAATGTTGCGAGGTAGGCAGTCTGTTTTCTCTCCGCTGCGAGACGGCACTCCTCATCGTACCAGCTTGTTTTTTGTCGTTGCCGAAAACCAATTGTTTCGGCTGCAGCGGTACGCAGTGAGTTTGAGATGCCGTTCCACAGTTCCCTTATACCGAGATGCTGATGAGTGCTCTCAGAGAGCAGGAGTGCAAGTCGAGTAGAGTATTTCGTGGCTGTCTGTTGCGATTGCAGCTTTTCGACGTCGAACCTTCCTTGTGTTTGTTGACGGGCATTCTTTGCTGCACAGAGGCGGGTGCGTATCTTCGCTGCGACCAGATAATGGTCCGAGTCTATATTTGGTCCTCGGAGCGTACGCACGTCTAAAACACAGGAGACATGTCTTCCGTCTATCACAACGTGATCGATTTGGTTCCGCGTGTTTCGATCAGGAGACAGCCAAGTAGCTTGATGTATTTTCTTATGTTGGAATCTGGTACTACAGACGACCATATTTCGGGCCCCAGCGAAGTCGATCAGCCTCAGGCCGTTTGGCGATGTTTCGTCATGGAGGCTGAATTTTCCGACTGTTGTGCCAAAGACACCTTCTTTACCCACCCTGGCGTTAAAATCACCAAGCACGACTTTTACATCGTGGCGGGGGCAGCGCTCATAGGTGCGTTCTAGGCGCTCATAGAAAGCATCTTTGGTCACATCGTCCTTCTCTTCCGTTGGGGCGTGGGCGCAAATCAGCGATATGTTGAAGAACCTCGCTTTGATGCGGATTGTGGCTAGACGTTCATCCACCGGGGTGAATGCCAGGACTCTGCGACGGAGTCTCTCTCCCACCACAAATCCAACACCAAATTTGCGCTCCTTTATATGCCCGCTGTAGTAGATGTCACAAGGACCCACCTTCTTCCGTCCTTGTCCCGTCCATCGCACTTCTTGGATGGCGGTGATGTCAGCCTTAAGTCGTATGAGGACATCAACCAGCTGGGCAGAGGCACCTTCCCAATTAAGGGTCCGGACATTCCAGGTGCATGCCCTTATATCATTATCCTTAAAACGTTTGCAGGGGTCGTCATCAAAAGGGGGGTGTCTCATCCGAGGCTTTCGTAGATTTTTCATTGGGGGGTGTTTTTATGTGGTGGGTCCCAAACCCTACGCACAACCGCATAAGCGGGCTTCGCCTTCTCACTTTAGCTCGCCTTCAAACGGATGTCTGTTGGCTACCCAGAGGATACTTGGTCTAAAACCGGAAGTAGTGAGCTGCTTGAACCATGTGGAGAAGAATCGTTTCTGGCCACTCCCAAGTGAGTGACAATCAAAAACTTTCCTCACTTGCGTGAACTTCTACACATGATCCCATCCTCAATTTTAAGTAGTAGGCAGCAACTCTGTTCCAAAGCACATTGTATTTGAAGGTATATTTTAATATAATTTAATTTACTTACTTCAGCTGCCAATTCTATTCCAAACTGTGTGTAAATCCAAAAATACCTTCCCAAAGAGCTCTCTTACATCTTTAGTATACATTCCTGTAATATTTTCGATTTTTATATTCATATTGTGGCAAATCTAATCCAAAACATTACCTAATTAAAGCCCACCAACATTAAAGTCTTCAAAGCTCGAGCTACTTAATATTTTTTTTTTTGCTTTGGCATTTCAAAACCTTTCTTGAATTCTTGTCCGAAAACAGAAAAATTAATTTCCCTTTAATTTATTGTTTTAGTGCAACTTAATTGATCTCTAACATTTTTAATTAAATTTTGTGTACTGATGTATTGGACTGGATTTCATTCCAAAAGAATTGCGCCGACTTGGTGATCAAGAAGGAATCAAGCCAATTTACGCAACCCTCTTCTTATGTGCACCGTATTAGTCAGGCCATTCTGCTTCCACTGGATATAAGTTGGGTGAGGGAAAACATCCCAGTCGCTATTTTCCAAATAGTTTTTAACCAATCTTGTATCATGCGACCGAGCCTTGTCATGATAGATAGAGATATTGATTAGTACGTTTATATAGTTTTATTTTATATATTTTTGAAAATCAGTGTATCTTGTCATTTTCATTGAACCGACAACATTACACTCAAAATTTACCAATTCAAAATTTAAATTCGAACAAGTTCGACACAATCTGATATACTTTTCAGCACCTTTTCCACATTCTTATCCGCCAACACGCCGAATGCTGTCAAATGTAAAACTATTACTCACCTAGGAAAAAATAAATAAATAAGAAATTCAAAAATCACAACTTAGATTGCAACCAGATTGTAGATATAACCTTTGGTATGCGCTGCATATTTCATACCAACAAATACACGTATAAACGACCTTAAGAAATTACAAGACACTAAGAAAATATAAAGCTAAAATTCAGCAAATCGCAATGGAAAAATTAAAACTTACCAAGAATAAATAAATCTTGCGGCACTCAACACAATGTGGAGGGCGCTGAAAGCAACGGTGTCACGCACGAATACATTTCACCACAATCAAATATGTTTGTATGTATGTGTGTATGTGTTGGTGAGCATGCAGTTAGGTGTGTGCGATGCGCTGACTGGCATTGCACAATTACAGATAAAAGTAGAGAAAGACAGATGGGATTTTCAACTAATGACAACATTAAGGTATAAGAAGTCACGGTAACACAGTGGACCGCAGCTGAGGCGATAAGATGCTGCAGAGGGTGTATGCTGCGTACATATGTTTGGTGATAGCGGCAATTCCACCTCAGTGGCCCGAATGCAATCTTTAAATTTCCACAACGTCTTACACGTTGGTGTTACAGTTGAGAGGGGGCGAAGGAGGGATGGACCACACTAGGAAGTGAAACAAATTTCCTTCGTTCCGTGTGTCTTTTTGCCAAGGTTGACTGCTCCATTGGTGGCCGTGACTTGCAGAATCGTGCTAGCACAAATTTTATTTCCGTTTCCGCTATCATGTCACACTAATCTTGCGGCTTGCTTGCAAGCGAGATGTGTGAGTGCGCACTATTTGCTTTTTTACTTGCTGCGAAGTGATTGTGGTTCGTGGCTGCGGTAGTGCGCTGATGGCAACACATTTGTTATGCGGCTTGTTTGGCGGTGCACGTGCCCCTACTCGTCTCTTATTTATTGCTATTTATATTACATATAGTTGACATTTTGTATATTTGATTTCACTATCTGCGCTCACAAATCTCACTCATATTTATGTTGTAATATTTCCTTAACATTCTTTTTTTCGGTACTCTACCCGGATGGATGTCATCATCAACGCCGTAATTCACATTGACTGCCACAAAACTAAAAAACCAAAAATACAAATCAACAAAATAAAATATAAACAAAATGTCACACTCAACCGCCGTTGAAACAACAACAATCTTGTACAAACATCAAACATTCATATCGACCATAAACCAAATGGGAATTGTGGTCGCTACTCACCTGCCGGCAACCGAATATCATCATCAACAGAATCATCACGTAATTTTTCAATCAATACACGTGACGCGAATGGCATGCTGGAGAATCATTTATTCCTTGGGCACGATAAGCTCGAATGCTTGGCGAAGGAAATTCGCATCAATGACACCAACGGACGAAATTTATTTTCTGTAAATCAAAATGAAGTCACAATCGGTGCACACGCGTTGCGTATTGACGGCGAAGGTGGCGCCATATTTCGGGAGTCCATACAAACGCCGCATGTACGCGCCGAACCCGGACGTGAACTGAGGTGAGTACTTTCAAACACACAAAGTAGTCATAAAAAATTATTAAAAGTTAAGTTAAGGTTAGGTACCTAGGCAGAGTTAATTAAGAGTATGATTGCCTTAGTACAAAGTACTTGCAAGCAGTACTCTAGATTATTAAAGTACTTATGACATTATATAATTTTAGACCGTCGAGAAATTCCCTTATTTCCTGATTTATTCTACGAAAAATATATACAATTATATATTATCAGCATAGAAAAAGCTCGACGGAACCGGTGGTTGACTCTAGGTTTGTCGCCCTCCGGTCGGAATAGAATTTGAATCTCGAATGGAAGTTTTAGTAAAAAAGTCTCGAGATATACGTAGGATTTCTTTTTAAAAAGAAACCAATAATTTTTATATGTTAAAAAAAAAAATATCTCTACGCCTTTACACATACTAATATGTTTGAGATATATTTATGTTTCAAATGAATCAATGTGCCTAATCATTGAATCCGTTTCGATCGGAAAATAGTTCGATACGTTCGAAAAATTTTACGTTGAAATCATTGAAATCGTATCGAAAATAAAATTTTCGATCGAAGTGAACTCATTTACGACTCAAAAAAATACATTCCCTGGCTAATAGATATCGCTAATTACGAAATCATTGAATCCGCAAAATCGAAAATTTTTGTCGAATTCTATCCGTTGGGGAGTGAGTTGCGTTAAAATGAGTTGAGTTAAAATGAAATAAACTATTTAAACGTTTTTATGTAAACAATCATTGATGAAGGACTAATTACATTTTAAGTGTGTATTTTAGAGACAAGGGACAAAAAAATAAATTAAGGGTGTTTAAAAGCGATATAAATTTGCCCCCTCGAAATAGCGAAAGAATTTTCGCAAAGAGCCTCAGGCGAATATTTTTTGTAAGAAATTTCACAATAGTTAAAGGTCAGTTTTAATTTTTATTTAACAAAGCAAAAAGCACAGACAGTTTTTCAAATTTGTCGCATTTGTCGATAAAACAGTTTTACGTTCTCACTTTTTGGTAAAGCAGTTTATCGACGGAATCAATGATTGCATGAACATTTTCGATCGAAAATCCTTATCGTATCGAAATCGTATTCGCTGCGGATTCAATGATGAGGCCCAATGAAGAATTTAACGAGTTGGGCGTTTAAAGAGCTATACACTGGTAAAAATTAGGTGATTTTCGTGAACTTTTTAAAAGAAAGTACTCGATCGAATGTTTCGAAGTTTATTTGATAAGGTATACTTTCCACTAAATTTAAAATTTTGTTTCACAAAAATGTTGAAAAAGAACGATGTTAAGGGCTGTCTTGGGCTGTCGTTTCTTTAATGCCAAATTGACAAATTTGAACCAATCAAAAAGATCGTGGGTCATTGTATAGTAAATATATTCAAGAATACTCAGTTTCAATTTGAATCGATCAATATCTCGTTGAGTTATGATGTCAACAATTTTGAGAAATGTCGTTTCAAGAAAAACGCGTTTAAATTTTCCATTATAGCAGCTTATACCTGCAAGTGGTCGTTCTTTAGAACGCTTGCACAGGATATTTTTGAAAGAATAAGCTATCGAATAAGCAAAGGATTTAAAAACCGATTTTTAGCAAATGTCACACTGCCACTAAAACCTTTAGAGCTACTTCGAGTAATTTGAAAAATTGTTCCACCTATTAGATATAATGTTACAACTTTTTTTGGAAATTCAGTTAATTTTTATCGAAATATAGGTTTTTTTAATCCCAGAGTGGGTTAACGCCTTAACCTTATAATTTCATATTAAGAGAGCAGTCTTATGCTTGAATGAATTAGTTTTTCTCTTTCATATGTGGCCATATAAACGCTTTGAACATATGTCAAATTCGATTTATATTTAATCGTAAGTTCCTTAAGATGTTGACACGTTGATTTCTGAATATAGAATATCCGAAATTGGAGCAAATATTTTTCAAGAAATTTTATTACAACTTCTTTCCCATTTAAGCACGATTTAACTACCGAATTTTAAAGATCATTGTAGGATAATAGAACTTGCTGTTCGCTGTTGGCTATTAAGATAATTTCTCATTCAATATTCCCGATTTATTGGTTCTAAAAAAAACTGCGCGCTGCTGTATAATACCAACTCAGTAAGATATTCATTCTTAAGGCATACAGTTCTAGTGGCTCACAATTTTAGAAACAATACGAAACCTTTAATAACTCTTCTTCAAGCTCCTTCAGTAACAAAGTAGAATCCATTATATTTCCGTGTATTTGTTGAAAAGAAAATAACCTATTTCTGAGAACAATGAATATAAATTTAACTCAAGTAGTTTGAACTTTTTCAGAGAATACCCTTTTTAAATCTTTGAGGTTATGGTCTTAAATAAATTAAGAATTTATCATTAATATTGTTCTAATCCTTCAAACAACTGTACTAATACGAATTTCTAGTTCAATATCAGCAGTTTTGCAATATGTTGTTCTCACTTAAAATACTGCTACATAATGACACCTTCAGATTTTATAAGATTCATACATATAAATTAGAGAGAGTGAAAAAAGACAATATGAAGAATAGCCAATGAAATGAAAGAGTCAGATGGGCAGAAAACATATGAATCACCATCAGCAGCACACTTTGCGCTTCGTAGCTTTTTGCTCTGGTCAATTTTAAAACGACATGAATTATGTTGTGCAATATACGCCACACGACAGAAGCGCTGCCAGTAGGGGCACACTCTGGCGAAGTGTGCGCGCGAAGTGTTGACTCTGTTGAAGACACTAAAGGCTCGCGGCAGACAAATAGGCTCACTGTATGCACCAGGATGCGCATAAACACACACACACACATATGCATATTTGTTCGCCTTCAGCGGTGCAAACACCATTCGTTGTAATGCGAAGTATGAATTGTTGGCCTGCAATGGTCAGCTGCAAATTGCAGTGATGGAAAATATTGACTTGCTGGCGTATTGTATGGAGCTTCTCGAATTTGTCGAATTGATTTAAAGGTAGTCATATGCATGAGATGGCTCACTGTGAGGGTGTCCCTTAGAATGCTGGAATGCAACAGCTGCGTAATTCAATATGTCTTCAGTGTTATTTATGTAAATTTTTTCATTTTTTGAAGTTAAGGTCTGGCAAAGCGCCTTGCTATTGCTTTAAATATATCAAACATTATAATATTCAACAAGTAAGGAAGGGCTAAGTTCGGTTGTGACTGAACATTTTTTTACTCGAGCAATTTATTTATTTAACTTTATTAATATAACACACAAAGTGGTCCACATATTCGTCATATATATGGTGTAAAGTCCATTGAAAGTTGGAAACCCTAATATTAGGTATATGTGACGATGATGAAGTTATGACTAGATTTCACAAATTTTTAGTACGGAGACATATTATTGGAAGAAAAATATTCCGTTTGACTTTCTTCAAAATATATGAGAGATATTTTCGGTAAAAAATTTATTACAAGCACTGAGGACCTCATGTTGTATATATGGGGCATTGAAATCTTATTATCTGATTTCGACGATTTTTAGAAGGACGATGCCACACTATAAATGCAGTACTTGTGGAAAGTTCTGTTCCGATATCTTCCCTAGCGCTTAACTTATATATTGTAAAGTAAACGATTCAGATCGACTTCAAAGTTTCGGTATATGGGAAGTAGGCGTGGTTGTTAACCGATTTGGCCTATTTTCATAACATATCATAAGGATGCCAGGAAAATATTACGAACCAAATTTCATTGAAATTGGTCAAGTAGTTTCGGATATATGGTTTCCATTTCAACTTGCGTATACAAATTTGAGTGCAGTTCTTCTGTAACATCTTTGTAAGGAAATTTAAGGTTTCTGGTGCTTTTCTTTAGTGAATTAAAGCGGTTTTAGTAGTTTTCAACATAACCATTGTATGGGAGGTGGGCGTGGTTATAATCCGATTTCCTCCATTTTTGGACTGTATAAGTCCAGTCTAGAAAGTTTGGTTGACATAGCTTTAGCAGTTTACGAGATATGTACAAAAACTTTAGTAGGAGACGTAGCCATCCCCATTTCCTCAAAAAAAAAATACATCCCAATATGTCCCTTCTCAGTACGATCCTTTGTACGAAATTTACTTTTATAACTTTATTTATAGTAATATATATAACACCACATCTAACTTTTTTATTTCTGGGTGACACAAACAACCGTTATGTGGAAAAACCTATAATACTCTCTTTAGCAACTTTGTTGCGACAGTATAATAAAACAATGAATCCAAAGAAATACGTGAAGTATTTATTATTCTAATAATATTAGATCAATGCTAAGCTCTCCCATTATGAGGTGGTAGTTTGAGGAAGTTTTGCCCTTTCATATGAGGCCACAAACTCCCCGATCGGTTCATAACTGGGCGAGTTATTCGATGAAAACCGCCGACAATACCCCTACTAGGCGGTTCTGCGCGCCTGGTGCAAATCGTGGAATTTTGTTTTCAGATTGGAAGCATGGAGCATGGAGTATGCATGTGAGCATTGTACACTTTAGGGGTGAAAATTTCCCTTATAATTCGCAAAAAAATTTGTTATTTCTAAATATAACGGGATGGTTTTGAAAATTGGGCTTTATTGGCGGTAAAGGTTTATGTATATTTGCTAAATGCTTTGAACACTCATTTTTTTAATTCACACAGGATTTTTTATTCAGTCTTGAAACAAACAATTATTTTTATAGCAGCTAAACTTGAATAAAAATTATTTTTGTTTATTAATTAACAATTAATTTTTTTTCTAGACTGGAATCGCCAACGCGACAGCTTGAACTGACAGCTGCGAAGGATATAAACTTGCAATCGCGCGCTGGTGCAATAGAAGTGGCTGCTCTGAAAGATGTAAGGCTGAGTGCGCTGGACGGAAGTGTAAGTGGTAAATCGGATTAGCTCCATTATTTTGAAAATATATACTCATGTCTATTTTAACACTAATCTTATTTTGATACAAATAAATGATCCACGTATATATTTTTCCCACTTTAACTCTACTTTATTGCTTGCAATTAATCCACGGCCCCACAGCTGCGCCTGGAATCTGCGAAAATCCTTATGCCAAATCTGCGTACGGCGCAGCCACCGCCACTCGGAGCGCCACAGAGTCGCGACCATTTGCATCGTGTCTTCCAGCTGTGCGCCTGCTCGAACGGCAAACTATTCCTGGCCGCGCCGCATTCGATATGCGCCGGCGATGACAGCACTGTTTGTAGATGATTACCAGAACGGAGACAATAAACCAAGTAGAAGCAACGCTGAGAGCACGTGGAAGAGGGATAGGGAGAAAGTAAAAGAAAGTAGTTAAATATTATATTTGAATGTAGTATAATATATAGATGTATGTGTAGGTAAGTAAGTCGGTATAAAAATAGGCATAAAATCAAGCAGGGGTTAATGTAGAATTCATATCAATGTAACTGTTATATAACACATATGTAAATTATTAGCCACACGTACAGTGGTGGGCAGTTAATTGGAGAAATTGGATGATTTTAATAGTTTTTGGTCATTAATTGGTGCTTTAAGTATAACTACTTTAAATATTACAACAGTTTTCTATATAGACCTCTTTCAAAACCCAACTCCAGAGATTCAAATGCATTTCTGGCAAGAAGATCCTTATAAAAGAAGCCTCAATTGGTGGGCAGTAATCAATGTGCTAAGCAATTTTATCAAATATTTATTCAGTTTTGTTAACTTAGCTGTTCGAATCGACTGCCCACCCTAGCAAAGACTATATCTAAATATCAAATATATATATATTATAGAAATATATATATACAATAGAAATATATGCTGTAACATTAAATATACAGGTAACTAAGATTTGTTAGCTGAACGCTGTATTGTATGTATGTATGAGTAAATAGGCTTTAATAAAATATTAGTTAAATAGAAAAAAAATAATATGCAATTAGAAAAAAAAAAGAAAAATATTTATTCGGAAAAAACCATGTGAAATAATTGGTGAAAAACCACCGAGTTAATTATATTATTAATCAAAACAATAATTACAGAGAACTAACGCGTGCATAGAATATACTGAGTATAGATATAAAATACATAAATAAATATATAATATACTTAAATATATATAGTATGTAGAATGAATGTTTGTATGTAGGACGGTATGTCTGTTAAGCAAGCTTGACAGATTTGAATTTATTGAAATGTTATTGTAAATAAGTAAGCGAATCATTTATATACTATAATATATGGGTATGTAGTACTTGGTATCGCATACATATACTTACATACATATATACAAGAATTAAGTAAACAATTGTAAATAGCAAATTAATGCTTTTGTTATTTTTTTTATTTTTAAGTATTGAAGAACTTGTTAATACAGCTTGTGGTCTGTTAAGAGGTTACATGGGTTTTGTCGCGTAAAAAATGGACTATTTTCAATATTTTTTCTTTGTAAAAAATTATTTATTTAATTCAAACGTTTTTCTGTCTTATAGTTACATATTTAAAGAATAATTTCTGAAATTTTTGGAAAAAAAATTAAAACTCCTCCATTGTGGCGCCATTTCCGGTGACCCCTCGGAAATAAGGTGCGTTGTCAGCATGACTCCTGGCAGGATCATCCACAATGAAAAGACAAAAATAAGTGTTTTAGTTAAGACCACAACGCGTGCTTGAACGCAGGGAAGGCAAACAAAATTGTAATTTTCTTCCAAAAAAAATAATAAAAATTCAATTCGGTCAAATTTGTTTGACTTTTTTTTAAATAGTTGTATTTGAAAAAAAATGAAATCCTTCATTCAAGCATGAGTTTAAGAGTAAATTGTATCTCGAACACCTGTGCAAAATTTATCAAGATCGGTTGAGTAGTTTTCGAAAACGTTTGACAACCGACTTTGAAAACACGGTTCCGTTAACAACGCGTTTAAAGTTTTGAGTAACAGTAATATCGAACTTGGAGCGCACATCTTCCAAAGGTTGTATTCGCCGAAACTATTATTCGGATCGACTTACAAATTTAGGAAAATATTCTTGAGATGTTGTAGAAATTAATAAGCGAAAAAACAAAAAATCGATTTTTTTGAACCCACGAAACCCATGTAACCCCTTAAGATACAAGTAGGCGAATATACAGGGTGCACCATATTTTATATCGGTATGTAAGCATTGAATCGTAACATTTTGGCAATGCAAAATCCTTTTTTTAGTAAGTAACAAAACTAGACCATATGTTTAACTACCGACATAGAAACGGGCACACCCTGTACATGTTTAGCATAAAATACCTACGTATTATACTATGCATATACTCATTAGCACTTAAATAAATAAAGGAAAATATTAAAATTAAACATGAAAAAAAATTGAGATTATATTTAATTTAAAATTAACAGTTGTAGCGTGGTTATGAAATAAGCAAGTATAAGAAATGCAGCAAACGTAAGTATATATACAAGTACTAGGTATTCGTTTGGTGGATAATTTTGTAGAGCAATGCAATTCGATCAGATACAGGCATGGAGACTTCCTGCCATTTCATGCAAAAAACTTCCCAACTAGTCTACACTAGCGAAACAAGTTAAAAAATGTGCGTACTTTGGAATATTCTATAAGAAATTTCAATTTCAAATACCTATTAAAAATATTTTATTTTCAAAATTGCGATCACTTTCGTTCTCCAAATCATATAAATATATACATGAAATTGGTGTAGAATTCTTCAGGCTACAAGAATATATAAACCTTTTTACTAACTTTTGGGCATGGTCAAATTTTATTGCCAAAAAACACGAAATTGACTCTCAAACTGTCGGAACTAAGCGCTTATAACTAAAATATTTGAAGAGTTAGAATTATGCAAAGTATCTCAGAAGATGCGCAATTCTCTCAAGATAAAGTTAGCAAAAAAAATTTCCTCAAAATTCGCATTAATACCGATGTTTTACGCAATTTCCACTTTGAAATTTAAAATACAAGTCGCGAATTTGAATGCCAATGGAAAACCATTAAATTTTGCGAAATTTATGCCCACGTGCATATGCTACACTTTTCACACACACCATATGTTTACATGCCTGCTGGCACACATTTTTACATGTACCATGGCTGGTGTGCAAGTGTGTGGCCTGTGTGGTGCGTGTGAAAAGTGTAGCATATGCACGTGGGCATAAATTTCGCAAAATTTAATGGTTTTCCATTGGCATTCAAATTCGCGACTTGTATTTTAAATTTCAAAGTGGAAATTGCGTAAAACAGCGGTTTTAGTGCGAATTTTGATGAAATTTTTTTTGCTAACTTTATCTGGAGAGAATTGCGCATCTTCTGAGATACTTTGCAGAATTCTAACTCTTCAAATATTTTAGTTATAAGCGCTTATTTCCGACAGTTTGAGAGTCAATTTCGTGTTTTTTGGCAATAAAAATTGACCATGCCCATAAGTTGGTAAAAACGTTTATATATTCTTGTAGCCTGAAGAATTCTACACCAATTTCATGTACATATCTATATGATTTGGAAAACGGAAGTGGTCGCAATTTTAAAAATAAAATTCATATAACAGACTTTTGAAATCGAGTTTTCTTATAGAATTTGTCAAAATACACACATTTTTTAACATGTTTCGGATTAATCGATGTCCAAATTATATTGACAGCAGAAAATATGCAAAAGTTCCAGCTTAATTAACGTTTTTATGCGGATCCAAATGCGTGGAATTCGGGCATGAGACAATATACATATATATACAATATACGCAATATTCTGTGGTTTGAACGAATGTTTTTAAATAATGTTGTTAAATAATAATTTTCTACTTTAATTTTATATTTGTCTTTTCTGCTATGCGCGTGCAAACGCTGGTTTTTGCACCGAAATGTGGTCGATATTGGTGTTACCATATCGTTAATTCTGGAAATATTTCAAAGAATTGTATGTGCTCATTTAATGTAGAAAATCATGTAGTTTCTGTATTTGGAAGTTAGAACTCGAAATTCAGACGATTTAGCCACTTTTTCGTTGAAAGTTTGCGATTTGCAACATATTTGTATTTCTTTAAATTCGCTGGTTATTCCAAGATAGATTCTTATTATATAGGATTATAGAGCATGCGATTCCGCAAATTTTGGCATTTTTAGTTTTACTCTACGACCAGCCGTTCAAAAGTTATAAGCGTTTTTCTGTTCGGCAGCCACCTATTGCCTGCTCCTGGTCGCCTGGTAGAAATCCCAATTTTTCGCACCAAATTGAAATGCATTTTTCTGCAGTGGCGCCGGCAGAGGCGCCGGGCATCGTGCTTTGGTGTTGCATATGCAAAGGGGCAAATTTGAATTACCGGCAGCGGGAAGTGGCGGGGCCGGAAGTCGGCTCGGGCCGGAAACCGGAAATGGAAATACGGTCCTCTATTTCCGGTTTGGGATCCAAACCGGAAGTTGGGGGCCGGAAGTTGGTCACATCCGGTTTCCGCCCGGTCCCGCCACTTCCCACTTCCGTTGTTTCAAATTTGCCCCTTTGCATATGCAACACCATCGGGTAGCTCTGCCGCTCTGCCGGCGCCGCTGCCAAAAAACTCCATTTCAATTTGGTGCGAAAATCTGGGATTTCTACCAGGCGACCAGGAGCAGGCAGTAGGTGGATTTCTGCCTGATACTGTTAACGCACTGTTAACTGTGCAGACTGTTATGTTAGCGAACAGTAGAATGTTATTGTCTAAGACTGTTATGTTAGCGAACAGTAGAATGTTATTGTGTAAGACTGTTATGTTAGCGGACAGTAGAATGTTATTGTCTATGTTAAGCCACTGCAAATAGTTGAGAAATCATGTAATTACACTTTTTGCCAAAACTTCGTGGTTTCTTAATTTTTTTCGATGTTTTTTAGTTTAAATTGTTGCACTAATTTGGCGCAAAATTATAAGAACAAATTCCATGGCAAAGTGATTAAAATTAAATAAATATTTAATAATATAACATAGTACTATCTTTGATGTTAGTAGGCTTTCAAACTTTTACAAAAAATGGAGCTACTTAACATTAATTGTACTCAGAATAATCTACAGGCCTCCCTGCAACTTTCTATGGCCATAATGTCCAAATAAAGTTAGCATTTGCTGGTGTTTGATGCTGTTTTCTCATATTTGTTGCCGATTGCAACATATTTTAATTTTTTATAAATGTTTACAGTGCAACAACAATAACCATTTTTTATACACTTGTGGGCCATGCGATTCTGAAGAGACCAGTAGAAACCGCATGGCTCTAAGTGCCTCCGTTTGGCCACAATTCGCATTTTTCTATTTCGCAGCCACCTACTGCCTGCTCCTGGTCGCCTAGTAGAAATCCCAAATTTTCGTACCAAATTGAAATGCATTTTTGTGGCAGCGGCGCCGGCAGAGCGGCAGAGCTGTCCGATGGTGTTGCATATGTAGAGGGGCAAATTTGAATTAACGGAAGTGAGATGTGGCGGGGCCGGAAGTCGACCCGGACCGGAAACCGGAAATGAAAATAACGGTCCTCTATTTCCGGTTTGGGATCCAAACCGGAAGTTGGGAACCGGAAATCGGAAGTTGGGGGCCGGAAGTTGGTCACATCCGGTTTCCGCCCGGTGCCGCCACATCCCGCTTCCGTTAATTCAAATTTGCCCCTTTGCATATGCAACACCATCGGACAGCTCTGCCGCTCTGCCGGCGCCGCTGCCACAAAAATGCATTTCAATTTGGTACGAAAAATTGGGATTTCCACCAGGCGACCAGGAGGAGGCAGTAGGTGGCTGCCGAACAGAAAAACGCTTATAACTTTTGAACGGCTGGTCGTAGCGTAAAACTAAAAATGCCAAAATCTGAAGAATCGCATGCTCTATAATCCTATATAATAAGAATCTATCTTCGGATAACCAGCGAATTTAGAGAAATAAAAATATGTTGCAAATCGCAAACTTTCAGTGAAAAATTTGTTGAAACACTGGAATATCAAGTTCTAACTTGCAAATATAGAAACTAGATGATTTTTTACCTTAAATAAGCATATAAAGTTATATGAAATATTTCAAACGAGGAAGAAATGGTAACACCAATATCGACCACATTTTGTGCATCAACCAGCGTTTGCACGTGCAAAACAGAAAAGACGAATATAAAATTAAAGTAGAAAATTATTATTTATTGCGTAGCAAACAAAAACATTCGTTCAAGCAACAGAATATAGCGTATATTGTGCAATACATTATTTAATTAAGCACAAACATTAAAAGTAAAATATTATAAAAAAAAATTGTTTTCTTGAACAAGTGAGGCATTCAATGGATAGCTAATGACACGGAGTAACTACTACCACCATTTTCTGAAACTTATTTAAGCAAACGAATGCATCTTGTGTGTAATTTCCATAAAAATTCGCGATTTGCATCACATTTTTAATTTTAGTAATTCGCGGGTAATTCCAACACGGAATCCACTTATTTAGGATTATAGTCCATGCGATCCTGTGAAATTCGAAATTTAGATCACCCAAATCCGACCTCTGGTTCAAAAGTTACAAACATTTGCGTTTCGCTGCTGTCCGGCGCTGCCGACGTCGGCTGCAAAAAAATGCATTTCAATTTGGTGCGAAAATCTGGGATTTCTACTAGGCGACCAGGAGCAGGCAGTAGGTGGCTGCGAAACACAAAAGTGCGAATAACTTTTGAACGGATGGATGGATTTTGGTGATTTAAATTTTGAATTTTGCAGAAACGCATGCGTTAAAAACCAATTGAAAAATATTTGAAATTGCAATTACGTGATATTTTTGAAAATTAAAAATGTGTTGCAAATCGCAAATTTTCGCACATTTTCAGCGATAAAGTGGCTAAAACATCGGAATTTCGAGTTCGAACTTGCAAATATAGAAACTAGATGATTTTTTACATAAAATAAGAAATAAAAGTCTATGAAATATCTCAATAAATAACGATCTGGTAACACCAATATCGAACACAACAACCAGCGTGTGCACGTGTATAAAAGAAAAGGAGAATATAAAAATGAAGTAGAAAGTGAATAATTACTGTCTGGCATACAAAAGCATTCGTTCCAACAACAAAATATTGCGTATATTCTGCAATAAATTATGTGATTAGTGCCAATATTAAAAGTAAAATATTGTATAAAAAATTGGTTTTATTGAACATGTGAGGCATTGAGTGGGTGGCTAATGACACAGGGTAACTACTAACAACATTTCCTGAAACATATTTAACCAAACAAAGGCATTTTTAGTGTAATGTCCATAAAAATTCGCGATTGGTATCACATTTTTAATTTTAAAAACTACCGGGTAATTCCAACAGGGAGTTCACTTAGTCAGGATTGTAGCTCACGCGTTTCTGCAAAATTCAAAATTTAGATCACCAAAATCCAACCCCTGGTTCAAAAGTTATAAGCATTTGTGTTTCGCTGCTGTCCGGCGCTGCCGACGTCGGCTGCGAAAAACTGCATTTCAATTTGGTGCGAAAAATTGGGATTTCCACCAGGCGACCAGGAGCAGGCAGTAGGTGGCTGCGAAATTGAAAAATGCGAATTGTGGCCAAACGGAGGCACTTAGAGCCATGCGGTTTTTACTGGTCTCTTCAGAATCGCATGGCCCACAAGTGTATAAAAAAATGGTTGTTGTTGTTGCACTTTAAACATTTATAAAAAATTAAAATATGTTGCAATCGGCAACAAATATGAGAAAACAGCATCAAACACCAGCAAATGCTAACTTTATTTGGACATTGTAGGCATAGAAAGTTGCAGGGAGGCCTGCAGATCATTCTGAGTACCATTAATGTTAAGTAGCTCCATTTTTTGTAAATGTTTGAAAGCCTACTAACAGCAAAGATAGCCTGTGTGTTGGTTGGTGTGCATGTGTGTGGCCTGTGTGTTGGCTGGTATGCATGTGTGTGGCCTGTGTGTGGTGCGTATGAAAAGTATAGTATATGCACGTGGGCATAAATTTCGCAAAAATTAATGGTTTTCCATTGGCATTCAAATTCGCGACTTGTATTTTGAACTTCAAAGTGAAAATTGCGTAAAACAGCGGTTTTAATGCGAATTTTGATGAAATTTTTTTTGCTAACTTTATCTTGAGAAAATTGCGCATCTTCTGAGATACTTCGCAGAATTCTAACTCTTCAAATATTTTAGTTATAAGCGCTTATTTCCGACAGTTTGAGAGTCAATTTCGTGTTTTTTGGCAATAAAATTTGACCATGCCCATAAGTTGGTAAAAACCTTTATATATTCTTGTAGCCTGAAGAATTCTACACCAATTTTATGTATATATCTATATGATTTGGAGAACGGAAGTGTTCGCAATTTGGAAAAAAAAAATTTATATGAGGTATTTGAAATTGAAATTTCTTATAGAATTTTCCAAAGTACACACATTTTTTAACTTGTTTCGCAGTAATAGATATCCAAATTAAGTTCAGAGCAAAACGTAGTCACAACTTCCAGCTTAATTAACGTTTTTATGCGCATCCAAATGCAAGGAAATCGAGCATGAGAGTTCCACTGCAGTTGACACCAACACTTTGAATGACCATAACTCTGGTAAATCTGAACCGATTTCAATGATTTTTGTGGAATATGAAAGGAAATAACACTGAGGCATTCAATTCATTAAAAGTATATTAATTACAGCACTAGAAGTAGGCTCATTTTTTCCCGACATTTGTACTCACAATGTGCCTCTATGTAGATCCTCTTAAGAAATAATTAAAAACTTTGTTGTATTTGTATATTTTTATTACAATTGAATTGCTTTTCTTAAATGTAGTTCTAGTGGCTTAATTATCTTTGTTTGTTTATGTATATAGTGTATGTGTATGTATACAAGTATTATAGGAAAATGTATGAAAACTTTTTGACTTATACATATATAATTTGCAACTTAAGTATAATCGAAGTGTATTCTCGGATTATGGTGATTTGAGTGAGAGCAGTTAAACTGTAGTACATTTATATATCTCATCTCCAATTGAGCTACCAGTGTTAATATATGGTATACATAGCGCCACAAGTGACCGCGATGAACGAGGCAACATATTGAGGAATTACAGGGTGATCGAGTAGTTGAAACGATCACGTATAAGACCTGCAATCAAAAAATTTAAAGATGCGATACAACTAAAATGTAACTGTATGTGTAATCTAAATATAATACAATAATATTTTGTATTATGAAACACATGATATCGACTGACACTTACCCATAAATGGTCCGCAGGCGAACGTAAACAAGCCGGAAATGAGCAGCGCCAAACCGGAAGCTGCTGGTAAACGTTTCAATGGAACACAAACGGTTATAATAAGTGGCCTGAAGATCGTGCGCACACCCTTGCACATCCCAAACCACGCCACGATAGTGCGACCGAGCGCGATGCCAACGACACCTGTGTAATGAAAATATTTGTTAGGAAATTCATTACTTCATTTAAGAGATGAGGTGGGTTTCAAAATTCACAAAAAATTGTTTAAAATATTATCCATTATCATTATCTTTCTTCAAAATATCTGAGAGACTTATCTATATTTTTGGTAAAAAATTTATTAGAAGCACTGGGGTCTTCATCTTGAATATATGGGGCCTTGAAATCCTATTATCTGATTTCGACGAGTTTTACAAAGGCGATCTCACACTATAAATGCAGTATTTGTGCAAAGTTCTGTTTCGATATCTTCACTAGCGCTTAACTTATATATTGTAAAGTAAACGATTCAGGTCGACTTCACAGTTCTGGTATATAGGAAGTAGGCGTGGTTGTGAACCGATTCGCCCTATTTTCACAACATTACAAACAGAATTTCACTGCAATTAGTCGAGTAGTTTCGGATATATCGTTTTTGACCCAAAAGTGGGCGGAACCACGCCCAATTAAAATTGTGTATACTATTTTGAGTGTAGCTCTTGTGTACCATTTTTATAATGAAATTTAAGGTTTCTGGTGGTTTTCTTTACTGAAAATAGTAGTAGTTTTCAGTAGTAGTAGTAGTTTTCAGTAGTAGTAGTAGTTTTCATCATAACCTTTGTATGGGAGTTGGACGTAGTTATAATACGATTTCCTCCATTTTTGGACTGTATAAGGAAGAGCCTAAAAGAACCGACTCGAGAAAGTTTGGTGGATATAGTTTTAGCAGATATGTACAAAACCTTAGTAGGGGAGTGACCACGCCCACTTCCCCAAAAAAATTACATTCAAATATGGCCCCTCCTAGTGCGAACCTTTGTACCAAATTTTACTCTTATAACTTAATTTATGACTTAGCTAAGGCACTTTAAAAGTCTTCGGTTTTCGCCATTTTGTGGGCGTGGTAATAGTTCGATTTCGCCAAGATTCCAAGGAATATGTGTTCCAAGTTTCAATAAGATATCTCAAATTTTACTCAAGTTATCGCTTGCACGGACAGAGGGACAGACAGACGGACGAACAGACATCCGGATTTCAACTCCACTCGTCATCCTGAACATTTATATATACATATATAACCCTATATCTAACTCTTTTATTTCTGAGTGACACAAACAACCGTTATGTGAACAAAACTATTATACTCTCTTTAGCAACTTTTGTTGCAAGAGTATAATAAGTTAAAACTGATAAAAGTGAGAAATGGAATGATATTATATTATATATACAATACACACAGATATGAATATCTGAACAATGGCAAGTCTTTTACTTTATTGCTAGAGATTCGAGAGCCGCATGCTAGATAAGTAATTTATTTGATTAGAAACTGGTGCGTGGAGGGAGGGGCGTAAAATTTTACGCAAAAATATATTTCAACAAAAAGAAAAACAACAACGCAATAAGTCCACACAAAGTTGACGCCTTCGAAGACGCAAACGAAACGCAATCATACAGAAGTAAATATGTATAAGCGAGAACTCAAAGGAGGACTAGCATCTACATATATACTCCCACTCACTTTATATAAACGAGTAACTAAAACAGCATTAGTATGCGTGGCCCCTAAGCATATGTCCGTCTGTGGCTGTTTTTAGGGATAACCACTCACCAGGCGGGCTGTAGCACTACCCCGCTACGGATGGTGGCACTGGTTGGGTGTTGACGAAAGCGATTTTGAATGGCTGTCTGCCGAAGACAAGCAACAATTACAACAATACGCTGACAACTTGCTTACACTTGAAGAGCACCAGCACAATTCCTGCTGTTTGGGGGAGTCAAACCGAGTTGTCGGCGTCTAGACCAGTAAACCACCACAACCAAACACGCCGCACTCAAGCGCAGCTATCCCTAACTACTTGTGTGTGTATTTGGCATTTAGCAGAGTCTCGGCGCACAGACAGACAGTCAAACGAATGCTTTGTGCAGCGAGTGAAATTTCGGTCATAAATTGAGTTACTTTCGTTGCCAGTCGGTTGATGCCACTTTGAGTGCTTGACTTGACTGCCAGTTGGCGCCACTTGCGTAGGTGTATTTGAAGAAGAATGGCTTAGGGTCGACAGTATTGTGCGTGTTGTTGTAAGTATTGATATATTGCAGAAAGCTTTTTATTATTCAATGTCTGCAATGCTGCTTAAATTCAATTTAATTGAATTCCAGTTGCGCCGCATGCGGTTTTCGGAGAGGCTGTGCTGTTGTCTGAGTATTATTTTAATACTTTTCTTGATAGTTTTCTAACAACCTTTTTGCGTTATTTTTAATTTAAATTAATTCTAAAAATTGTATAAATTAAAAAATAAAAAAATACTTCTAAAAATTTGTTTAAGTCTAAAATATAAACCGAAATATTTTATTTGTCTAAATTTATCTTCTTATGCCTACAAGTCTATTTAATATTTCGAAGATTGAATCCAATATACTCAAAACAGAACCCTAATCGAGCTCTGAACTACAATATTAATCAATACTAGTCATCCGCCCACTTAATGGCTGTCAATCACTACTAAACAACCAAAAGTGAGTTTGTTGACTTATTATTTGAACCCCTCATGAATTCTTATTTGAATGCCAGGGGTTTGTCGTTTAATTTCGTTCAACACCCAACAAATTAATCACATCTGACCTAATGCCGGCACTTGGTTAAGAAATATGCCCAAATTTGGTCTTAATGACAAAAACTTCACCTTAGCGTAGTTAATTCAGGACTAAGAAAAGATCGGCTTTTGTTCCTCCCGTCCGGAGGTAACGTAGTTTTTTTCGCCATTATCGACATAAAGTTGTCTTTGCTCGTTCGTGACGAGTCGAGTTTTGATTGAAGATTAATAAAAGTCCAGGCAAGTAAAACATATTAATCAAACTAGTAAAAAATAACAGAAATTTTGGCCTAGGCATTTTTAGGTCGACAACGTCCTACGTTGTTTGGAAAGTGATGAGATCATTACAATAAATTGTTGGTAGTTTATCTAGGTCTAAGTTGCTGGTAGGTAAAGTTTCTTCATTACGTATACTGCTTCAACAATTTACATATATTACTTTCTCTTGAGGTTTTAGCCCCAACAAATACCAACGGATCCACAATCTTCAACGAAGAATTTCAAAACTCTGGTGTTTACTCAAAATAATCGGAGTATTAAATGAAGAAGTTATTGGAGATTAGACATTTTCGAAAAATCGATTTTTTTCATTTTTTGCTTATTCGTTAGTTTATACTTTCAAAAATATCATGTGATTGTCGTAAGATCGTATCTTGAATAGTTTTTGAATCGCAGCGTTCTAAAGAGAGACCGCTAGCTGGTATAAACCTCTATTGTTGAAACTTTAAACTCTTAACCTTAACCTTTTCAATATTTTTGTAAAGAAAAAATCTTGAAAGGTAGCTGAAAATATACCTTATTATGTGCAAAAAACTTCGAAGCAATCGATTGAGTACTTTCTTTTTCATAGGTTACACTGGTATAGCCCCTTAAAGATCGATTGAAAAGGTTACGAAAATTGTGGTATTGTGAAATAGGCATCCAACACTCAAGCTCACTATTTCTTTAGTTGATACTTTTACAAGGATTATACACTCTTCAACTTCGCACGGTGGATGCTTCGTTCGGATCTCAATTTGAAGAAAATGTTGCGGAGAAGATTCCATATTTTTCGCTTTTTTAGCTCACCGTGAAGCGAAACTTCGCTGCCTACTATTCTTTAAAATAATTTATATCAATTCCTCTATTGCAGAAACGCTTTGATGCGTCCGTCACCCTCAAATAAAATGACGGATATTTATACAAGCAACATATAGAGGGTGCCAGTATTATTCGGGAATATATGTCTGTATGTCCAATATATAACTAATACTAGTATGGTATTCATATTTATAGCAGTTTCACTGCTACACGCTTCTCTCTATCGCACAGAGAGTGGCATATGAATACCTATACTAATATATACCATATATGTATAGTTTATACATATGTTTACCCCCACAAGCGATGTGAAGTGTTTTCCTGTATTCCTTTTATGCTTTGCTGAAATTGCTGCTCGTTTGTTTTTTAATAGTGAACCCTTTACCAGCTAACTACAGCTAACAGCGATAACCATATGCGTTGAGGTCCTTTCCGTTCCTTTGCCAAGCATAACTTTGCTTATGTTTTTCTTATGTGGCCTTAAAATATGCAACATTCTATTAATATTCTAAAAGGACACTTTTGTGCTTTATTTCATATCATTGGAGCTTTTGTTGTGGGTCACATGTATACATGCTCGTATATATGTGTGTAGGAAGACACACAGCGGAGGTGTATAAAGGCTTACTGCCTGCCGAGAAATATAGCTAGTTGTGTACTGTGCTCTTGTTGTTGTTGTTATTTATGTGTGTTTAACAAGGAAATGTTCAGGTTGTCATAAAATTTTCTAATTACCCAACTTTACTAAGGCAGCTCGAGCGCTAGGCTCTGCTGTGCTGTGCGGCTGGTGCTGTTTATCCGTCAAGTGAAATCGAGTGAAAGTGTTCTAGGTGCCTGCGAGGCAATTGACAATAACAACAACACATGCAACTAACAACAATATCAACAAGAGACTGATATGTGGTGTAGCCGGTAAATTGAAGGTTTTCACTTTTACTCGCAACTATTTTTTATGAGCTAATGCATATACATTTTTAGTAATTGCGGGTAATGAAGTGAAATTAAGGCAAAGACAATGAAAAGGCATATAGCTGAGTTGTAGTAGCATAGTGGCATTTCATGTACTTCCCCTGGCTTACCGTGCAACCCTTTGTCGAATGCCATATGCAGATAGATGTTTATACAGATTTTCATGCATAGGCATTTAGCTGTGCAAGTTTGTGTCTGTGTTTGTATTAAATTAAGTGGCATAATCCTTGGAAATTGAGATTTGAATAATTAAATCTACCGTCATAGGTGTCATATGGAAATAGCTTTAGAGAATGCAACGTGGGACACTCAGACGACATGGAAGCCCTAGAGAAATATCTTTAATGGTTGCTTTGTTGTTGGTATTAGTTATACAAATTAACTTCAAATTTGTTTGGATAAAATGAAATCTATGATAAAGTAAAATAGGTTCAAGTCTTAGTTGGTTTAAGAGTAGTTGAAGTTAACATTCAAGATAGTATTCAAAAGATCTTTAAAATCATATTCAAAAGAATGTATGATATTCAAAAAATATAATAGTAGAAACTAAAAGGATAAGGTAAGAGAACTGCATAAATACGTATACGTACAATTCTCATATCGCCTTCTTAGCATGAAGTGAAAATTATACAAATTTAATCGTTGCACTGTACAACACACGACTGAATATCGGATCAAGTCAATATTTTTCAACCATACCATAAGTAAAGCAGTGTTGTCTCCGCTTATCGAAGATAGATCTTCGAAAAAAATAAAAATATTTCGAAACATACTGATTTGTGATCCATCAACATCTGTCATATAAGCTTAACCGAAAAATATTAGACACTATTGAAATAAGAATAAAACATTGATTATGACCATTACTTTTTTAGGAAACTTACATTCTAATATAATTAATAATATATTAGGTTGGCAAATATCTCCTTCCTTCCGATTTTTTGCTTTTTATTCAATGCTTTATAAAAAGTTTTACAGTGATCGGATTTAGTTCAAGTATGCGCCGTTTCGTTCGATAATCTGTTTCCATCTAGACGGCAACTTCTTAATTTTCCCTCGTAGAAGCCAACCCCCTTATTTGCGAAGAACTCGAACAGCCACTTTTCACAAACCTCTTTTGAGTTCAACTTTACGCCACCAAGGGTGTTCGCCATGGACAAGAACAGGTGGTAATCACTTGGCGCTATGTCCGGGCTATATGGTGGATGCGATGAAACCTCCCATCCGAGCCCCCGTAGCTTCTAACGAGTCATCAACGAAGTGTGGTCTGGCGTTGTCCTGGTGGAACACTACACCCTTCCTGTTGGCCGATCACCAGCTTCAAACGGTCCAGTTGTTCGCAGTAAATGGTAGAATTAAGCGTCTAGCCATGTGGGAGCAGCTCATAGTGGATGATTCCCTTCCAATCCCACCAAACACACAGCAAAACCTTCCTGGCCGTCAATCCCGGCTCGATGTTTTCCGTGATTAGATTGGTATTCGTCGTCACAGGTCTTCCGCCGGCTGGCTTATCCATGGTGTCGTTTTCACTAGGTTATGTCAAGATCTTCCAAAGATGTGTAATATTGCCAGATAGGAGCTCTGTAGCGCTTTATACACAGTTAGTTTTGTCCAATGTCGATTTTCCATATAAGGTATTAATGATTTAACTGGTAACGCAACCATTGTTTAAGATATGGACTCACTACTACTATGCACAACTCTCTTCATAATAAATGAAATCCGGTCCTACCTTGTCATGAAAGTTGAATAATTACACAGAAGATCGACCAGCAAGATTTTAGAAATACAATTTTGTAACTCACAATTGCTTTAAGCAATATTACTGTGTATTACATTTGGATCCAAGCAAAGTGCTCTCTATCATCAACACAGCACTCCGACTCATTCAGCTTGTGATAAAATCGATCGTATTTCCAAGAATTTGCCTCAAGACAAATATTTCACCCAAATTAGGGGATCAAGATAGAAACATACACAAAATATTGGAGGACCATTACAGCAAAATATATAAAATTAATTAAATATAAAATTATAATATGATTCTTCGACAAGTTATATTTTCAATCCAAAAAACATTCGTTCATAGTTAGGCAAAAATCGTTTCAGGGGAAACCCCCATTCTCGGTTTCAAAAAAATGGATTTTTTTAGTTTAATTGGAACCCATAACTATTCAAGAATGTTCCTTTAAAATTTCAAGTGAAAATTTCAAAAACTCTTGAAGATATAGCCGATTGAAGATTGAACGTAGGTAGGTTTTATACCCAAGATTTTGCTTCTGAAAACTTTAACCGCGTTTTTCTCGAAATAGTGTTTTTACGACTGGTGCATTAAGTTATTCAAAACCTATTAATCCAATCGGTTACAAATTTCAATACGTTATTCTATACATATATAGCTGTAGTATGAACTAAGATAATCAAATCGGTGAAGATCTGCTTTACTTTTCAACTCGATTTGTGGCTGAAAAAAAGCGACTTTCAAAAAAAAAAAAATTTCAAAGGTCCGCCATTTTGTTAATTTTTGTGGGAAATTAATAAACCTAGTTCATACCAGAGCCATCATGTTCAGAGATGTTCTAGTGAGCGGAAATCATATGCGTCGACGAAAAGAAGGGCTTTTGTTTGACCACAAAAAACAACAACAAAATAATTATAGAAATTGTTTCTTCTTTTTTAAGTCTTCAAATAAATGTATGCAAATTACAACCCTAAAAAGTAATTTATGCTCATTTACCAGCCCATTGAAAATCGCCAAAATTTGAAATCGAGAATGGGGGCGTCCCCTTAAATAAGTTCTAAAACTGAATGAGTGACTAGATAACCTTTTGTATCGTTTTTATCATTTAATACTAAGCTTCAGACATTGGTGTGTTTCTTCTGAAAATTTCTTGCTGCGACCGAAAATGAGCCAAAAGAACCACAGGTTGAATGTCCAATGGCCTACACTACCAAACCAGTTCATTTTGGCTAAGATCCTAGGACACCACTACTTCAAAAATATTTGTCCAACTTGCAACAATGCAGAGAGGCCTCAAGTGGCTCTAAGCGGCTTTATAACTTCCGGCAATTCGGTTATTCATTCAACAAAAGTCCAAAATTTCTTAACAAATTTACGTTTTCGTGATTTTTTCTATTCCACAATAAAATGCAAAGGTCCATATGTACATTCTTTCTAAATAATGTTCACTCGACACTTTGCGGCACAAGCGCATACATTTTTTTTGTAGAGTATTGCAAGCCCTCTGTTGGAATTTACACATGTTGGCAGTGCAACAAAAAATCATAGTCCATTCGTACAATCTCCTCTTTCACGCGCTAGAAACTCAATGACGCAGTGACTAACTGAATTGCAACGCCTGAATGCGCGCAAAGCAAGTCCTTACTGCACACACGAAACAGTGAAAAGAATGCGCATATACGAGTATGTGTGTGTGTACTTGTATTAGCAACATTGTTGCTGCTATTCTTGCGCTGAATGATACTGCATGCTTAATTGCCCACTTAAAAGTCAAGTTGGCTTAAATAACTCACTTTAAAATTATGCGCGTACGTCGGCACAACCGTCGCCACACACACACGCACACACACATTGCAATGCAGTTGCAGTTGCTGCACACTCTTAGACAGTCGTTTAGGTACAAGGATACTTGCCAACTGCTTGCTTGGTACCCCGGACTTTGCACTCTACATATCGGCAATTTACGTATGTGTTACAAGCCCTTGAACGCCAGCGAAGGTTCCGAGTGTGGCACTGGCACTTGCCGCAAAACGGTTGTCGGTGTGAAATTGTGAAATGTGAGCACTCAGCTCCTCGCATTTGCACTTTGGCGCACTGGGTTTTTGTCACAATTGTGCACTCCTGCTGACGGCCTGTCGAGAAGGTGAAGGTGAAGTGCGCGACAAATGTCGTTTATCGTCAACTAACATTCATATGTCAACGAGTATGTAAATATTCATTTGTTGTTGCAACTGCTGGAAACGTGTTAACTGTTAAATAAGATTTATGCACTCAGTGTATACATACGAGTACATATAACTATATAAAACAATTTAGAAATGTGAAATTTGTTGTATAAAATATATGAAAGTAACAATAACAGGAGCACAACAAAACTGTCTTATTTGGAGTTTATATATTTTTACTCAGGACATTTGAGTCATTTATAAAGCAGAGTTTAAGGGGCAGTGTGACATTTTCAAAAAATCGATTTTTAGTTTATTCAATAGTTTATACTTTCAAAAATATCCTGTGAAAGCGGAAAGGTCGTGTCTTGATTGGTTTTGAATGGAATTCAGTGAATATTTACTATACAATGACTTACGCTCTTATTGATTTGTTGAAAATTTTCAATTTAGCATAAAAACAACAATTATTTCACCTAAAAAAAAACGATTTTTTTCTGAACTACGCCATTTTATTAATTTTTGATATTTTTCAAAAATCGCATGTCATTGTATAGGATATTCCTTCAATAATATTTTAATAATCTTTTTTATTTTTTTTTCTGACTTATTCGTCTGGAATCATATCAGCAGTTGGCTCCTTAACAACTTCTAATTTCAGTACAAATATATTAACAATTTACTCATGAAATACCACATTATAAAATTAACAGTTCTTACTTGAACGAAGAATTATCAGAATCAGCGCAAAAACCCGACAGTACAAAGGGATATATAGAGGAAATTGTTATAAACTGAACAATTCATATTCTTCCTATGAGTTTTCACCTTTAAATAGCACATGATTATATATTACACAGCTATCGAAAAATTGGTTCGTGAGAAATGACTTTTAGAATGATCCAAGATTTTCGATTTAGATTTAAATTTTAAGTAAATTCATGGAAAAAGGGCGACCGAAAGAATTTTGTTAATAATTTTTTAATGATTTCTGATCATCGTATAATGAACTTGATTAAGACAGCTTGAACTCTTAAAATATCAAAGAAATATGAACATATCGTTTATGAATATTTGGCTATACGAAAGTTCTGCGTCCGAGCTCACTATTGACTTTTTAGTCAAAAAAATATTATTCTGAGAAGTGTTTGAAGTTAAACAATTATAATAAAAGACAATTTTTTGTGCTGATGTACAAAAGTTTTTTGAAAGAGAATGGTTGCAGGGAAGACATTTATTTATAATGTATACAGAGATCAGATATACCTGAAATACACAAAATACATACTGTCACTTGATAGAAGGGACTGTGGGAGCATGGTTGGAATACTCACTGGTCACTGTCTGGTGGCGGCACACGCCTATAAGATGGGACTGACTGCAGATCGAGATAACTGCAGGAAATATCAGGTGCAAGGTACAAGATTAACAATTGAACATCTATTGTGCACTTGTCCTGCATTGTCAAAGCAACGTTTTCATGATTTGAGGGTCTCACAGTATGAGAAACTGGGAGAAGTATCGATAGTGAAGCCATATAACATTTTTAAAATCGCGTCAAGCGTAGATATCATAAAGAATATTTGGTATCTGGTATCGCAAAGGATCAAAACTGGGCTATGTGTGGTTTATTGGCCTACCAGACTAACCTAGCTTAATCTAACCAAAAATTTATATAGAGGTAATCACAGACTTTGGATTTAATTTTGAAGAAAAATGCAAATTATATTAAAAATGGTATCGAAAAGTGGAAAAATCGCTACAATGGATTAAAGGGGAATTATAAATACGAAATAGATTCTACTACTAAGATCTATTCACGTTATAGAGATGGCTTTTACCACGTAAGATAATCTACGGTGAGATCAACTTCGAAACCAGCACATCTCATCATAATAAATATCTAGCAACCACAGTTTTGTCAGAGATCTAAAAATCGAGATTTATGCCTAAACATGTACAAACCTTGCCAAGCGCTTTATATCATGATTTTTTAAATACTCTTGCGATTTTATACATATTACTCACTACTTTTGCTTCACATTATGTAGAGGCGCATTTCAACTAAGTTACTCTATTACTTTCCTGTTGACGAGGCAATATCATCACATGTTCCAAACAGTAACTGGACATTTAATGAAATGAAAGGAAAATATATAGATAAAATTAATTTTAAGTAGAAATACTGAGTCTAATAAGAGTTTCAGACTCTTGCCGTAAATAAAATTATACCATTTAAAATATAAATGAATATAAAAAATAGAATTCGAACGAAATTTTGCATCAAAACAGAATAAAATAAATAGTTATAAACCCAAATACATATAGAAAGCAGATACTAAGTACCACGATTAAAAACAATATTAGCTTGAAGTCCACTATATATTTTAGGGAGCCATCTAGAAGTTTCGTACTACTACTCATACATTTTTTGAATAAGGCAACTAATAACATAAGGGAGTGTAGCTTAACTAACATAAAAACTGCTGGCTTCGAATTCAAAGGTCGCAGGCGAAACATTGTTCAAAATATAAATTAAAATAAAGAGGTTTTCAATAGGACGGTACAAACGTGGACTGATACGATGTTTGTGACATCGTTGTGGCGAATTTTGCGAACAAATTGAGGAAAAATCTGAAGCCGCTTGACCACTAGAATCATCGTATGTTCGTGAATAGGGCCGAGCAACAACTTCATCTCCAAGATTTCATCGGATTTTTATCGAAAAATCATCTTCAGTGATGAGGCTCATTTCTGGATGTATGGTTTGGACAATAAGCAAAATATGCGTTATAGGTCAGGCAGGAATCCACACGTACTCCATTTGTATCCCGAAAAATTTACGGTTCGGTATGGTTTATGTGCCGGCGGCGTCATTAGGCCGTACTTCTTTTGTGATGATCAAGACTGGCACATTACTGTGAATGGGAATCGCTACCGCTTAAGGATAACCGAATATTTTTGCCCCGAATTGGATGATATGGACAGCGAATGTCACAATCGATTTATTGAAAACCAAGTTTGGTGAACGTGTTATCTCACGAAATGGCTCAGTGCCATTTGACTTCGTTGAACTATTTCCTGTTGGACTACGTCAAGTCTATGGTCTATGCTAACAAGCTAGCTTCATTGATGACCTTCGTACGAACATCGAACGTGAAATCGCAACAGTATCGGCCGATTTATGCTTGAAAACCGTCCAAAATAGAATTCAGCGTCTGGACTTCTGCAAGCGTTACCGGGGTGGTCAAAAGAAATCGAGTTCCATAAATAATGACAACGAATGTACTTTCACAGGAATAAATAATTTCATTGATATCCCAAACCGCTCTTATGGAAAAACCCTTTATTAAGCAAATACAATTTATAATTAATCTCCTTTAAAACTCCTTTTTTTTATCAAAAAGTGTTAAGCTTTAATTTATATAACCCCAGAAAATCACATAACCAGAAAATACATTGACTAGGAAAACATCTGAATAAAAGTAATTTAATTATTTAAATTTTCAGTAACGAAAAATTATCACAAAATCGACTGAAATTCGCCAATATCATGAATGAATTTTTTGGTGTCAACATTCTCCAAAAAATGAAGAAATGAAAAAGTATTTTGATTTTCCTCAACTTTCAGTAACGAAAAACCTAATGATTGCTTCAAGATGATTCACTAAAAGGTTTGTTTATAAAATTTTTCTATTAATTGATGTTTAGTGCCATTTATGATATACTTATATGGTATGAACGATTTTTTGCATACATTTTAGCTCATCAAAACAGTTTCGAAAATTACGTATAAAACTGCTAAAGTCTTTTTGAAACAACGCATAGTAAAGTAAACATAAGTAAAATATACTTATATCCAATAAGTCATTTGATATCCACCACCCTTCCTCCGATTTGTGTTTTAATTAATACAGCGAAATCAATCATATCATATTCATAGCTCTATGAAATCTTATAATGAGTTGATAGATCTTATTAAAATATATTGTACTAAGTATATGTATAGCACATATCTCATTGGTATGTGGCTTGTATACTTTGGCTTGTATGACATGGTTAACACACTTGTAAATGGCTTAGGGCGAACCATTCATTGTTATGTCTTAACTAAATTGCGAGCAAAGACTTACGATCGACCCCAACCACCCGCCAGTCAGCTACTAAAAAGCAATTTGGACCCTTCCAATATTCTATTGATAAAATCATACAGCGAATATTGTTCGCATTATGGCAACAGTATATTTTAATAGAACCGTCGCTGTGGTACATTGCTGTGTCTCGTCCGTTTAAACATCAATTTGGGGAGTGTCTTCAGACGTAAGCAAAACACCAATTTTATTAGCTGATTACGAGCTTTTGTGTGTTGCTGGCGGTGAGCGGAGCGGGTGGTCGTAATGAGATTGAAAGATAGCCATCACAAACAAAATATGTTACGGATGGTTAAATGAAAGCGAATGTGTGTGTGTTTGTAATGTGTTATTGAAATAAATTCAATGAAACGCACACCAACCGATGTCCAGTCACATTGGCAAATTGCTTATGTGAACTGATAAATGTGGTCATTTTGGGTCAGCAAAAAGAACGAAGGAGCGACCAGAGCCTTCATAGAGTTCGGGTGAAAGTTTTATTTTGTACCAACAACCGCAAATATAGACATCAGCGTGTAGCGAGTGTGTGTGTGGCATGCCACAATACCAACTTTTGCGCGCCATCGAGCAAAAATAATTCTGCAACTTAACTGAAACTAAAATGATAATAGCAAAAAGGACACAAAACGAGCGCTTGGTTGAACGAGAGAGAGAGAGAGAGTCAAGCAGCGCATACCAGCTGAATGTTGCAGCAAAATTGTTTATTTTGCATTTAAGCTGATTAAATGTTGCCTGCCACACAAGCCGTGTGTGAGTGAATGTGTGCGATGTGGCGGCACTTAGTTGCTTACTTACAACTTTATGTTACCAATAATTAACTGATACGCAATGGCAGTGCGTCCAACACACACACAACGGCAGAGAGAGTGTGCCATGGAACGGCAATGAGCTGCAAGCGCGTAAATTTTAATTAATGCCACCGAAAGCATATCAAATTACAAGCAGGCAACCAGAGAACGCCAATGGAGCGGAAAAGGCTGTGAACTATACCAACTATATATACAATACGATACACAGTGCCTTTGGAAGGCGCTAAAACAAAAGTGGAAAAACTAGCGTACAATTTACATGCAGTGACAGTTTGTACGAAATGGGCTCATGGCCAACTGTGTGCTGTGGTGGCCTTTTTGCTTATTAGTATCATTAGCATCAGCAAAAAGTAGCAACTTAGTTAGCAAATAACTATTATAAACTAGCCTTAGTTCGGTGTTTTGTTTTTTTTTTTTGCAAAAATTTATTTCGTAAAATGTCGTTAATTAGGCACAAATTACCCAGCTTGCCTTCGACCACAAAATTTGTAAAGCATATTACTGTTATTTTCATAAGTTGCTCATTGGCTTCTTATGTTAATTAAAACATTTTATTTCGATAGAAAAATATGCAAAATGCTGTGCAGGCAGGTACTCCACATGTTTAGTTCTAAAAGGCACGGCGTATACGTAACAAAAAGTATTAAGCTCTTCTGAGAATATTTTCAGAAATAGTTAAGGAAATAAAACATTTTTATTTCTATAAAATTAAGATTACCATAAAAACACTACAGTTTATGGTTTATTTCTATCGAAAAGATATTGGGTATTGGACCAAACTATTTTTTTACGGAAGATAGAGTCATAAGTAAAGGAAGTGTATTTTTCGATTTTCGAACTTCGCATCCAAAATCAAAATATTTGGCTTTAAAATTCGAAGAAAGAAGTTATTTTTTGAAATTATTATAAACTAGCTTCGCACGGGTTTAAACAAATATTTCAAAAGTTATAAATTTTTACACACTTATACACACTCTCCCACACATATGTATGTACTTTGCCGTTTCTTGCGTGGGTTCATTTTAAAAAAAGTAAAATGAGGAAAATTCGAATAAAATATTTATTTTATTTGCTAGGACCTAAAACTTGGTAACGACCTCTAGTTTTTGTGTCCGTTGTCTTTCTATTTGATTATAAAGGCGTTGAAAACGTTCAGAGTTCGACGCCCTAGTGCGAGCTTGTATATTACTAATATTGTGTTCTTCAAGCCACTGCACACGCTCCGTACTCGACCCTCAAGCGCGCATGGGAGGTTTTGAAATTTTGTTCAGCAAGCAGGTGTGAGCGCTCGTTACTCGACTGTCTGGCACGCGATTGCGATTCAAAGAGAATGACTTGCAAGATGATTTTCGGTTTCAGATTAGGATTCTCCATCACGGAGTCTTTTTGATACCTGGGAACTATTTCCAGAAAGTTGAGATTCTTACAAAATATATAGCCAATGTTACTTGGAGTGAATGCAGATTTCCAATGGTGAAAGAATTTTTGAAATCGGCACAGTAATTTTTGAGTTTATTCATTACAAACATACATTCAAATCTTTCCACTTTATAATAGTAGTATAGATTACTGTATATAGTTACTATAAAATCCAAGATTGGATATAATCTGCATTTTGCTCTTAATTTAATGATGTATAAAACCCTTCGGTCAAGCTTATATTACAGATGATATGGGGGTCCAATTTTTTAATATATAAATTTAAATTTTTAGGTAAATAGGCACAGTGGATATCTGACGACGCGCCTAAGCCTTAAGAAGGGCAATTGTGAAACCATTGGAATTGGAAACCTCTCACACCATCATATTCTCTCTGAACCATCCTGTGGTCTGGATAAAGTTGATGAATTCTAAAAGATAGTGGCATCTTATCTATCTTCCGATTGGAACTTTACAACACTATTCGTTTCTCAAGTACGAATTTAATTTACGAATCTGGAACCTCACTGCCTACATTGCCAAAAGTAAAGCACGATCTGGCTTACTGTTAAAAATCATTATAATAACATATTCATTTAATTATATATTTAAATATACCATATTGAACACTATGCGCTACCAAATCCCTTTCTTCTTTCTTATATATATGTATATGCTTTTGTGGCAACTGTGGTTTGTCGCAGAGCAGCGCATTGTTAAAAGTTCCGCCTTTTACGCTGCATGCAACCGTACCCAACCACCGGCAACCGCCTACCCACTTAGCACCATCATGTAAGTGTCAGTATGTGGCTTGCAGCAAAAGTTGCTCCATTCTGTATCATAGTCTGAACAAAAAACTGTTAAAAATAGCAGAAATGTATTGCAAACAAAAGACACAACTTTGACTAAACCTCGGCTCCATATACATATACGTACAAGTATTTAAATGTGCATATACGTTCAAATAACTTGTCGTATATAGTCGAATATAAGGACGATTGTTGAGGATTTCATTATAAATATTTTGTTTGATTCTTAATATGATTGGTGAAAATAAATATATATACTCCAAATACACTTTTCAAACCCGTTATCCCTTACAAATCCACTCAGTCATTACACTTTAAATGACCGTATGTGAAACTCAATCTAATTTCTAGAAATGAGATCCAACAAAAGCATCCATCATAAAATAATTGTTTCTTGCCGCCTTAAGCGGTTCTCCGCGCACTGATTATTCAATTTGTTACTATTCGTCTGAAACTACTTTCGACTGGAATATAAAGATCTGTAAAATATTTCTTTCCCTTTCATTTTGCTGTTAATACAGTATTTCAAATGCGACTTATAACCACCATTGTGCACCGTTTCAAAACATTTCATATGTAAATGAGTGTGTATTTCCGTACCCTTTTTGACTCCACAAACAACTATTTACAATGCTTTTTGTAGTTGTTGTTATAACTTTTTGTGCACTCATTGTAGGTTCATTTGCACTTTAACCGAATATTCAATTGTTTGCAACTTTTTGCGGTTTATTGAAAGTAAACAAAAGCCTGCCTCATCTTACATATGTTATGAAGTTGTTGTTGGGTAAGTGGAAACCACAAAGGATTTCATTTGTGTTAATCTGCAATTTGCCTTTTCCCATTAGTTTTTGTGTGCCGACTGACTTAACTTTGTGTTACAACAGCGGCAAATTAAGAGTTTATATAAAATTGAAGATGTGGAAATGAGCTGGTAAAAGGAAAGTCATTAAATATTGCAGTTCCTCAACGGTATTTATATTTTGGTTATTGAATGGTTATTTCAAACATAAATGTAATTGAAATAAATGTAAAGACGAGTGTACAGATCCCTTTGATTATTAAGTTTAGTATTTAAAAATAGACTCTAGTCCACTGATTAATTTAAAATTCAATATTATTATTCTGCGTGGTTGCGGACCAACACCTGCGTGACGGCGAGATCATTTTAGCACAGAGTGGATCGTATACTGAACTAAATACTTTAAGCAAAGTTCAACTCGCCGCAATGGGTAGGGGTCCTTACTGGATACTGTCAAATGAGTTTAATGCCATGAGGCTAAACATCCTTTGAAATATCTAGACACTTTCTCCTTCTCTATCTAGCTTTGGCTAGACTGAGGCTGAAACGTCTAGGCAGCACCAACTTTGGCGAACCAGTGCAACTGGCTCGTTTAAACATTAACCCTTAACAAATTTGTAACAGGCATAAAGCACTTTGTCGTATCCATATTTAGGAGTTCGCATCATCACAAAGGACTGGCGATTTTAGCTGCCTCAGTGGGATCCATTGGATCGGCCCATTCACCTAACCAATGATTATTATTTCAACAAATTTTATGATCAGAAAGACCTTATCCAATATACACGCAGAATCACTCTTGCCAACAGGTTCTACTTTGGACTGAGTAGACGATTGAAAAGTCCTCTCTCGACGACCAAAAACCAAACTCTACAATTCCCTCAATATTCCCTTCCTACTTTATGGTGCAAAAACGTGGACGATGTGAACTTCCGATAAGACGGCACTAGGAATTTTTGAGAGGAAGGTTTTGCGGATGATTTACGGTCCCTTAAATATAGGCAACGGCGAATATGGCAGACGATGGAATAGACATATTTCAGCGAATAAAGAGACAGCGGCTACGCTGGCTAGGTCATGTTGTTCGAATGGACGAAAGTGCTCCAGCTCTGAATGTGTTCCATGTTGATGTCGTCAAAAATTGTGTACAGCTCATCACTAATCGCTAGTAGTCACTATATTCAGTAGTAAACCTCAAAGGGTTCATCAGAAGTTAACATCAGACTAGTCCTACTTTCTATGGACCTATGCATATCCGGGTCTATCCTTTCTTGGTTCAACTAATAGGTCTGGTTCAGCTTTCCGAAGTTCTCATTACTGTATCTATTGAGACCGAAAAAGAACAAAATATATATTTTCAAACAATTTTTAGTCCTACCAAGTACACTTTCGTACTTCCACTATTTTTCGTTATCCACTCAACATTGTCTCTGCGGTTAGTAACTAAATCGCTTCATCGAATTCCAGCACGATATGTCAACATATTTCATTCAATTAACAGTATAATCAACTGTAATCAGGTAATAATCGTTTACCCAACCCTCTGCCATCGTCTTTAACATTTCATACGCTGAGCAATAGTAATTCCATTCAATTCATTGAATTCACTTGGGGTCATCAAAATGTAACTATTTTAGGTCTCCCCTGCCATGTCAACTGCTGCGCTTATCACTTAGCACCGATCTATGCCATTACGCTGGCATTACTGGCGAAGCAGGCAAAGGAAGCGCATAAATCTTCATTCGGCAGCAATTAAAATTATCGCTAATTACCACATGCGCATTCACTTAGCAGAAGTAACTTTGGACGGACGGACACAAAGTGTAAATGGGGTTGCCAGAGTACACAAAGGAGGGGAATAAAAGCAAAAAAACAATTGAAGGGAGCAGAAACCGTTTTTTCGAATACGAATGAGTTAAATACTGAAATAATTTGGCACGCACACTTAACACCGTTGGCTTGCCTTCCGTATGGGAAGGGGTACTAAAGGCGGAAGCATTAGCCATAAAGTACACCTGCAATTGCAACAACAACAAGTAAAAGAAACAAAAAAGTAACAAAGTTTAATTCAATGATAACGCAAATTTGGTGGAACTGGCATAAAGCAAGCAGAAGTAAGTAGCGTTGAAAACTTTGCCACACTGCATACCAAACATGCTTACAAACAAATATATTGCTAACGGCACACACACACACAGGCGCACTCAAATGCACAAACATTGGCAAAGCATTCATACAAATTAAGGAAGATAGGAAGTAAGAAGTGTAATTCGCATTTAATTGCTTGTTAACACGCACGCCACCAGTGCAGCGCCAAGCTAAAGTTAGCAACAACAACAACAGCAAACATTTTAAAAGTCTGGAAAAAAGGCAAATAACCGAAAAGGTGCCACACCGGAAGCGTTCAAAGGAAACGAACAGCAATTGCAACATTTAAAAGTGAGCAATGACGCGGCGTTGTACTTTTGTTCTGTGGTATACAGGGTGGTGCATAGGTTGGTTGCTTTTCAAATTATATAGTACTATATCACTTCGAACTGCGGAGGAATTGTTTCGACGAATCAGAGCGGGTGAATAACCACCATGGATAAGCCAGCCGGCGGAAGACCTGTGACTACGAATGCCGATGAAATCATGGAAAACATCGAGTTGTGGCATCTCGTGACATTGCCCAGGAGTCACCAAACCATTTTAAACCATCTGCAGAAGGCTGGATACACAAAAAAGCTTGCAGTTTGGGTGCCGCACGATTTGACGCAAAAATCCTTATAGACCGAATCAACGCCTGCGATATGCTGCCGAAACGGAACAAACTCGACCCATTTTTGAAGCGGATGGTGACTGGCGACGAAAATCATCACATATGACAATATCAAGCGAAAACGGTCGTGATCGAAGGCCGGCCAAACAGTGGCCAAGTTGGGATTGACGGCCAGGAAGGTTTTGCTGTGTGTTTGGTGGGCTTAGAAGGGAATCATCCACTATGAACTGCTCCCATATGGCCAGACGCTTAATTCTACCGCACAACTGGACCGCTTGTAGCAGGCGATCGATCAGAAGCATCCAGAATTGGCCAAAAGGAAGGGTGTAGTGTTCCACCAGGACAACGCCAGACCACACACTACTTTGATGACTCGTCAGAAGCTACGGGCGCTCGGACGGCAGCCCCCATTTAAGTGCGCCAAGTGATTACCACCTGCTCCTATCCATGACGAACACCTTTGGTGGTGCAAAGTTGAACTCAAAAGAGCTTTGTGAAAAGTGGCTGTCCGAGTTCTTCGCAAACAAGGAGGGCGCTTCTACGAGGTGGGTATTATGAAGTTGTCGTCTAGATGGAAACAGATTATCGAACGAAACTGCGCATATTTGAACTGAATCCGATCACTGTAACACATTTTATAAAGCGTTGAATAAAGAACATAAAAGCGAATGGGACATATTTTCGAACCTTATGTATATTAGGTTTTCAAAAAAAAAAATCGAAGAGCCCACTTAATCTCGTAAGCATCTCTCATATAATTATCTCTCGAAAAATATTTGTTTGGTCCAATACCCGAGTTTTCTACTGTGATATGGCATGATCTACTGGGTATCATGGCCAAACTTTCAAAGGGTAGTTTCATTAACATATGTATGTAATATGCAAAAATAAAACCTTGAAAATAGCTAAGTTGACTTCTAGTCAAGAGTCTCACGTTATTGCTATAACTTATCATGAACGACTTAAAATTTATATTTACCATATGAACCACCCTTTATAAGCGCAAAAAAATACATTGCTATAGGTGTTAGTGACTTCAGTGAATCAGTTAAGAAAAGACCACAATGTTTGTTGCGCTTTTAATTTCGCGATTTTTTTTTTTTTTGTTTCGAGTTTTGGGCGTTTAACACTTGTTCAGCTGAGAGCGCTAGAAATGCATAGCTCTAACTTTTTTACAGACTTCAGCGGTTAGGTAAAATCAAAATGATAAACGCGCAATTTACCTGTTAACTTGCACTAACTTATTTGCAACCATCACTTTTTTATGCATTTTAATTTTCTTATCGAAAGCAAAGCTCAGCAAAATTTATTACACTAGAGTTAGAGGCAGAATGAATGGCATGTTCAGAAAGCGATTATTTTGAATTCTTCTATACTCGTTAATATCATTTTTTCTAATGTTGGCTATAAACTCAAGTAGAAATACTAATTTAAGATAATCCTATTTTTTGTTAGTATTTCTTTCTCTTTGACATTGTGATTAAATAGCAGTTCCGTATTCTCTTTTAGTATTGAAAAAACTCATACTCATTAAAAACCAGCGATTATGTAGCCTTAAGTCTCTAATACTAAAATTCTTATCGTACGCAATCCATGGGGTAAGACATACATAACATATAATTTAAAGGTAAGACTTTTCTTTCGTCACACAACAGACAAGGCACAAGGCACCAAAAAGTTTGGTTACTCGACCAAATAACTAACATAAGTCTAATAGTGAAATTAATATTATTATGATATTAACACTTAATTTCAACAATTAAAAAACAGAAATTTATCATCAAAGGTCATGTGACCCCATCCTAAGAAGATGTGCGGCTTGCTAAAGTTTTTACGTTTTTTTAAGTGCCTAATACTATTTATGCTGATATGGAAAAGAGCATTAAAACAGAAGAACATTCAATGAGATATCTTGATTTTGATACCCTGAGTGACTAGAAATTACTCCTACATACATATATACCAAAATATAAAGAATTCATCAACGAAAATATTCAGACAATTCACTTGCAAAGTAGTTTTCTGACTAGATTGATGTTTCACTTTTTATACTTTCTCAACAAAGTTGCTAAAGAGAGTGTTCAAATAACGGTTGTTTGTAACACCCAAAACTAAACGAGTTATATATAAGGTTATGTATACCAAAGTGATCAGGGTGACGAGTAAAGTTCAAATTCGGATGTCTGTCTGTCCGTCCATCCGTGCAAGCTGTAACTTGAGTAAAAATTGAGATATCTTAATGAAACTTGGTGGTTGGTGTTTCTTGGACCATAAGATTCGAAGATGGGCGAAATCGGACTATTGCCACGCCCACAAAATGGCGATAGCCGAAAACATATTAAGAGTTATAACTAAGCCATAAGTTATGAAAGTGAAATCTTGTACAAAGGATTGTTCTAGGAAGGGGTATATTTGGATGTAAATTATTTGGGAAATTTATTCAGGAGTCGCTTTCTTCAGGCATTTCTTTATACAAACCAAAAATGGCGGAAATTGGATTAAACCACCAGAAACCTTAAATTTCATTAGTAGTAGAAGGTTGTAGAGAAGAGCTGCACTCAAAATGGTATACAAAACATCTTCTTGGCTTCCCAATGATATGTTATGAAAATAGTCAAAATCGGTTCACAACCACGCCTACTTTCCATATACAAGAACTTTGAAGTCGATCTGAATCGTATGTTTACTATATATAAAGTAAGCACTGGTGAAGATATCGGAACAGAACATATTTCTTTGTAATTAGTATTTTAAATATTTAATATATATTTTATTTATACTAATTAATATGGTAGTGCTAACCTCCCCCACATCGAGAAAAAACAATTGTGGAAATTTCACCTGCTACTTCAAACTGACCGCAACTTCCCGTTGTTGGTGTTAGATTTATTAACTTATTAAACATTAAACGTGCACATAATTATGAAAAACAACCCCAGGAATTCACAAGTTGCGAGAAACGACACTTTCGAATAGGCGAATTTACAAACATATGTATAAGTGTAGAAGACATGGAGGTAGTTATTTATTTCTTTTGAAGGGGTTATCATAAATACTAAAATCCACTTTTTAGAAAAAAATACCAAATATTTATTTACAGATTAAAATCAGATTTTCATCTACATATGTGACATCGAATTTTATTGATAATAAATGAAATACCATTAAAGTAACAACAAATTAAGGAATAAGTAAAATAAAGTTGGTTTCTTCGTTCATTCTATTCGCCAGAAGGTTGTCTAAGCTCTACATTTCCCTTTAACAGAAAAATAATAGAATAAATAATAAATAATGTCGTTGAAGAGGTTCAGACAGGAATTTATTTTACCTACAACAAGTATCATATCTATTAAATACCGAATAAAGTTGGTCAAGATAAAGTATAATTCTAATTAACATTCTGTAACTTGTTAAATTTGTGAATCCTCAAGTTTACTGAATGCCTACCTCACACATAGATTAATCTATTTTTTAGTTGGACTTTCCAATTGTGAATTATTTTTAAAATACTTTAAATGTAGTAGGTTCACACAATATTCAATACAAGAGACTTAAAATCAGTAATCTTAGGTCAGATATAAAATGTACCTTAAGAGTAGTACCGGTATAACCTTATCCTTCTTAAATTAATTACAAAAGTTTTACTAAAAAATCTATTTTTTCTAACAAAAAAGATATAATCGACTAATACTCGAATACCCGAGATCCCCTATTATATAAATATACCTATTCCCATGCAAATGTTACTCATACGTACCGCCTACGAAAGCTTATTTGCATACCAGCGTGTAAAGCTGTCCAATTGTCGGTTGTTATCGCCGGCAAGGATCGCATTTCTACTTACTACCGGGAATGCCGACGAATAAAAATAAAAAATGGGGAGTAATTTTTCGTAAAACTGGAAATAGACAATAACAAGAAATCGGAAGTGGCGCATTTGAGCTGCCACAGCAAAGTCACACCCACAAACGCAACCCTATACAAAAAAGTATACGCCATAAATACGTAAATAATCAGAAAACAGCGGTCAAAACAAAAACAAATACATTGCGGCAAACGGCTACAAAAGGGAACCAGCTTAGAATGTTGTTGCAACTAACTACTCGCATGCGGCGCTGCATAGTCAACGGTGTTGTAATAAAATACGCCGGACATGCATGTTGAGCAAATTTATTGCACAGCAAGTGAATAAGCGTCACTCGCGTACGTCAGCGTCAGTTCGTACGTTCGTCAGTCGCGAGGCAATTTATAAGTTGATAGCGTTTTGTGCTTTTTTTCACTTTGCCACGGGAGCGCTGTTGATTTACCTTACTCTGTTTAAGGGTAAAAGTTAGACTACGTGCGTGCATGTTGCCCTTTTTTGTGGCATTCAGCATTGCTTCCGCAACAGCAGCAGCATATCGTCTATCTTCTCGTCGATCTATGCGAATTGTGCGCGTCAGCACTTTTTCCCAAAACACATTGTGGCGATGCGTTGGTTGGTTGTTTTTTACTTCTCCTTTTATTTCTTTTCATGTTTGTTGGTGTTGTTTGCAACGCTCTTGTTATTGTTGCTCAAGTTACTAAGTTTTAATCCCACAGGTCAGCTTGCTATGCATTGAATGTGTGTGTGCGGAAATATTGCTTGTGGCAAGTTATGCATATTAGAGAGTGTTAAGTAATGCTGAAGAGGTGTAAAGTCAAAACTTCGCCTTCGGTCTTTGGGAATTATGGGATTTTTTCACAGAGAAAAATTGAAAAGTCAGTTAAGTGTTTGCGCGTAAGTTTATAGATTTAATTTTCAATGCATAGGCATCTGATTGAATGAGAGAATTTTTATTATGACAAAAATGTAGGCCCCTGATTTTGTGGTATCGACCTCTTTGCAAAACCCATTTCTAACTTTTGTGTTGGCAAACATCTCACTCCGCATTTTTGTCTTTTGAATTTCGCGGCTATGTATAAAGCGCCACAGAGCTCGTATCTGGCAATACCTATCTTTGAAAGGTCTTGACATAACCTACAAAACGACGCTATGCATGATTAGTTTGGATATTGGATATTGTGTTCAACAGTTCTAGACGTGGAAACAGGGAGTTCACTAACGCCGAAATTAGCGCTATTTTGAAGTTTTCCTTCGTTAAAGGCAAATCCGCTAGAGAAACGTTCCGTGAGTTTAATGGTGTTTTGGTGGAAACGACACCATGGATAAACCAGCCGGCGGAAGACCTGTGACGACGAATGCCGAAAAAATCATGGAGAACATCGAGTCTGACCGGAATGTGGCATCTCGTGACCTCGCCCAGATGGGAGTTAGTCACCAAACCATTTTAAACCATCTGTAGAAGGTTTACAAAAAAGCTTGCAGTTTGGGTGCCGCATGATTTGACGCAAAAAAAACCTTCTGGACCGAATCAACATCTGCGATATGCTGCTGAAACGGAACGAACTCGACCCATTTTTGAAGCGGATAGTGACAGACGACGAAAAATGGATCACATACGAAAATATCAAGCGAAAACGGTCATGGTCGAAGCCCGATGAATCGTCCCAAACAGTTGCTAAGCCGGGATTGACGGTCAGAAAGGTTTTGATGTGTGTTTGGTGGGATTAGAAGGGAATCATCCACTATGAGCTGCTACCATCTGGCCAGACGCTTAAATCTACCATCTAATGTGAACAACTGGACCGCTTGAAGCAGGCGATCGACCAGAAGCGTCCACAATTGGCCAACAGGAAGGGTGTAGTGTTCCACTAGGACAACGCCAGACCACACACTTCGTTGATGACTCATCAGAAGCTACCGGAGCTCGGATGGGAGGTTTTATCGCATCCACCATATAGCCGGGACATAGCGCCAAATGATTACCACCTGTTCCTGTCCATGGCGATCGACTTTGGTGCTGTAAAGTTGAACTCAAAAAAGGCTTGCGAAAAGTGGCTCTCCGAGTTCTTCGCAAATAAGGAGGGGGCTTCTACGAGGGCGTATTATGAAGTTGTCGTCTAGATGGAAAGAGAAACGGTGCATATTTGAACTAAATCCGTTCAATGTAATATTTTTTATAAAGCATTGAATAAAGAACAAAAAAGCGGAAGGAAAGTATACCGAAACGGATCCGGATTTTTATCCGACCCAAAAATGCGAATTCGATAGCATTTCGTAAATTTTTGTAATTTTGCTGCCGCTGCCAAAGCATTAGCAACAACGAATTTTTGATGACCGAATCATACCAAAAAATGGCGTGGCCACCTAAGCCGTATCTTACTCAGTGATACTACTGTCTCTAAGGTAAGTAGAGGCAATGGCTTGTACTGATATACTAAGTGAAGTAAGAAACCTTCATTATTAGACAGATAAAGACGACTATGTTGGAAATGTGTAGTCATTTCAACCAATGAATGAATAATACGATCTGATGATGTTTACACCCGAAATTCTCTGTAAACGCAAAAGACCATAAATTTTCTAAACTACATAATTAAAACTAAATTAATTTTTCAATTTTTATAAAAATAAAAGACAGATATGTACTTCTAATAAAAATTAGTATTGAATGTCGGAAAAGTCAATATAACTTCTGGCTCCTGAAACTATTGATCTTTCCCACTATCACTTTAATTTTATTTTACATTTCTGACATATAGAATGAATTAAAGGATTTTCAATACAAGAAAAAAGGTTAACTGAAACCAAATTCTGGTGACGGGGGTTTCTTAATCGGACTCAGCAAAATTCTTCGAAAACACGTTCAAACGAAGCCAAAATTGTATGGGATAATATTTTAAAAAACATAAAATACTTGAAAATATTATATATCTACCAAAATCGAACCCAACTCAACTTTCACACTTCAATTTCCACTTAAAGCTTAAAAGATTATACAGCTGTCTAAACTGTCCATCTGCTTGTCTACGTCAACACTTTAGAACTGGCTGTCATTATCGCTTATGGAATTGAGCAAGCAATGGCGTAGATGACACTACCAAGTATAATAGTAAGAGCAGTGAAGTCGAACTGAGCAGAAAAGTCAAATCAAGTTATGCTACTGACTTCTCTTTGACTTGGCATACTTTTGTTGCTGGCAATTAACAGTTCTTTTTTTTTGTGCCCTGATGGTACTTTAATTACGCGTCGATTAAATGACACAGGACGATTAATTAAAAGCGTGATATGCGCCAACAAACACACACAAAGCGGCTGCAATGCAGACACTCGCTTTCAACTAAACGATTTTTGTAAGCATGCAAAGCGGAAAATATTTTTAAAGGGCTCATTAAGCTAAAAGAAATAAAAGAAAGAGATGTGAAAATTAAAAGAAAAGAATTCTTCTACATCCCTTTTCAACTGAGTATTTTATACAAACAGCGTGTTGTTGTTGTGGCGCCCCCCTTGAGTTGCATATTTCCATTGGAATTCCGGGTAGTAGATAAATTTCCGCTTAAGTACTTGTACTCTTCTCCGCAACCGTTTATGCTGCTGTTCTTTAATCTTGCCTGCCATCAATAGCGGTGTTAATCCTTTATTCCTTTTTTTGCATATTTCCCCGCTGCTTTTCGCTGCTTCGCACTAATGAATCGTATAATTTTGCGTTATTAGAATTGACATGACACGCTGAAATTACAGCAATGACAGCTGAGTTAGCTGCTGCTGTCACAACGCCTGCCTCGCCTTACGTCACAGACACACACACATACATATCCATATATAAGTTTGGTCTCAGGCTGCTCAACGCCTATAAGCACACTAAGCGCCGTTTAATTTGAGTTAAGTGGGCGGTATTTTTGACACGCTTATTTGTTGTTGTACTTGCTTATTGTTCTTGTAGGGTAGCAGTTGGCATACTCCTTCTCTTAGCGCTTCTGATTTCTTACTTCCATAATATAACAGCTGAAATTTGCTTAACGCTAACTGCTCGTGGTTCCTTTTCAATTGCCTCCACCTCCGCCACTCCCTCCAACTGCAACATAATCCGCGCTGCCATTATCAAGCGTGTCTCTTCAACGCTGTCCCAGTCGTTGTCGCGGTTTTAATTACTTTGCTACTGATATTTAGCAATTTCACCACTACCACTACTACAACTACACCAACAACAACTACAAGCGCTATTAAATTTATCTGCTAGTAGTAACAGTTGAACGGTATGCACGAGGCGGGGCGTTGACTGCGCCAAGTAATTTAGCTGCCATTTAGCTCTGCTACGTTCTACTTTGTTTGTTTTAAGCTTTTTTAATTAAATTCTATTTGGTGAGTTATGCTTGCGCCACTTTGCCACTCGCACATTGATTGTCATCGTCGCTTAACTTAATCAAGTTGCAGCGGAAATGATGTGGGAAGGCGTTAAAAGCTTGGCTGTGGCAGTATCTTGAGGTGTGTCGCTACATTTTCGTCAAATTAATTACTATTCTTCGTTTGAAATTTGGTGATTTTAAACATTGTATCAGTGAAATCGGCAGATATTTGCTTGTTTCAGAAAACAAAAACGAGATTCGTTTAGAAAGAAGAGTATAGAATTTTATCATATAAAAATGTATGAATTATTTGGATAAAATTGAAAAAAAAAACTAAGGACCCAACAAGTTCCTTATTTAAACAAAATCTAAAATCAATAAACTATTACACCTATCATACAGAACTCTGTAAAGAAATTATGGTTATATCTTGCTCCTAAAAACACGATACTCTAGAGAGGCAGTATTTTCCAAGCCGAGGTTTCAGTCATTAAATGAAAAAGTTATCCATTGATCAAGCGGGTATTATCTAACGCAATGTAAGACTGTGTTGTTCTAACAACCAACCAACAATTAGATTTTCAGATAACATTAAATCGAAATTGGTTAAAAGATACTAGATCTTTTCATTAAGTAGGTCATCCCATATGAAAAAAAAATTTATCATGAATAGCTTTCTTAGCACGTTCAGAATACGATGGTAAAATAAAGTAGTCAAGGTCGTTATATAGATACAGGAGTTAGAAGAAGGAGCTGTTCGAAGCACTTAATTGGCTGCTCGAAACTTTGAACGCGTTTTCTCCAAACTGTGTTTTCCAAACTTTCCTCCATCGTATCTCGAAAACGGCTTGACCTAATGACTTGATATTTGTTGGGTGCACGCAGCACATATAAAAGCATGAAACCATCTATTATTAATTAAAAATTCAATTTTTTAGCACAAAACTAAGTAAAAAACGCAGAATTCGCAATTTTTTCAAATGTCTACAAATGTCTACAAAAATTCCATTTTTTGGTATATTCACTTGATCGTAGTGCGTTTCAGGCATTTAAGCTTACTAATTAAATCGCCGCTATTTTTTTTTTGTTTCCAATAAGCCAATCAGCCGGAATCGTGGGGGAAGTGCGAGCCCATTTTTTCGAAACGGGGGTGTTCAGAATGCTGTAACTTAGGTTCTACACAATATTTTTAACTTAAATTTTAAATTTAAACTGTCGAAATATATGTTAATAAACTAAAGAACCTATCTATTTACTGGTCGCAGAAAAAATCTAAATATTAAAAAAAATCGCTAAAAACAGGTCGTCACAAGGGATTTGTCCAAAAAAATTCCATGGCTAACCAGACTTTATCATTATATCTCTTTAGGAACGCTACCGATCTCATCTGTTACGGAGATAAACATTGTCCCAATGTAGGCTTTGTACGAGCTAATAAATGCTCACTAAAGAATATATCGCTTTTTTGCAATTCCTTTTACAGAACAACCCAATTTTCGAAAAGGATTAATAGTTATAGGGACAGATTCGAATAAGCAAGAGAGCCCTTGTTACCATAAGAGAGAGTTGCACTTAGTTTAAATGTGGCATGCCATGGTTTAAAGGTATAAAACACTAGACTTTCTAGAAGTAATGAGAGATCGGAGTTTTTCTCACAAAACCAGCCAATTATTTTGAAAATTCTCTACCACAAAATAATAAATTTTAAACGAAGGAAACAAAACTAAAATATGAAGGATGTTACGAGGATATTACAATAAAAAGGAATCTATTAGATTTCTCATAAAAAATGTGAGTAAACAAGAAGTAAAAGAGAGAGAGGAAGAGATGCAAATACCACTGCTATTTATTAACCAATCGCTTTCGAACTGAGCAAACTTACTGACAACTTATTTGAAACTCTGGTTCCAACGTTTGACGAATTAAATACATCTATTAATACATTATATTTTCCCATGTAATGATTAAGGGATAACGGAGTTATTTGCTTTCTTGGGAGGTACCAACAAAAAAAGTTCCCAACTACTGACATGACTGACATATTTCAACAAATCAAAAAGGCCATTGTATAGTAAATATATTCAAGAACATTCAGTTTAAATTTGAAGTCGATCGGTCAATTTCTTGTTGAGTTATGATGAGAGAAGTTTTGAGAAATGTAGTTTCGAGAAAACTGCGTTTAAAGTTTCGACTATGACGGCTTATGCCTGCGAGCGGTCGCTCTTTAGAACGCTGCCATTCAAAAACTATTCAAGATACCCGAAAATGAGATTCAAACCATATAGGATGCATTTCCTAACTAAATGCAATAGTTAAATTCGCTTACATTCTCTTCTTTTAGACAACCACAACGGGTGTATTCAAAGCCGCATCTAGAACGCGAAAGGTTGACAATCTGATACACTACAGATGTAATGCTAGAGCTTCAAGTCAAGAATATTTAATGCTATTCCAGAAATAATAATTCGTAAAGAGACCAGTATTAACCTAATTAACTGAAACCACAATTTACTTAATTACCTCTATTAATACATTTTGCTTGATATAATTTCCTCATAATGAATGATTAACCCAATTTCCAAATGACTCACACACCTGAGCAGCCTTGAGAGATTCCTTTAAGCTTATCATTAATTCATTACGCCGCACTCCCGCGGCGTGTGCAGTGAAATGAGCACACCGAAAAGTATTGTGACTGCGTCAGAGTATGAATATTTCTAATTTATTTCTCAAGGACACGGACCGCGCTTTCTTATTACACCCGCATTACAATCTGCAATCCTTAATCCATATTGCCACTCAGATTTTGCAATTATTCTTCGCCGACTTTATGTGCACACACAGCAATTGTTGTTGTGCTGACTGTGTCGAATATTCGTGTTGCCACTGAAGTGCATGGCACGGCAGGCATTATAGTTATTATTTTTATGATTATTACTGAGCGAGATTTTGTTGTGCGGCTCATTAACGCAAAGCATTAAGTGTAAGGAAGGCAAAGGAGTGAGACGCTGGAGAGAGAGTGAGCGGGTTTGCTGGTGAAGGATGTATATTTATTTGCATGGTTAAAGCGCAGTGTTGCATGGAGAGGTACCGGTCGCAGCATTGTTCGCCTCGCTGCTGCCGCCATATGCGCCACAGTGCTAATAAAAGTTTATTATTTAAAACGAAAGGCGCGCGCTCCTACAGCGCTCAGCAACAACACGCAGGATATCATTATAAAATATCCCATGGCTATTTTTGTTGCCTTTGTGTGCGATTTTTTTCGGCCCCACCACTGCAGCAAGGCAAAGGAGTTGCCGCCAGTTGCAATGCGCGTGGACGACAATTCATTTCAGTTTGCGATTGTGACTTAAGGCTTCGTAGGTGGCGCGGCCCTTACAGTCGGTTGGTAGGGAGCGATCTGACTTCGCCTGGTGATGACTGTGAAATTAATGCACAACAGCGTCAGTAATGCCTGTGATATCATCACCTGCTGCCAGTTCAGTGTCAACTCATGCTACTGCGTTGACAGCGTCAAGCAGTTGGTGACAGGCTCTTTAAATGCTGACTGCTTTCATTTGCAGGAACAGCAGGTGTTGCTCAGAAGTGCACCGGTGTATTACTTATGCTTTTCATAATTTTTATACCAGCGCAGTGAGTTGCAAGGAGTAAAATGGGTTTCTCCACCGTCATGTTCCTTGTAATATCTTGAAACAGTTGTAATCCATATTCCATACCTAGAGTTGGGTAAATCTTTTGCTTTACGCCCTAATAATAACTTTAGTTTTCCTTGAGATACTGGGGACATTAGTATCGTAAATCGGAAGGAATAAACATACATTATTTTAATATTTTTGAAATATGAACGTCGGCCCGCCGCCCTAATAGATCTTTCATACATTCCTCATAAACTGGAGACGATATATAAAACGAATTCGGTGGTTGCATTATATTTATTATATTTTGTCCCATGGGACAATGTGAGGGCGACAATTACGGTTACCCAAATCTTCTATGTAACGGTGTTACGAAAAATTAAAAGACTCTGACAACTCTCTAAAATTTGCCGCCATATACGTGGAATGAACCACTTGACGCAATTCAATATAAAACATTATCTCAGCAGTTCCCCTATAACCATCCGTACGATTTGTCATTCCTTTCAAAATGGACCTTAACAATGTCAATTTCTATTTGGCAATCATTCTTTTAAGGTCTGAGGATAGAAAAATGTCGATAAGGACTAAGGACCTAAGAATTAAATGGGAATGGCAGAAATTTGTTTACTAAATATTTAGGCAGTTTTCATTGATTTGGCTTTCATCTAACCAAATCTTCTTGATTGATGTATAACACTTTCCTTCTATAATCGAGTTTTTGATGTCCATAAAAGTGTATTTTGGACCTCATTTGGAGAGATAATTAGTTATCCGACCTGGGTTCAGCCTAACTAAGGGTTCTCATAGAAACGTTACCAGATTTATAATGTGATAGGTAATACATATTGGCTATAGCGAACTAAAACACCCACTGCTTCGAATTAACGCCTTGATAAAAAATATCGAAACAAAACTTGGCAAAAAGAGGGGTTTTCAAAAGGGATGGTACAAAAGTAGACCGATAGGGACAGCAAACGAGGCCGTATTTTTTTCCGTTCTTTTGACATTTCTCTTCAGCAAGGTTTGCCATTTTATCATTGAAAGATATTCGATATAACAACGAGCCGAAATTATTAAAATTTACTATCGAAATTCGGAGTCAGTGGACTCAACTTTAACCCGGTACTGCCCAGAACTTTTTACGTTTCAGAGTTTTCTTAAATGAAATACACCAATGTATTTTGACCACCTGAGCACGAACATTATATTCAATATATACATTTTCCGGAAAATTCGAAAAACCAGCATAGTTCGTAGTTGTATGGTGAAATTTTCAAGTTATTTATGAAAATATAGAGATAAATTTTGCGTTATCATATGGTAATCGTGGGTTAAGAGCGTTAAGAGCGTTATGTCCAAATTATGGTCGGCTTATTTCTGGATGAATGGCTTCGTTCGAAAGCAATATATGCGTTCGCCGTCTCGTTCGTGCGATTTGACGCCGTTAGACTATTTTCTGTGGGACTACGTCAATTCTATGGTCTATGCCAAGAGGCCAGCTATGATTGATGAACTTCGTACGAATATCGAAAGCAAAATTGCAGCAGTATCGGCCGATTTATACTTGAAAATCGTCGAAAATTGTGCTCAGCGTCGGGACTTTTGCAAGCGTGCCCGTGGTGGCAATGCAAAAGAAATTAGTTCCATACATAATGGCACTTGATCTAATAGCTCTATTTCAAAAATGTGTTTATATGATATTCTTGCATGATTGGTTATCTTAATAGATAGATGTATACGCCAGCTTTTTTATTGGAGGAATCTTTATAAAAAATGGGTTATAATTCAATGAACCAACTATTTTGGTAATTAACTATATCTCAGATATCGTATTGATGATTTGAGAATGGTACTAAAATGGAGTGACAATGGTCTCCTCTACATGCATATATTTCACCACAATAATGAATTAAGCTTATACGAATATCCTAACTTAAGGGAATATTTTGTATGTAGTACCACCCGAACTTAGCACCACCTTACTTTCCTTCAACTTATATTTTTTTGCAAAGGCAGCAGTTGCAAGGATTTTACCCAAATTACAACAATACTTATGCACATACACAAACATTCAAGAAAACAATTTAAATGAAAAGGCAACCAAGGCATAGCGAAGGTACTAAATATTTTCGACTACCTTGACGCTTGGCTTGAAAGCATTTAGATTCATTTCTTCAACGTTACACCGCTGTGTGTCCCAATTTTATTTGCTTTATTCTTAATTTGTTTTCCGTTCCGCGGCAGCAGTGGCGAAAATGAAAATTAAAAGGAGCAAGACAACAGTGCAACCGGAAAGCCAGTGAAATGTGAAAAAAGCGACGAGAGTGAGCGAGCGAAGAATGTGAGAATAAACAACGCAATGAATGAACTTCCTGAGCGTGAAGAACACCAGCAGCAGCAACAGTGGCTTTAAGGCATCATATACATACATACATATACATATGTACAATATATATATTCAAACATATCCTTTCGCTTCCACCTGCCGCCACAGTTCGCGCAAGCGGCCACGTGTGAAACTCGCTGCGCTGTGTGATTTTGATTAAGAAAGCGTTGTTTGCTTTCAGGTGCTAACAAATATCTATGTGCCCTCTGCTCAATAGCAGAAACGGAGTAAAAATAATCACATGCAAAAAGGAAACAAGTACAAATGGCATTGGGAACTTTAATCACATGCTAAGCGCCAAATGCGAAAGTCAGTTAGTCGTCGTATAAATAAAGCAACGCACATGCATACATTGAAAGTCACTTTCAATTACCATATTGTACCGCTTGTGGTGTTCAAGTTCACGTCGCTAAACAATGTAACCTCTCATAAGTGTAAATATTTTTATTTTTTATTTATTCTATATTTCCTTTCAGTATGACCTAAAGTGTGGAGGTCGACGCATAAGAATGAAGTATTTGATTAATTATTTTGGAAATAAAATAATGTTTGTTATGTTTCAGCTAGATTTTAATTGCTTATGGTGGACTCAGCTGATTACACAAGGAATGATATTCTACTCCATTCGAATAAAGGATAGCAGTCGCAAAGGATATATAATACCTCAACTTTAAATTAAAGTACATATACGAGGCAAATGGCCGATAACACAGCACAGCTCTAAGAGAGTCCATACACTTCATATTTTTGAAATATTTTAACCTTTAGATCCTGGATCTTCACTCGGTAGTATCCACGACCCTATTGTTATAGTTATTGGGTTCTATGCTGCCTTTGCTGTAGCTTATTCTTATATGATACCTAGAATCTTGAATGTTAATTTCAAGGGCAATGTTAGAAACAGTCTTATCTCCTAACTAATTCTCATGTTCACGTGTTGTTCATGTTTTTTAAAGAAATTCAAACCATGAACCCTAAACAAATACTATACTGTAAGACTATCCCAAGTCCGAGCACTAAAAGAAAAACGGCCACATTACGAGGAAAGACACGATAAAGTCATTCTCCAGCATGACAATGCTCGGCCTCACGTCGCAAAGGTGGTCAGAAAATATTTGGAGACGCTGAAATGGGAGATCTAACCCCACCCGCCGTATTCTCCAGACGTTGCTCCAACTGACTACCACTTGTTCCGATCTATGGCACACGGTTTAGCTAACGAGCACTTCAGTTCTTATGAAGAAGTCAAAAATTGGATTGATACTTGGATCGACTCGAAAGATGAGGAGTTCTTTCGTCACGGAATACGCATGCTGCCAGAAAGATGGTCAAAAGTAGTAGCTAGCGACGGCCAATATTTTGAATAACATTTTTGTAACCGTTTTGATACAATAGCCTAAAATTTACAAAAAACGGCGGAAGCAAAGTTGTATACCAATATAATACGTTATCCGTAAAATCTCTCAATCTTTACTACATTTAAAGTAGTTCGGAAATAAATATACTATTTATATATACATCAAAGATCCATAGAAAAATTTAAAGATTGTTTTAGGAGATATGGCAGACACTTTATTCTCCAAAACAAAACTTGGTTCCGATGTTGGTTGATGACTTTACCAACTACTCAGATCATCCTTATATCTTAATTTTGCGAAATTCAAAACTATAAAATGAATAAATGAAAAAGATGGCGTAGGCACGTGGGTTGAATGCTCTCTAGATCTTACATAAGACTAATTGGAATAAAAAGCCATATACAAAGCACTACTTAAATATTTGATAAAAATCGATTCATCAGAGTTTATATAGGAACTATAACTATAAATTGTAAATTAAATTATTATGCCGAATATATAAATAAAACCCGACAAGTTAAAGTCGAAAATTAATGTTACTAACTCTAAAATTTAAAAAGGAGAGAATTACGTCCAATGATAGACCAAAAATTTGAGTTCGTAAAAAACACTATTAGGCTTAACAAGTCTACTACCAGGGGCAAACTACTTCCAAGAGTTTTCTCTACATACAGACAGACAGACAGACATGGTTCGTCTTTATAGAGCGGATAAAATCCATATTCTTCTTTAAAGGGTTAGTGGTAGTCAGGATTTTCAAAAAATGAATTTTTTCGAAATCGATCCGATAATTATTATACTTTTCGAGTTATTCGGCAAATAAGAAAGAGCACTCGGGCACTCCAACTCACTAGATTTTGAACTTTCTACAGCTTTTAGAATACATAAATATCCATTTTTAAGACCAATTAACTGTCGATTTTTCCCGAAAATATAGAAAAAAATTTCCGGAGGCCGCCATTTTGTTAATTTTTGAAAAATAGAAAAAAAAAAGCTTCGATCCGACCGAGGATTATCTATTTATAAAACTAATTTTCCTTATCCAATTGATTGTATATGAATCTACAAGGACTTATGATTGTCACCGCAATGACCTTTTATTGAACTGGGTCAATACAAACATATATAAACTTTTAAATTATAATTTTTTTTAAATTATAATTATAATTTTTTTGTACAGTAATATGATTTAATAGCAAAAAAAAAAAACTGAAAATTGTAGTTTTTTCGTGTTTCTAACTACCCCTAATGAACTCAAACCCACAGCGAATATACTTTGAGCATCATGTTTAAGCTGCCACTATATTAAAATTACTTTAGTAAAGTATTAATTTTTTTTTTCATCACATAGTAAAGTCTTTAATGTTCGAATAGTTTTCTTAAATCTTCCTCTAACTAAATTCCAAAACTACATCGACATTCAATGCCCTTTTCACACCACAAAGTCACATGTTAAATCAATTGACAGCCAATAAAAGTGTCAATTTCGAATGCCAAATAGGAACACATTTTGGAAAGCAAAAAAAGAAACAAAAAACGAATAAAAAGCAAACAAAATCAACACAATAATAACAACTTCATCATATTTAAGCGCACTTCAGCAACCCACATTACATAAGCACTGACGGCACACGAAACACAACACAACCGACATGTGGGGCGACACGACGCCAATGACAATAAACACACAAACAAATCAGCAAATGCGATCTAAAACACATAACAACCCAAAACGATAAAAAATTGTATTGAATAGCAAAAAGGTTAACAAGAAAAAGTCCTTCAAGCGCTAACCCATGCATCCGCAAGGAGCGATTCCGCCAAGAAATATGTGCGTGCTTATTGATATGTCTGTTGCTGTGGGTGGGTGGGTGTATCCATGTGTGCTTAGGGTAGCCAAATAAAAACGTATGAACATATTATCTGCGTGTTTACATCGACAATTTGATCCCCAAATGATTGCTTGCGTGCGTATTGAGGGTTTGACGGCACACACACACACGCCGACTGCTGGCACATATCCTTTGGTTTGGCACATTTTCTTGACCTTTCTTCCATCTTATGCTTTTTGGTGGTGTTGGAAGAGTCTTGACGATTTCCTTTTCGATATCCGCGCCACAGTTTTCTTACTCATATTGCTATAATAGTAATAAGTAGTCTGTCAGACAGCTGAATAGGATACTGCCAACATTAAAATATATATCTTTAATATATTTTATATATACATATTTATTTGCCATTTCGACGTCTCGAATCGAATTTTGGCAGTCTTAAAATATTAAAAATCCATTTACCACACTTCCAGCCATGGCCTTGCCACCACATTGATGAGAATGTGGACACCTTCTTATATTCCTTACTGCCTTACCGCCACATTGTCTCGCGCACTCATTTTCTTCAGCTTCACTTCATCAGCCAACACTAACAGCGCGGAATAACTGAAGTGAATAACTGCTGAATGCGCTTTTCGCCGAAACATTGATACATTCACCTGCTTGCCTCATAGCATATGCAGCCCACCTCCACATAATAGTAAACCAGACATGCAATAACCAACTCTGCACATTTCACTTCTTTCGCCTTGTTGGCCCTTCGGCAGCCAATTTCCCGCGGGACTCGCACACGCGTGTTCGCCCAAGCACTCATAAATGTCTTTCAATCAATGATGTTTCAATAAGTCAAAATCGATTACGAAGTTTATAAGAAATTTATGAACCCGCCAACGACAGCAATGAGCACCTCTGCGGACGCAAACATTGTCCCGGCTATACAAATATGACATTGACTGCTCAATGTGGGTTCCATCGCCTCCCTGCTTCTCCGCAATCCTTGTAAGTTTATTTAGTTTTTGCGGGTGTCCGAAATTTGCCCGACACAGTGAGTATTATTTATTTAGCCCATTGCGACTTTTTCATGACTTTCGTATATGAAGAGTTCGGGTGTAAGGGCGAGTGGGTCCTGAGGTCACATAATTTAGTTTTGATGTATTGTACAGTTTTCTCTTTTTTGATACTGATTACTGGTAACTATTAATGAGTAAATTGAAGTTAAATTTTTCGCTTTCCGAGAGTTGATAAAATAGGATAAAATGTAAATTCTATAGAAATTTATGTCAAATTAAAGAAGCAAAAGCCCTTTAACGAGGTAACTAAAGCAGACCTTCAAAGATTCGAGATTTCAATAAAAAGAAAACTTATAGCTTTTCGGTCAGTATAGTTAATATCGAAACCTTGTATCCACTTTATATAAGAAAACAAAAACATATTTTCAAAATTCAGAATAAGTTAAAAAACGACATTTTACACAATTCGTAATAATATTCTGAAACCCCGAAACTAGACTCATTTATATTTATTAAGAAATCGAGTCCGAAATCTGTATACACATATTGGAGATAACAGCAAGTTAACAAAAAAAAAAAAAAAAAAAAAAATTAGGGGACAACAATATATGCACGAATGATGCCACCGCCTTTAATGAAAATCTACAAAGACAAATTTCTTCACACCTGGGCGCTTCTGTCACCATAGTCAATAAAAGTTAGCTATAAATCAAACGAGTAATTGAAATAGAGACTTTGAATCTTTGAAAAATAGAGCGAAGATGATGCTATCTAATAAAAATTCTGGAACAAATAGAACCCCATATATTTTTTGAAAAAAATACACTATATAAGAATGTATCAGAAATTCATACTATGTATTTCCACTATAGAACAAACTCAAACATAGTGTCTGTAGTAAAGTATTGTTTGTTGGCAGACCTACCCAAAAATAGATTAGCAAAATGAACTAAAAATGAACTTAGTTAACAAAAAACCCCAAGAAAAACGGTAAGAAGATCCTTATGTACACTGAATGGTTATATTAAGGGGTTACATGGGTTTCGTGGATTCAAAAAATAGATTTTTTTTATTTTTTGGCTTATTATTTCTACAACATCTCAATAATATTGTCCTAAATTTTCAAATCCATCCGAATATTAGTTACGGAGATACAGCCTTTGGAAGGGGTGCGCTCCAAGTCAGGTATTATTGTTAATCAAAACCTTAAACGCGTTTTTCTCGGAACCGGAACGGTGTTTTCAAAGTCTGTTGTCAAATGTTCTCGAAAACTACTCAATCGATCTTGATGAAATTGCACAGGTGTTCAGATACAATTTACTCGTGCTTTTTAATTACAACTATTTAAAAAAAATCAAGCAAATTTTACCGAAATTTTTATTTTTTTGGAAAAATGTCTGCCAAAATTACAATTTTCACTGTTTTTAGTCTTTCCTTCGTTCACGAGATTATGGTCTTACCTAAACCACTTATTTTTGTTTTTCTATTTTGGATGATCCTGTCAGGAATTATGCTGATAACGCGGACGCACCTTTTTTCCGGGGAGTCGCCGGAAATGCGATCGCTATGGGGGAGTTCTACTTTTTTTTTTAATTTCAGAAACTATTCTTTAAATATGTATCTATAAGACAGAACAAAGTTTGAATTAAAAAAATAATTTTCTACATGAAAAAAAATATTGAAAACAGTGGCTACACCTTTCCAGCTGATATGTAGGTCTCCGCCTTCTTCGAAACAGATTCGAGGAGTGATATTCACTATTTCGACTGCCCCTTGATCTCTAGTATGTACCAGTGGACCCATATTTCGTCGTCAGACACGAAAGGATACAGAAGCACCTTCGAACTGTGTTTTAAACAGTGCCAAACAATGTCCCATATTTCATTCGACGGCCCGAACGGTATTTTGTGATACCAACTACCGTGGTATCTCACACTCTTTGAGTCAGATGTCTACTAATACGAAATTGTGGACTTTTATTACGTTAATCCCCGGGTAGCCATTTTCTACTCGCTAACGAAGGAGAAGAGTCAGAGAACACAGAAACAAGAATCGAATCAACGGATATTACCCTTTATTCATTAGTTTTTAAATCCGCAAATACGCCAGCTTCCAGACGCGATAACAACAAAGTCCAAATTTCGGCTCTTCGAGATTGTACTATACGATAGTCGATTTTTCCGATCGTTTTGAATACCAAGTATTTTTTATTTGTTCCTAATTTTTATAAGATTCTTCAGAGCACTTGATCAAATAGCAATACTTAAGTATTAAACCACTATCTTTGATTCTATTTATAACATATTTGTGCCTCTCGTATAATTATATAACCCATTAAATAAACTTTCCTTTTCAGTTATATCAAATATCTGTTGTTAATTTGACGTCTAATAAACCACTTCAAACGAGCACCAAGTAAATTAACCTACTAATAACTCTACGAAAACACTACAATAGACCAACAGTGTGGGGAGAAAGTCACTACTTGACTTAACACAAATATTTATGTACACAAGAGGTGATTAGTTGATTTATGTATGCATACAAATATTTTGACACTTATTATGTGTCTGTCAAATAAGTCAACTTCCTCTCGGTTTGTTGTTTATATAAATACCCCAAAGGCGCTAAATTTCACTTCATAATTTCACTTACACACATGCAGTCGGGGAATTATTGTTGCTTAAACTCACAGTTGTTCACACATACATATATGGATGTGTACATATTTGTGTCATGCAAATAATGCACGAACAACAGTAACAATAACACAATAATGGCGACAACAAATCAAACAATGTGGCTGCAAAACGAGCTCAAAACACACATTTGTCAAGTCAACAAATGACACAATGCCGAATGTCACAATGTCAAGTTGTATACATATTTATTTTAGCATACATTCACATATGTATGTATGTATGTATGTGTTTATATATGGCAGTGTACTCAGTTCTTTCATATATCCTCTAGAGTTGTGTCTGTAGTGTGGTGATAAGTTTATTCGATTGTGCGCTCATTTCAAATGGTTAAGCCGTTATTTATTCATATGTGTGTGTTGCTGTGTATGTGTATGCACACTTTGATAAGCAAATTGTCACGTTTGATTGCTCAATTTGTGAAGGACACAAATGAAATGAAGTGTACAATACAAATTTGTTGGAAGTGTCAGAAATGTCGCTATGAAACTATGCACATATAAACATACGAATTTTATATATACATATACAGTTGATTGAAATAGTCATACCCTGAAGAAAGTTAAATATAAATATTATGGAAATATATAGAAAAAATACTATGTATTAAATAATATATTAAAAATAAAAAATAAAAATAAAATATATTTATATTTTATCACTCTCATACTTGTCAAATTCCAAAAAAAAAAAAATATCACTAAACATTTAATTCACCTTACAATTTTTGACTCTTCAACGCCCCAGACATCGAACCTTCGTTTTTCGACAGGAGCTAATTGATCAATTAACCGGCCTCTGCTACTTACCATACAAAATAAAATCTACATTTATTTCTAATTGTATTTTAATCGACTTGAAAATCAAATGCAACTCTACGACAAAGACGTACGATATACGTTCTTTGTCTGCGATTGGGTGATTTTTTTATATAAAATATAAATTATAGATGTCGCTGCTGAAAAATATTAATCAGCTGATGAAACTTACCAACGTCTTATGAAAAGCAGAAACAAAAATGTATAACAGCTGATCGGTTATCGAGTAGCCGGCAGTATAAAAGGTAAAAAAGGGTTTCTTAATAAAAATTTTGTTTCATCAATTAATTTGGCTGTCTAAAAACGCTATCAGGACATGCAGCTAATTTTTTAATGGAAATATCTGCAAATCTCTCATATATTGTATAGAAATTCGGAGGAAATCTCTTCCTCATAATAATGTGCTTCATTGAAAAAATTGAGTAAAATCGGAAAAAAACTCTTTGTTCCCATATATCTAATATTATGATTTTCAAAAAGGGGGCTTTCGACCAAACATATCAGTAAAACACATCTGACCTCATGCGATTTCTCAAAGTGTCAAGAAACTTGAACTTAAGTGACCCCTCAAAATGAGGCAAACAATCTCGTCTTGAAATATAAACAAAGCTGATCCAATGTATCTCCACAAAATGTGTACAATTCCGGCACTACGTAATCACATAAAATATCAGAAAACCTGACTTCACGCGAACCAATAAAACGTATAAAATCTCATGACCTTTAAAATTTAACATGCCACACTTCATCTTACTTTACTTGACTTCTCACTATGTAATAATATAAACAAAGCGTTAACCAAGCTTTACCCTTCAAGCTGAAGACAATTTCTTTTCTAAAAAAAAAAAAAAACCAATCCAACTTCATCTGTATCCTCAACATATATACAAACCTGACCTCAGGTGACTCCTCAAAGTATAAAGAAACCAGACCTCACGTGAACCCACGTAAAATTTAAACCAACCTTACATCAATGTAAACAAAACCCATGTCGCGTGACCCTCTAAAATCTAAACAAACATGACTGTAAATGACAGCCAAAAAGATAAAAAAACTTTGCAGAAATCAATGACCTTTGACCAGGGTTTGTTTACATTTTGGTCGAGATCAGTGATCTTTGAACATATTTTGGTCGAGTTTACAGTTTGTTCGAGTTTTTTTGGTAGAGGTCAGTGATCTTTGTCCGTTTCAATGACCATTGTCCGGGTGTGTTTAAATTTTGAGAGGTCGGGTCGGGTCAGGTTTGTTTGAAGTAAGGTTTGTTTAGATTGTGGGGAAAAAGTCACGTGAAATCAGGTTTATTTAAATTTGAAAGGGTTAGATTTGTATACGCAAGGTAAAAATAATTAGAGAGAAGGTTCATATCGATTATCTCGATTTTAACAATTAGAGAAGAAAGAGTGGTAAGTATTTCCAGCCGTAGCCAATGAAACATGATGAGGATTGTCGTCTCGCAGTGGAGAGAAAACAGACTGCCTACCTCGCAATGTTGCGATCGACCGCAACACGAGCGGGATGGGAAAGATACCGAGAGCTGAAGAGGGAAGCGAGACGCATTTGCAGAAAAAGAAAGAAAGAGGCAGAAATGCGTGAGTATGAAGAGCTTGACAAGCTGGCCGACAGGGGTAATGCTCGAAAATTTTACGAAAAGATCCGGCGACTAACTGAAGGTTTCAAGACCGGAGCACACTCCTGTAGGACCCCCAGCGGTGATCTAGTGGTTGATGACCAGAGTATACTGTGTTTGTGGAGGGAACACTTCTCCAGCCTGCTGAATGGCAGTGAAAGTACAACACCAGGAGATGGCGAACCCGATTCCCCAATCGACGACGATGGAACAGATGTTCCATTGCCCGACCGTGAAGAAATTAGAATAGCAATTACCCGCTTGAAGAACAACAAGGCGGCGGGGGCCGATGGATTGCCGGCCGAGCTATTCAAATACGGCGGCGAAGAGCTGATAAGGTGCATGCATCAGCTTCTTTGCGAAATATGGTCGGAAGAAAGCATGCCCGACGATTGGAATCTCAGTGTACTCTGCCAATCCACAAAAAGGGAGACCCCACAATCTGCGCCAACTATCGTGGGATAAGCCTCCTTAACGTCGCTTATAAGGTTCTATCGAGCGTACTGTGTGAAAGACTAAAGCCCACCGTCAACAAACTGATTGGACCTTATCAGTGTGGCTTTAGACCTGGAAAATCAACAACTGACCAGATATTCACCATGCGCCAAATCTTGGAGAAGACCCGTGAAAAAAGGATCGACACACACCATCTATTTGTCGACTTTAAAGCTGCTTTCGACAGCACGAAAAGGAGCTGCCTTTATGCCGCGATGTCTGAATTTGGTATCCCCGCAAAACTAATACGTTTGTGTAAGTTGACGTTGAGTAACACCAAAAGCTCCGTCAGGATCGGGAAGGACCTCTCCGAGCCGTTCGATACCAAACGAGGTTTCAGACAAGGTGACTCGCTATCGTGCGACTTCTTTAACTTGATGCTGGAGAAAATTATAAGAGCTGCAGAGCTAAATAGAGAAGGTACAATCTTCTACAAGAGTGTACAGCTACTGGCGTACGCCGATGATATCGATATCATTGGAAACAACACCCGCGCCGTTAGTTCTGCTTTTTCCCGCCTGGATAAGGAAGCGAAGCGAATGGGTCTGGAGGTGAACGAGGATAAGACGAAATATCTCCTGTCATCAAACAAACAGTCAGCGCATTCGCGTCTTGGCTCCCACGTCACTGTTGACAGTCATAACTTTGAAGTTGTAGATAATTTCGTATACCTAGGAACCAACATTAACACCGATAATAATGTCAGCCTTGAAATCCAACGCAGAATCACTCTTGCCAACAGGTGCTACCATGGACTGAGTAGGCAATTGAAAAGTAAAGTCCTCTCTCGACGAACAAAAACTAAACTCTACAAGTCCCTCATCATTCCCGTCCTACTTTATGGTGCAGAAGCGTGAATGATGTCAACATCCGATGAGACGGCACTAGGAGTTTTCGAGAGAAAGGTTTTGCGGAAGATTTACGGTCCCTTAAACATTGGCAACGGCGAATACCGCAGAAGATGGAATGATGAGCTGTATGTGTTGTTCGACGACATAGACATAGTCCAGCGAATAAAACGACAGCGGCTACGCTGGCTGGGTCATGTTGTGCGAATGGATGAAAGTACCCCAGCTCTGAAAGTTTTCGATGCAGTACCCGCTGGTGGAAGCCGAGGAAGAGGGAGACCTCCACTCCGGTGGAAGGACCAGGTGGAGAAGGACCTGTCTTCATTTGGTATTACCAATTGGCGCCAAACCGCCAAAAGGAGAGATGCGTGGCGCACTGTTGTGGACTCGGCTATAACCGCGTAAGCGGTTTCTACGCCAGTTAAGAAGAAGAAGAAGAAGCCAATGAAACAGGATATATTTATGAACTTTGAAAACCAAAATTTCGTAGTACCAGTTTTAATATTCACATACCTACTGTACTTCAGTACACATATACATATATATTTGTATACCCCATTATATACCAGTGTGTACATTTGTGTACATTTGTGGCACGCACGCAATGTGGCAATATTGTTTTGCTGCAAATCGGTGTTTTATTGTGATAACATGACATTGTTGTAGCTTAAATATTCGAACACCAAACGAAGTGCAATGGAATTTCTAACCACTACAGCACAACTGCAACTATATAACAGCAAGCAAATGCAACATTGCGCCAACCAAACTGGCAACAAAAATGTTTATTAAGCATTGATATACTCATCTGTTCGCTGAAGTGTGTGGGCAAAAGGCCGCAAAAAGCCAGCGATCTTCACACAGCAACAACTCAGCTGAATGACAGTGCAATGCAATAGAGGCGACGCTATCGACGCGTTTTTTTTTCGTTTGAATTAAAATATGAGTGTGTGAATGCTGGTGTTTTGGCATGGAATTTAAATTAAATCAATTTGAATGCAACAAACGAAGCAAAGAACCAACCAAATGACCAAAAAACCAACTGACCAACCAACTGACCGGCCATTTAGCAGTGAACAAGCGACCGCTGCTGCCACCAATGTTGCCACCAACCAAAGCAAGCCAGGCAAGGCAGCAAGCGCGCTGAGTGATAGATAACCAAATGAATGAACCGTTATGTGCCAGCACACAGCTCGCTAGGTGGGACAAATGGATAGTGAAAAATCAACGCAATGCAAACCAAATGCAACAGCAATAATAACAGCAACACAACAACAATGCGCGGCAGATAGTTGCAACAATGGTGAATGGTGAGTTGTTGTTGATAGTGTTGTGCGCGCATGCAATGCGTGTGGCATGTGGCATGCATCTGCATGTATGTTGCAAGTGTGTGTTTGCTCGCATGGCATATGGATTAAGTGATTGTAGCACATGTATGTACGTGCAACAACAAAAATTGCTGCATGTTGCAAGTGATGTGATCATTCGACTTTGGCGTGGGATAAAAATGCCAAACAATGCGTTGATAAGCCAGCAGTATTGTCTGTTCAAGGCAACTGTTTTTGCGCCGCCACTCGCATTTATATAGATTCGTCCGTATTTTTTATTTATTCATTTCGTCGCATTTTTTTTGTATTTTTTTGAATTTTCGTTGGCACTTACAGCTGTGAAAAATATTTTATTCACTGAAGTGTGACATCTGTTGTGCACTCAGCGCGAGGGAATAGTTTTGTTACAGATTTCAGTTGATTTTTGTTTTTGTCCACTCGCACAGCCTCGTCTGTCATCGTCACATATAGATTTCGTTGCAACATTTTAATTGATTTTTCATTTGATCTCTGGCTATTCGGCGTATTTGACTAAAAGCGAGCAGCCATGGCTGAGTATTTGTATTTGTTGTTGTTGCTGGTTTTTCTGTTTTTGTCGAAGTATTTGGTGATGTTGTTGTTATTTTTGTTCTTGTTGCTATTGTAAATTGTGTTGTTGTATTTTTTGTTGTAATTTTTTGTTGTTGCATTTCACTTAACAATGAGTTTATCGCAGCAGCTCACTTTTGATTGACCCCTCACATCGTCTCGCCTAGCTCCGCTTCGCTGTTTTCGGTTTTGTTCACTGAAATGTTGGCTTAAATAAAAGCGCGCTGTGAAGGGAGTAAAAAATGTTTAAAAAAAATGCCAGCAATCCTTTGCATTTGCGCTGCTCAATTTTGATGTCCAACTGTTGATTACTACTGTACCATTGTGTGGCTCTCGTTTTTTCCCCTATGCACAGAAAGTACCTTTTAAATTTTTCGGAATTTCGCTTTGTTTTTGCTTATTTTCGCTTTTGGCATTTGTTTACTGCGGTTTGGCAATTACATCGAACAATGGCTCCTTTTTTAATTAGCCAATAATTGAAACTACAAACAGGGAGCGCGGGCGCGCGTCGTGTCGTTAGGCAGTGCAAATGCACAATTAATTAAATGCTTGTACTAATTAAAATCGCGATTGGTGCGGATTATTGAGCTATTGTTGCAATCATTTTGTAAATATACCTATATCATTCACAGGAGAACGCGGAAGTAATTTTAGTTTTTTCTGTAATTTTGTTTCTATTGTTTAGACAAAAAATTTAAAATAGCTCCATTTATTCAATTCCTAAAGTACTGATAGTATTTGCAAAGCGAAACATTACAGATATTAAGGACGAAAATAAGTTGCATGCGATGTAATACACAAATTAAGAGACTAATAGCGTTTTTAAGCAGCCGAAAAAAATAGTTTCATTAAATTTTTTATTGGGAAACTCCTTTTTGCCTTTTATACTGCTGGCTACTCGATAATCGATCAGCTGTTATACATTTTTGTTTTTGCTTTTCATAAAAAGTTGTTAGTTTTCACCAGCTGATTAATATTTTTCAGCAGCGACATCTACCGTAGTTTTTTTTATCAAAAAATTCAGCCAATCGCAGACAAAGAACGTATATCGTACGCCTTTGTCGCAGAATTGCATTTGATTTTAAAGTCGATTAAAATTCAATTAAAAATTAATGGAGGTTTTATTTTGTATAATAAATCGATCTTAATGAGGGTTTTAATCGAGCAATGGCCGGTTAATTGATCAATTAGCTCCTGTCTAAAGGCGCTATTAAAGGCAGGTATTGAAATTTTAACAGGCTGGAGAGTTAAACAATTGAACCTTGGAAAGTTTCTAAATCCAATATAAATTTTAATTCAAATATGCTCTGATTGAGTAAGAGTTTCGTCATATATGTATGTAAGTACATTAGAACTGGTATAAGTATAATGTGAATTCAATTTCGAATTAAATTTGAAATATATATTCTAAATCATTGTAAGCCAATGTAGTGAAGATTAAGTCAATTCAGTTATTAATAACTTACGCCCCTTTTGCGAGTGTCGACTGGTAGTAGAATAGACTCAAGTCAATTGAGTCGATTATATTTTATTTTGCTAATGAGTAACTTGATCGGCAAAATTCAGAATTTCTACCGATTGAAAAAATTTTGTCGACAAATGAACGATTGAAAAGCATTCACAGTATATGGTAGAGCGACTAAACGACATTTACAATGGCAACTATAGTCGATTATCTACTGCCAGTCGACACTCGCAATTAGGGTGTTGTTTTATCGTAGAAGATAAATAATAAACTTGAAAGTGTCACTTTGAAATAAGTAAAACATGAATGTTCACTTTAGACAAACCCCTTTCTGGTTGGATACTCAAATGAAGTCATGAAGTCAGGAAAATGTGTGTGAAGATTTATTTTAGAAAATAGCAGATATCAAATAGCGCTAAGAACGGCCTACAATATTTTGGAACCAATAGTCAGAGATGAAAATTCGTAGTATGTAGTCCAGCAACAGCTTTCATACTAGAACACTTAAAACTAAAAAAAATGTGTGAGAAAAAATATATCCGTCGGGGACATTATCTATAGTTATGATAGTATACTATATATCAGGTTGTGATAATATAATATGATACAACATATTTTCTATTAGAATAGAACGGTGATGAACAAAAGATTTTAATCAAACTTCTTCTTCTTGACTGGTGTAGACACCGCTTACGCGGTTATAGCCGAGTCCACAACCAAATCAATCAAACGAGATGCTGGAAATCACTTCAATCAACAGTGAAGTAGTAACACATAAACAGTTGACAAATTTTTCACAGCATTGGTTTGTGATATATTTTTCTGGATATTCCTATTTATATGGTACGCTCTTCTATACCATAAATAAATATAAAGTACTTTTAACAATAATTATTTGGCGCATAAAAATTGCTGAAGCTAATCAGACCTACTGATGAATAGAAAACTTTCAAAGTGTAAAAATATAGACATATAGCATTAGTTTATGGATTAAGAGTTGATACAGCAAAGCTTTGAACTGGAACATCTTAAGAATCAGTGGACCAATTATCGTTATGCAAAATGAATACACAGTTCCTCAGATAATAGAAAAGCAAAAAAAAAAAAAAGCAAAACGTACACCCAAAATCAATATAGTATTTCTGAGAAATAAGTCTACCCCCAAATTAGTGATAAGCTTTTTAAGTGTTAGGAATAAAACATACATACATACATTAAATAAAATATATTTGGAAGTATATAAGATAAATTTTTTAAACTTGTATGTATAAAGAAACTCACCTCAAATTATATCTTGTATTCCTACAAAAACAAAGAGAAATATAATTAGTCACATATTTTACATTTATTTTCTATTAATTGTATTGAACATTCACATTTATAAATCTTCTTTATTTAATAATACAAGTTTTTCTGACAATATTCCTTTCATATTGGTTAATATAGAGAAACTTTTGGATGCATTTTTAACTACTGGGTGTTAATAGTATAAGTCTGTCTGTCGCATATCAGATATAAGGCTACAAAAAACGATAAAAAAAATCTCAAAGAGCCATTTTTTAATCCAAGTTCGTATAATATGGAATCACCAACCAAGAAAATAGAGAATATAGAAATATATCAGCATACCAGTGTTCTCGTATTTATTATAAAGCCTGAACGTTAATGAAAAGCGAATCAATAATCCGGCTCCATGTGGTCCTACAGGCATTGATTAAGTTATTCAATGCTCAAATTCCGACACGCAATTACTCCTAATTCACCTTATTTAAAATAAAATCCCGGCATAATGAACCTCAAAATTAAATAAATCAAACATTGATTTTCTTAAAAATCTGTAATCGCATTATGCTATTGAATTAAAGCGGTATACTGCGGATAATCCCACCAAAATATGCACAATTAATACAAAATCATGCTCTGAGCAAGGAGGACTAAGAAAGCACCGCAATTTAATTCCACTTATTGAACAATCAAATCAAATGCCAGCGCATCATCATCAAGCCGATACGATCCTCCACTCGACAGACAACGACAACCAAAGAATCGTGCTCATCGCGCTTTCACAGCCCCCAATTATCCGCTCCTTTGTGGGCCTACACAGTTTAACGAAAAATAAAAAATAAACCAAAAAAAAAGAAAAAATCAAATCTATTGGCACAGAGCTAATGTCATCCGAAGGCGAATAAAACCGACAAGCGACGCGGCAATGCGAGGCAAAAGTAAGCAAAGAAAGTAATATCATTAATAGGATTCATAAAAAGGATAACACGCCGTAAATAATGGCTACAGGCTACAGTCTCGCTGCGCAACGCGACAATACACTGTCGCCATGTTGGTAGTGCTGGCAGCACCTTCTGAATTACCCTCCGCCTCCCACACCTCAGTCGCCTACTCGACAGCCAGAGCATTACAATTTGGTTGCTTCGACATTTTCATTTTCATTCATTTCATTTTCGGTTATTGCGATATTGCCATTGAAAATCCCGGCACGTACGTATTCAATTACTTGTTGAACTTGTTGCGGCCACATTGTGGTGATGGGTGTAGCGTAGATGGAGAAGAAGAAGGATGGCAGAGTATGTAGTGAAGTTGGTGCGGTTGCAAGTTTCGGCTTTTAAAAGTGGGAAATCATATTTTCTGTTATTGCTGCTGAATGAGATTATTAAATGGGTGAATTGTCTGAGTGAGAGAAGGAGTGTGAACGTTGGAATGTGGCTGAGCTTACCACAGAGACTTCAAACATATGTATATATGTATATATATCTTACGGCAGATATTTACAGTAAGTCATTTGGTGGCACCACAGCAGCATCGGGCAAACAATGAAATAAACAGATACAAACAGATAAATGTAACGAACAGATGTTTGCAGAGACAATGAAGTCTATGGCGCTCTGACTGTCTGGCGATCAGGCATACTGGCGAGCAGACAACTTACGACCAATACAAAAAGGAAGAGTGGTAATCGAACTCGAAGTGTATTGAATGTCAGCTATTTTGTAGCGAATTTCAGCAAAGAAATACGAAAGTCAACGGAGCCTTGAAATGAGTTCAACGTAATCGATTTTAAAGTAGTATGGAAAGAGAGTTTTAATATAAAATTTAAGCAAAAAAATTATATAATGAAGAATGAGCTCATAAAAAATTAAAAAAAAAATAAATGTTTATAAGATCCATAAAAACTATAAATCAGTTACAACGAATAAGGGATTTTTCAATAAATTTACCTAAAATGTTTTGTAGTTAGGTTCGGTTAGGCTGCTGATCCTTGCGTTTGAGGTTTCAGCGCATCTACTTGGAACTCAGGCGAGGTCTGTATGTCGAACATTCGACCGCATGTGAATACGGCACCCTCTATTGCAAGATTATCGGCTTTACAGTTTCCGCTATGATCAGATACCAGTCGGATAGGCCATATACTACATATTAACTAACACTGAGTGTACCGTCATCTAACTCAAATCCAGTATTACCGCTCGTCTGTCTGATCTAAATTCCTTCTGCAGGAAACTCACAATTAACTCTAGCTTTATGCTACTGGACCATTGAAATCGTTATTGCCATCAAGAATAGAAAATATTGAATGGAAATGATAATATGATCAAAAGTACTTAAGGGGTTAGGTGGGTTTCAAAATTTAAATTTTCTGTCTTAATAAATAATGCAAAATATTTAAAATATTATCAAAAAATATCAAATCAATCCGAGTAATATTCTATGATATATCCCCTTTGGAAGTTCCGCCCATCAGGCCACGTCAGTACGATTGTAAAACTTTAAACTCATTTATCTCAAAACTCAATTCCTCAAGTCGGTGGACACGATAACTCAAAAAGTTTTGAAGCGATTTTGTTAAAATTTTGCACACATCTTCGAAATAACATAATTTATTTCTTATATTTTCATTACAACTATTTTTTTCGAGCTAATATAGCCGGAAATTTTACCCAACCCAAAAAAACTCCCTTTTTTGGTTAAAATTCTATCAAAAATTCAAATTTCGATATTTTTTTTCCTTCTTTCATTAACTAGATCTATCCATATACTGTCAAAATATTTTTGGTAAATTGATTTTAGATGAACCAATTTTGATTTATGATACCCACGAAAGACATTTATTTTTTGGACATGTCATGGGAGATGAGGTGCAAGCGACTGAGTTTTCGGAATTTTGAAATAAAACTTTCACAAAATATTGTTTAAACATGTAACGCTGAATTGTTTCAATGAAATATATAATTGTATTATATAAATATTAAAAAAAATGTGTGAAATACTATTGTTTTTAGCCTCTGAAAGCTACCTTAACCGTATAAAATCATTAAATGTTGCCTACATTTCGGAGCGGAATTGAAAATCGTCACTAAGCACAAACACAAACACTATTTCAGGATCGAATTTCTAAATTTATATAAAGTGTGTGGGCTTGGTTTAGCAAGGAAAATTAGTTTTCGCATGAGTGATCGATATTAAATTCTTCGGAGGTAGTATATAAGTATATTCGAAAAATTGGGTAGTGATTTTGTTTAATCAGATATGAGTGAGTGAAAATATATCTGTCGGTATATATAATTTAATTCTTTCAATCAATCAATAAATTAAGAGAAAATTAACCTCATCCCAACTCAGAAAACGCTATATAAGCTAACATACATATCTAGCAGAATATATGTATATAGTCCACATTCACTCGCATATATCCATTATCATTACCTTTTCCCATATGTGCAGCTTCGTCCTTTTATTTTTCAATTTAATGTAAGATTTAGGCTGGATTTTCATTAATGCGCGCCACAAATCCAGTAGGAAGAGTGGAAGAGTGTGTGGGTGCAGCGCGCAAAGTTAAGTGATTTTAATATTTATTTAATTTCACAATTCTTTCGTAGGATTTTACCTGCTGACAGCTTTTAAGCTTATTTTAACCAAGTTTAAATACAATTAAAGGCATATATAAACAGAACTCATTCATTAAGCGTTAATTGCATTTAATAAAAGTTGAAATATGTGAGCACACACTCATGGAGAACATATAAATAATGGTACAAATGAATACGAATTTACATTTATACCTTTTGGAAAAATTCAGATGTGAATGTAAAATCAGCGGAGTTTGAAGTAGATTTATCACTTTGAATTTAAAGAAAAAATAAATATTATGTAGTTTTCCAATATTCGGAGAGCTTATATTTTAAAAAAATTATAAACAAATCGAAAATTTAAATCTGGATTTTATAATTCTTGACCGTACGACCAAAGATATTTCAGCTGATACTGCAATGCTCTTGCTTCAAAATCGGAAATACTCATTATTCTGAGTTAGAAAGGTGCTACAAAACTGCGGGCTTCGTTTTTGAATTCCATACCATTATTTTACAAAAAGTTTAATTAATTGTGCATCGTACCCATATTTTTTATTCCACATTATTACTTTAGTTGAAGCTATGGAAGACAAATATTAGAGAGATCCATCAGCAATTCAAATGTAAGGAAACATAGCATAAATATTAACATAATATAGACTTCCAAGTAATTTGTATGAAATTTGACTTCTATTGCCAATTCAAGAGTTCGAGTTATGGGGAACTTCGAGTTATAGCAGTTCGCCTTATGGAAGTTCAACTGTATATTAAAAGAAGCTGGAACGACTATCGACTATGTTATTGATAATTCTGACCAACTAAACACTTTACCAGCCTGATGTAGAAAACATTTTTATAGTTTTACAATACCGCCTTTACAAATCCAAAAGTAATTGAAACTTTCCGTCGGTGGTAGGCCTAACTATCTACCTGATGAAAACCAAGGTTTTATCTTTACAAAATAAAATAATATGCATATGTTTGAGGGAGCCAATTATTCTGGGGTATCATTTTATGAAAAAGGTAGATACTAATTAGGAAAGGACATTCAAAAATCTGTCTATGTTAAGCATCTTCAGATGATCTATTTGCCCTTTCAATGGTCGAATCATAAATAATGGGGTTCCAATTGAAAAACCCTTCAAACACGCCATCAACTTAAAGGCGATAAAATCAAGGGTCTTCTTAAAATTTTTTTTAAATATATACAATCATATATTTCATTTAATCATTTCAGCGTATACGATAAAAGATACATGTTTAAACAGTATTTTGTGAAATTTTTATTTAAAAATTCCGAAAACTCAGCCGTTAACAGCTCATATCCATGACTTGTAAAAACAAAACAAATGCCTTGCGGTGGATATCAACATAACTAATGATCGGTTCTTCTAAAATCGATAAACCAAAAATATTTCGAAAGTGCATAGATAAATCTAGTTAATGGACGAAGGCAAAAATACAATACTGGAATTTGAATTTTTGACAGAGTTTTAACCAAAAATAGAACTTTTTTGGTCAAATTTTCCGCATATATTCCGGAAAAATAAAATATAAAAATAATTATTTGTAATTATTTAACTAGATAATGTTATTCCAAAGAAGTGTGCAAAATTTTGAAAATCGCTTCATAACTTTTTGAGATATTGTGTCCAACGACTTGAAAAATTGAGGTTTGAGATAAATGCGTTTAAAGTTTTACATTCATACTGACGTGGACTGATGGACGGAACTTCCAAAGAGTATATCACATACAATATTACTCGGATTGATTTGATATTTTTGGATAATATTTTAAACATTTTGCACTATTTAATAAGACAATAATTTTTTTTCAAATTTTGAAATTTTGGAACCCACCACCTGACCCCTTAATCGAAGAACTCATATTAAACAAAACAAAAACAGAGAAAAGACACCTAGATCTGGGAACACTTTGCAAGAAGTACGTGGAGAATTCTACTTAAATTCCTAGCCCTACAAAAATATGATTGAAAAGCCTCTGATATTATAGTATAACAAAAATTAATGGTTCCAGAGGTCTGGATAACCAACCCAACAGTATAGAAAATGAAAGGCGACAAAATTAACAAGTTCTACAGCTAATATCGATTTAACTACTTATAATGTTAAAACAGGGTTCTAATCATATCGACAGTATGATTAAATGAATGGAAAAATCAGAGCATTCTACGATTGAAGATCTTCTGGTGGAGTATAACAAATTTATATATAACTAAAAGTCGGAGGTTTGTGGTAAGGACCCTTATACCATCCCATTCAATGCAACTTAATGACACTTTAATCTTTATTTAAAGTATATTAGTAGTGGGTGGGGAAAAGGAGTGTTAAGTGTTCAAAGAGTTTCAATTAAATATTTAATTTAATGAAATGTTTTCATTAAATACTAATTTGAGAACCACTTAATATGTAATTTTCGAAAGTGATCCAGAAAATCCAGAAAACGCAATAAATTACTATATTTTATCAACATCGAACAATAAAAAAAAAATTAAAACCAATTAACAATTGAGTGATATTAAGTCGCATTTAAAACGTATTAATTAAATCTCCGCGCTAATAAAATTTCTGAGCCGCAAATGAAATTAAACTAAAAGCATTGTGCGAGAGATCTTTGCATTTTTAGAAAGCTTTTTAAACACACATTTACATACAGATACTCGAGTATAACAATTTAAGTGCGTAGTTTGTGCTGTTCATTTGTGAAAATTTGTTTACTTATTTATTTTATATCCAGCTCGCGCAGCGCATTAAAAGCTGCCTCTGACATACACACAAACGCCGGCAAATACAAATGAAACAAAATTATACCCAACGCACACTGGCACACACACACACGAACAACTAAAAATAAAAAATAAAAAAGAGGACAGCTGCTGAATCTGGCCACTTAAAATTTCATATGCTGCCCACCGAAACACAAACAAACCCATTTAAGCCCGTGATCCACACAAACAAAGCATTCACTGCTGTGCTGCTGGGCTGAGCATATTCAAGCGCTTACATTAATCCCGCTAAATTAAATTTTCACTTAATTTGTAATAAAAATTAACATATTTTCAGCATTTGTGCAAAATACCAGGATTAGCATATTTTTTGGTTTTTTTTTTCTTTCCTGGCTTTATTCTTTATTTTCTCGGTGTTCTCCATCACGAGCCGTCCGTAAATGGCGCTCGCGTTGGTTGACGAAAATTCTGCTGGTTACGCTAAATGGCGATCTTAATACCATTAGCGGTTTATTAGAGCTGGTAATTTTATTTGTTGTAGTTGTTGTTGGTGGTGGCTTGTTCGTTGATACGTTGGTTTGTGGTTTAGGTTAATGCCTTTCGCCTACCCGTTCTCGCTCAGGCGCAACCGAATTAGTATGAGTAACCACAAAGAAATGTTTAAATTTCCCCCGGACACTTGGCGTGTCTATATTTTAATTTAGCTGTGTATCTTCCCACAAATCTAATGTAATTCGGGTTTTGGCCTCCATTAAACCATTATAAATTACATTTGATACTTAACATTTTCATTATAATGAAATATATTTGTATTGTAAAAATAAACTACATTTCACACCTGATGTTCCATTTTTTAAATTAGCCAAGATGATTTAGGCTTATTGTTTTTATTTTTTAACAAAATTATTAATAAGGGTCCTCATTTTATGAGACCAATAAACGTGAATGAATGATTTTGGTTGACAGTAAAATGAAGTTGGTCGAGAAAGCTGATACTTACTCCTAAGAGTATAGAGCAAAGTAACGTATTAGACATATCTGTCAAGAATTATTACGCATTCGAAAACTTTGTGAAGATGGGAGCTAAAAAAATCCATAGTTCACGGTACTGTATAAAGCTGTTGAATGGTAATAAACCCAAGTTTTGCATCTATATATTCACTTCGGCATCCAATCGACAGACATCGAAGAGGATTGATAGCGTTGAACGGAATTCTAAACATTGAAAGACAACAATAAGCTACGAAAGCAATGGCGAACATATGGTTCAGAATCTATCATGCCGTTCTTTGAATTAGCCTCTTTACTTTACTTCTTCTCGGAACCTTATGAAAATGGTCGCCGAAACTGATATTTATTTCAAAACAATCAGCAGACTTGCCTCTATATTTTTCTTTTATGAAAAATAATACAATTGTTTAAACAAAGGGTAAGGTAAGGATACTGCTCGAAAGTAAGAGGTAAACAATATTTATATGCGTGAGAAGACATGTTCGGTTGGATTAAATATCTAGTATAGTTTGTTCGACTGTCTACTCTCCAATGCTTGGCGAATCGAAGATAACTATTATAACAATCGATATATGAGAGAGAGGTGGTCGTCTACAATCGGTTTCCGCTAGCAAAATTTAATATAAATGTGAAGCTATCAAAAACGTATTTTTAGAAGACAAGTTAGTTAAAAACGATAAGTATAATGAACATCTATATATCCAGAGAACAAGTATCTTAAATGAAAGCAATCTCTCAACAACTCAGTGAGTTTTATATTGGATTACAAATTATTGTATGATATTAAGATTAATGTTATTCTCCTCTGGTATTTCTAAATTTTCTCTTAAAAATGGTATGAGAAACTACCAGATCAGGCAGAGATTAGTACAATCAAAGAATAACAACAATAATTATATTTTTTTACAGACAGCCAAGAGGCCTTGAAATCACTGGAGTCTCATTGAAGATAGTGAAATAATGCACTGTGCTATTAATGGTACTATCTGCCTATTTCACGATAAATCTGCAATGGGTTCTAGGTCCCTCTTTGAAACTGAATTCCGATAAAGAGGGAATATACATGCCTCTGGCCACTTGTATTTATTTAATCGAAAAATATACTATGAGCACACAAACGTGGCCTAAATGGAACAAGACCCCTACATACCGACTATTGGGAAGGAACAACTTAAGAACTTTAGTAGGTGTGCTATCAGTCACTGTCTGATTGGTAGACATGCCAGTAGACTGGGGACACCATAAAATGACTACTGTAGAAACTGCCAAGAAGTAAAGGAAGAGGAGACTGTAAAACACCTTCTATGTGGATGAAATGCTTTGCGCATGAACCGTCAGTTTTCTTGACTATATCTCAGAAGCTGCACTTATAAAACTTATTATTGAATTGAATAACTTTATTAAAGCTACAAGTCGGTTCTGAGAGGACTTGGTAGTGTGAAAGAATTCTAGTCTTACTAATGGCCTAAGTGCGTTGTACGACATCCACTTTTATCTACCTACCTTAGCACTGAAAATTAAAACCCAAATCAAGTTTTTCAAAAAAAAAAAAAAATATTGAAAAAAATACATTTATTTTACAATGAACATATGAAATATAAATATTGTGGCAATTTAATAAAAATTTACAAATAATTACAGCAATTTGATGAAAAATGCTGTTAGAGAGAATTTAACAGTTTATTTTATAAATTTCATTTTCTGTAAATATTTCTTGTGGCTATATTGCGTTTATTCCAAATATTTATCTACTTCAGTCACCTAACGCCACTTTCATAGAGATCACTCATACGCCATGACGAATCAGTTTACAATTGTATGCCAGCTCACTCATTTGAGCCTACGCTTTTAATTTGTGGAAATACAACTACCGTCATAACAGTACACTGATTACAGTGTGAAGTAATTTTGATTAGAGTGACAATCTGGTTAAGAGTACTCAAGCTTAGCATTGTCGGCAATGATTGAGGTCAGCAAATGAGCGAGCCGGAAACGAAATTCACATCATAACAGTAATGCAGTGGCTGTGAGTGGTGTTCCCGAGAAGCTTAAGGCTAATAACAAGTAAATTGATGTTAGTGGCTAAACCAAATAAGGTTGCCGTTGAGAGAAAAGGAAATTGTGTTATTTCACCAGACATTGAAACTCAATGTTATTAAAGGTAAAGAGGTGAATACGAAGGATTGAACATGAAGTGAAAACGAAAGTGCTGCATTTAAACAGCAGCATCTGCCACATATTATTCACATGCATACTTAAATTTATGTGGCATGCCACACAGCAGCTTTCCCTTACTATTTCATGCCATTTTCACTCGCCATAAAAGCGTAAAATTCTTCACAACGGCTGACTTTAATGTGACGTGGTGCAGGAAGTATCCAATTTAAATTAAAAAAAGTCGTTAAAACAACAAATAAAAATAAACAACAAAAATGCAAGTCAACAAAATATTTATAATGAATAAACAGTTGACCGAGAAAATGAAAAAAAAATTTAAGAAAAATTAAAAAAAAAGTGAAATAAAAATAAAAACGCAGCTCCAACACCAACAAGCTTTATCGATTTTCGCTTAAACGAGGCGAATTGCACCGCAGAAATTGTCACATGCAGCAACAGTAATAATACAACAACAACGACAACAACAATAGCAGCAGCAGCAATTAATGCGTCTGACCGTGTCACCTGCAGCAATCAGTCGGCTGGCTATTTTTAAATAAGCAAGCGGCTGAAGATTTTAAATATTCCGCATTTGCAACTGTTCAACTGTGTATGTATGTATGTATGTAATTGCTTGTTTACAGTATATGGAATGGAAATGTAAGCATGTTTGTTGTTGCTGCAAGCCTTTGGCGTACTTTATCCACCGCCGTGTACGGCTAGTTGCTTGTTGCCGTCGACCACACACAGGTAAACATATTAACCGCACATTCACGCGCAGCCGCAACGCATTTACGCAAATATTCGACAAATATTTACACAAAACCTACGTCAATATTTTACGCAATTTAATGTACGCCGGTAATGGTTGGATGCTGTTGCAGTTGCCACAAATTTTTGGAATCTACACTTACATATACTCGTATTATGAGTATGAATGTATAACAAAGATATTTAAAACTTTTCATAAAATATTTTCTTAGTAAATGCGGTATTTTAGCACTTTGAAGTGAAAATGAAGGCCATGGAAATTTAATGAGAAAAAAATATTATAATTTATAATGGAGCCAACGTTTTTCGAAACTATGTAGACCCAATGAAAACACATTCCATAGTGTTCGGTGTCATAATAACTGATATTATAGTAAAGGGTTTCAACACAAAGGTATAAATAACACAGCCACACAAAAAAAATGTGTCATGACGTGGGGATTTTACAATGTGTACCAGATGATTTTGGGATCGCTGAATCCGAATCCGAGGTCCATTTAACCACATCAGGGTTGTGAGATAAACCCAAGCCAATATGGTGGACAGTGATTTTTAAAACTCATCGGATTCGCATGAACGTCGCTACTCGGGGGTTCTCGGGGTCGCAAAAACGAATCCGGTGTCGGTTTTTCTAAATTCAAAATGGCGGATCCAATATGGCGGACGCTATTTTGAAAAATTCATCTGGATCGCTCGATTCTCGTTACCGGGCTGGGTATTGGACAAAATTATTTCTTTCCGGGAGATTGAGTTGTAAGTAAAAAATAATGCATTTTCTGATTTTCGAAGTTAGTTTCCAAAATCGAAATATTTGTTTTCGATGTTCGAAAAAAAGCTTTTTTTAAACAATAATTAATCGGTTTGACTTTGGTTGACTTTACATCGTCCATTATGGAAATATCCATAACGTATTATAAGAAATATGCCAGGCTGTGCACAATTATTTTATGCACCATTAAATTAATAGGGAAATATTGATTATATCCCTATTTTGGATTTTCTAGTAACTTTGTATATCTTGTAATTAATAATCAATCTGCAATGAAAAATCAATTTTGGTCCAATACAAAAAAAAAATTGTCGACAAATAACAGAGAGCTTTGTTAAGATCTCTTCTATAATGGCCGAAGACGACCAGAAGCAAGAAAATTATTATATTGAATAAAGGAGACGAGGGAAAGGCGTGCTCCAGAAAACATTATCAGCCAGTGTAGATAGAGAGTTATATATAAATATATCACAGACTGACTGTTATGTAGATCAAATAAATTCAATATCAAATACAATATTTGCACTAAGTTTTCTTCCAATAATTTATTTTGAGTTTGAAATACAATTTATAAAGTGAAATTAGTATGCATACCAGGGAAATTAAAATGTCATATTATGAAAGGTGAATTTTGTACAATGTTATTTATTCCAATTCTGCCTAAATGTGATAAATTTTTACTGAAGTCGTGGCTTACAAGGGCAGATGGTCGAGGCGACAAACAAATATTTGGAAACTAATTCGCTTCATTGTTTACTTAGATGTTTTATATGGAGCAGTACGTCACAAAAAAAAACTTTTATATGTGGAAATTATGTTCTACAAATTCACCAAAGTCCAATTGTATAAACTAATAATAAAAACAAGTAAGGAAGGGCTAAGTTCGGGTGTAACCGAACATTTTATACTCTCGCAATTTATTTATTTAACTTTATTTATGTTATATAATACACAATTTGAAACACATATACGTCATATATATTGTATAAAATCCATTGAAAGTTGGAAATCATAATATTAGGTTAGAAGCACCGCGGTCATCGTGTTCGATATATGGGACCTTAAAAACCTATGGTCCGATTTCGGTGATTTTTAGAATGGGGCTGCCACACTATAAACGTAGTATTTGTGCAAAGTTCCGCATCGATATCTTTACTAGTGCTAACTTTATATATTGCAAAGTAAACGATTCAGATCGTCTTCAAAGTTCTGGTATATAGGAAGTAGGCGTGGTTGTGAAGCGATTTGGCCTATTTTCACAACATATCATTGGGATGTAAGGAAACTATTACAAACCAAGTTTCATTGAAATCGGTCGAGTAGTTCCTGAGATATGGTTTTTGACCCATAAGTGGGCGACGCCACGCCCATTATCCATTTTGGAAAAAATCTGAGTGCAGCTTTGATCTGCCTCGTGCAATGTGAAATTTAGTGTTTCTGACGTTTTTCGTTAGAGAGTTAACCCGCTTTTAGTAATTTTCAACCTAACTTTTGTATGGGAGGTGGGCGTGGTTATGATCCCATTTCTTTCATTTTTGGACTGTATTAGGAAGTGGGTAAAAGAAACGACTGCAGCAAGTTTGGTTTATATAGCTCTATTGGTTTGCGAGATATGTACAAAAAACGTAGTAGGAGGCGGGGCCACGCCCACTTCCTCAAAAAAATTACACTCAAATATGCCCCTTCATAGTGCGATCCTTCATACCAAATTTTATATCCATAGCTTTATTTATGGCTTAGTTATGGCACTTTATGTGTTTTCGGTTTTCGCCATTTTGTAGGCGTAGCAGTGGTCCGATTTTGCTCATTTTCGAAAGCAACCTTCCTATGGTGCCAAGAAATAAGTGTGCCAAGATTCATCAAGATATCTTATTTTTAACCAAGTTACAGCTTGCACAGACGGACGGACGGACGGACAGACAGACATTCGGATTTAAACTCCACTCTTCACCCTGATCACTTTGGTATATATAACCCTATATCTAACTCATTTAGTTTTTGGTGTTACAAACAACCGTTATGTGAACAAAACTATAATACTCTCTTTAGCAACATTTGTTGCGAGAGTATAAAAATCATTGTCTTATTAAATAGTGCAATATGTTTAAAATATTAGCCAAAAATATCAAATCAATCCGACTAATATTCTAAGAGATATACCCTTTGGAAGTTCCGTCCATCAGACCACGTCAGTATGATTCTAAAACTTTAAATGCATTTATCTCAAAACTCAATTTTACAAGTCGGTGGACACGATTTCTCGAAGTCATGAAGCGATTTTGTTCAAATTTTGAACACATCTTTCGAATAATATTATCTAGTTAATGAACGAAGGATTTCTTTATTGTTATTATAACTATTTTTTCGACCCAATATATGGCAATATAAGGCACTCCATTCTGGTATCGCAAAGGACCATAACTGGTCTATGAGTGGCCTGCAGGCCTACCAGACAAACCTAACCTAGCCTATATATGGCAAACATTTTACTAAAAAAGTGAGTTTTTCGTTTTAAATTATGACAAAATTTCAAATTTCTATATTTTCTTTTTTCCTTCGTTTATTAACTAGATGTATCCTATACTCTTTAAATATTTTTGGTTTATTGTTTGCATGGGAGATGAGCTGTCAACGGCTGAGTTTTCGGAGTTTTTAAATAAAAATTTCACAACATAATGTTTAAATAATTTGTTAATTGTTAGAATGAATTATATGATTGTATATATTAAAAAAATTCAAAAAATACCCTTATTTTTAGCCTATAAAACCCACCTAACCCCTTAAACGATGTAAAACTACAATCACATTGGATTTATTTTTACCAAATATGAAAGTTATAAATATTCTTCGACTGTTCTCATTCTTACTCTCACAATATAATTTAATAATTTTATAATTTTCTAACAAAACACCAACAAATACAAAAATTTTCAACAGCACTGTTACCACCCATTGCTTGGCATGTAGACATTTCACTGGTCTCCACTTAGCTGTCAGATTTGGTTTGTCTGAAGCTTTTGATGCTTTTCAAGTTGTTATTGTTTGTTAACAACGGTGGCTTTGTTGCTGTTATTGCCACTGTCATCGTCATTCATCAGAATGAAGCCTTAAATAATTAAAACAGTTTCTGATTACCAACGCCATAAAATGACCAATAGCACCGGCACAAACAATGGAACCACTGGTGACCAACTCTGAAGTATAAGCTTACAAGGGGTAACAACAATAAAGTGAACAAGAGTACAGTAAAATTTCGGCATGCAGATGTGTAGGTATATATGTATGAAGCTTGTAAATGTAGTGAGACCCAGCGTAGTGAGAGCTTCCATATAAGTACTGTGAGTATGTATCTCGAATCTCTGCTGCTGATATTTTCACGGTGCTTGTGATGTTTGCCGGACAGCGTTGGAATGCAAAGTGACTACCACTGGCATAACGGCATGCTGCTGAGTGTCTACGTTAAGTAGACTTGTCTCTAATTAAACGACAAATAATAGTGCCAACAACAATTGGAAAGGGGCGCACGACGGTGTGTAGCGGCTGGGAGCCATTGCTATACCTAATCTAACGGTAAAGAGATGTGTAGCAGCATTTGGCGGAGTATAACAATGGCGTGAGACTCGCTTTCCTGACCAAAATGACAGCTACGTTGGCTTTCGTGTTGAAGCTGCAACGAACATTTATGGTTACTAAGCGAACGGGTCGAAACCAGCTGAATTACAGGATGTGACGGCGTTGACCTTTTGTTGCGGCTGTTTTGACGCTGCAAGCTAATGTGTACTTTTTTTCGTAATTTGTGTTTGCAAGTTTGTAGCAAAAAAATATTAAAGTATATGCAAGATTAAATTAAATTAAAAACAAGTAAGGAAAGCCTAAGTTCGGTTGTACCCGAACATTTTGTACTCTCGCAAATTATTTATTTAATTTTATTAATATTATATAATACACAATTTGACCACATATTCGTCATATATATGGTATTAAGTCCATTGAAAGTTGGAAACCGTAATATTAGGTTAGAAGCACCGAGATCCTCATGGGGCCTTGAAAACCTATGGTCCGATTTTGGCGATTTTTAGAATGGGGCTGCCACACTATTAACATAGTATTTGTGCAAAGTTCCGCATCGATATCTTCACTGGTGCTAACTTTACATATTGGAAAGTAAACTATTCAGATCGTCTTCAAAATTCTGGTATATAGGAAGTAGGCGTGGTTGTGAACAGATTTAGCCTATTTTCACAACATATCATTGCGATGCAAGGAAAATATTACAAACCAAATGTCATTCATATTAGTCGAGTAGATTCGGAGATATGGTTTTTGACCCATAAGTGGGCGGAGCCACACCCACTTAAAATTGTGTATACTAATTTGGGTGGAACCCTTCTGTACCTTCTTTATAATGAAAGATTTGTATAAGGTAGTATCCAAAAGAAACGATTCTAGAAAGTTTGGTTCATATAGCTTATGTAGTTTCCGAGATTTGTACAAAAAACTTTGTAGGGGGCAGGTCCATAGCTTTATTTCCATAGCTTTATTTATGGCTTAGTTATGGCACTTTATGTGTTTTCGGTTTTCGCCATTTTGTGGGCGTAGCAGTAGTCCGATTTTGCCGATTTTTTTTTTTTGCAACTTTGTTGCGAAAGTATAATTAAACGAAAGGGTTTAAGAGATATAAATTTTGTTCGTTACAAAAATTGGGTTTGAACTTCCTACATTATAAAAATATAATTTTACGCAAACACAACACTGGAGGTGTGGCATCGCTTATTTGGAAATTCTCAAAATCGGAATGTTCATTTTAAAGTCCCCAAATGTCGAAGATGAGAACCTCAGTGCCAGTGTCAATTTTTTTTATATATGTAAGTAAATCTCTCTGATTTTTATAGAACATTTTCTTGTAAAAATGGGTGAAATCGGCTAATTACTTCCTAACTCCCATATTACTGATATTATGGTTTTCAAACTTCCGGTGGGTATATAACCATATATATCGGTTAATAGGTGAAATATCGTAGTAAAATTAAGTGAACGTATAATTATGGATATAATTTGGCTTGGTGGCTAATATGAAAGACATACGATCCAACAATGAGTCGAAATTATTAAAATTTACTACCGAAATTCGAAGTCAGTGGCCTCCACTTTAAAAGCGCTATGTCCAATTTAGGATCGGCTCATTTCTGGCTAAATGGCTTCGTCAATAAGCAAAACATGCGTTTATGGTTAAGCAGCAACCCACACATACTCCATGAGTCACTGTTGCATCCCGAAAAAATTGCGGTTTGGTGCAGTTTATGGGCCGGCGGCGTCATTGGGCTGTACTTCTTCCGTGGTGATCAAGACCGGCACGTTACTGTGAATGGGAATCGCTACCGCTCAACGATAACTGAATATTTTTGGTTCGAATTGGATGATATGGACTTGGACAATATGTGGTTCCAACCTCGAACCTCGAAATAAGTGAGTGAGAAACGAAGAAACCAAAACCAAACCGAATTTCACTAAAATAAAATAACAAACGAAATTAAAACAGAAACACTCAATATATTTCAGTCAATATTATAACAAAAAAAAATCGCAGCACAGACGTATTAGAACTTGGCTCGCTATAAAACAAAGTATAACTATAGCTAAAAGAAGGCAGAAAGGAAAGCAGAAAGGAAGGAAGAAATTGCCAAACTTCAAATATAAACAGCTTTGTACTAATTAATACAAATGGTTTGTTGCACAACAATCGGCAATTTCAGCTGAACTGAATGCGCGCGCTGAAAGATAAAAAATTTAGTGAAAGAATTGCGAAAGTTTTCCCATTACGAACTTTTACTTTGCCGAAATATGCACACGCACATGCCGTTGCGAAATAGTTTTCCATTCCATTCGCGAATTTTTACTAATTTTCGCCGCTTGTGTGCTTAAATTTCTGCTTGAATTCTCACTTTAAAAAGTAAATAAGTAAGAGAAATATTTTTAAAGCAACTTTAGTGCGCCACATAAACCGCTAGGCTACTTAAAAACATTTGCTTTATTTAAAGTTTGTACAAACTGTGAATTTTGCGCCACCTCCTCACCCTATCCCGCTCTCTTACTCTCTCACCCTTCACCCACACTCATTACCAATTTACTTGCCATTAAGCAGCCGCTTGTGAGCAACTTTGCCCATTTCGCAGTTTGTTCGTGGTAATTTTGCTTAGTTACTATTTGCCAGCTGTTGTTATAGTTGTTGTTGGTGTTGGTGTATGCAAAACAAGCGCTCTTAGTGCAAACTTAGAGGCATACGAAAGTTATTGTTCGTACTTTAACTGTACTTTTGCTTTGCGGCTAATTTGTTATTGTTTATGTTGTTTATATTGAAAATTATGTCGAAAGTTTTCTTTATTTGCAGTAAATTTTCGGATTTCTTTAAAATTAATAAAAAAAAATGGCATGGCGTATGAGTAACCGGTATTGCATTTAAATATATGTGGGTTGACTTTAGTAAATTTAGATTTTAGATTTTAATTTCTTTTTTTATTTTGTTCAAATTTGTATATAATTAACCTGTGCCAATCCGAAATTGAAGTCAAAAGTCAAGTTCTAACGCAAGACTTAAGGAGTCGAATATATATATATATTTTTTTTTTCAATTTTATTTAAGTATTCTAAATCCATTTGTCATTGTAGGTCCATATGGTTAATTTGGCTTGCTCCCTATGCAATTTAAATTTTCTTTTAAATTATATGAAATGAGTCCTTAATGTGTAACCTCTTATTTCTTTTTATAGCTGTACGGTATCCTAATCCATTTCGAAATTTAGCAAAGAAAATCTTTCTACTTTCATCCACTACATCTTCAGGAGAATTAAGGAAAGCACTTTGTAGCCAGTTAACATCGGCACATTTAAATTACGGTCCTTTACAAAGTCTTCATGATCATAACTATAATACAATTGTAATAAATTTGAAACAATATGATGGGTATATTGGGTTCCAATTTTTTTGCACAAATGGGATTTTTAGATATATATCCCAAGCTACGTAAGCTACATATATAAAATAGGCTTACTAGACACATTTCTTTAGTAGCTTATGTTATGTTGAAAACTGCTAAACGAAAAACGCGCATTAAAAAGAAGCACTAAATTTTACAGAAGAAATGGCAGAAAAGAGCTGTACTCAGTTTTATAAAAAATGGAAAATGGGCGTTAAACAGATTTGTTCACTTTACAATATACATATACATACATCAAGATCCAATGAAGATACCAGAACAGCTAGCTTTAAAGTAACACTATATTTGGGGTTTGGGATCACTTATTTAAAAAATGTCGAAATCGGACTATAACTTTTCAAGGCTCCAGATATAGACAATGAAGACCATAGTGGCAACGGATAATTTTTTATCAACAATTACGGTAAATCTCTCACTCTCTATTTTAAAAAAAATTCCTAGGAAATATTTGTTTCCTAATAATGTGTCACAAAAGAGAGAAATCAAGTCATAACTTCTCTAGCTCCCATATACCTAAAATTAGGGTTTTCAAATATCTGAAGGGCTTTATATATTTCGGTTAATATGTGAAATATCATAGCAATATGAAATTAAGGTATAATCTTGCATATAAAGTAGCTTGATGGCGAATATTAGAGAAATCAGTCAAGAAATTACTACAGACGTGACATATAATGATTTTCGTTATTCTTGTGGGATTTATGCCGAATATATAGGTCAAATTGTTCTCATAATAAAATTACATAAATAAATTGCGAAAGTATGCAATTTTCGATTACAACCGAACTTATCCCTTCCTTTTTTGTGTTTCCTAAGTGTTATGAGGTTATTTTCGTTTTGGTGGTACCAAGAAAGATATAAAATGAAAAAAATTAAGTAAGTTGAAAACTTATATAAGTGAAACTTTTATAAATTCAATAGTTCAATTAAGCGATATACATAAGTGATTTTAAATAATATCTGCTTTAACACAAGATTAAGCAATTGAATCGGTCATGAATATCGGTGAAATTCAAATAAATGGACTCGGTAACACTATTTAAACCATATTTCACTGTAGAACTTATACTAGCATAAAAGTGTATTTAACAGGATAGGAAAGAAAAAAATCTGTGTATTCAGAGTTGCGATAAGCGACATATATTATTGTTATATAAATAAAAATATAAAAAAAATATTTAATAAATATTATAATTCCGATTTTGCTTAAAGAAAATCTTTCCTTTTTCTACTTTTCTGTTTTCCGAACTGCTTTTCAATTCATTTTGTGCTGAAGAAACTTATTTTCTGAAAGTAACTTTTTCAAAAGTTACAAAAATTTTCCATGAAGATTTCTTAGACTCGTGAATTGTGAATTTTTAAAAATGAAAACCTTCCTCCGAATGATATAATTTTTTTCTAGATGCCTCTTAACTGGAAGAAATCTTTCCTCAGATAATAAGATTTCTAAGGCCGAAGCATCGAAGTAGCTAATTATCATTGAAATTCAATTCTTTAATTTAGTGTGTCGACCTCAAAATGAAACGCTATAACATTTCCATCAATACTTTCAAAAAAATTGGACGATTTAAGTTTTATTCTGGGTTTGGTACTTTTGTTTGATATCGACTCAAAAATAAAGTCTTACCTTTGAAAGTAGGATGTTTTCCATTAATGTATTTATAACAATAGGAGTAATATTTGCCAACCTTTTTTTAGTGACTCGATATGTTAAAAAATATTAAAAATAGGATTTAAAATTACCATCATAAAAGCACTTTATATAATTGATTTCAGCTATTAATTTTGAAAGAATAATTTCCAATTTTCTAGCATCCAATAATTCCATCAAACGTTTGAAAGATGGAGAAAGACCCCATTTAAAGAAGAAGAAAGGGATGTTTTATTAGGACAATCTACCAACTAAATCAATCAACTCTATGATAAAATTACATAAACCAACTTCGAATTTACACCACATCCAAAGTATTATCCGAATCCCATCCCAGATACTTTATACTCTACTCAGAACTCAATATAATGCACACTAATCACAACATTTCCTATTACTAAGCAATATTGATGGGCTCAAACACATAACTGCAATAAGCGAGGTTTTCCACGACCCGCTCAACTTCTCAATAGATAAATCATAAACAATAATACTTATATAGAACCAAGGACACACCCATAACTGAAATATGTCACAATTTTTACTTAGAAACTGAATATTCCTTCAATTTCCTAATCCTCTGTGTACTTAATTCGACTGATCAATTTGTTATAAAAAATATATATTAAAGGCCTCGCCTACAATATCATTTGAAGCACATATCTTCTCCAATCTGTTGTTATCGCATTTCAATACTATCTGACTTTCCATCTACATATCTGCCACTTTAAATATGCGCACATTCATTCAACATTTCACATCGGTACCTTTAAATAATTCAAATAAATACTCAACCGACAACCTCAAACACTTCGCATTATCCCAACTAAACCACAGACTAAAATTATAGACTCAGCTTGCCTGAGCCGCTTAAGCGATGCTTAACCACTCACCACCGACTTACGCCGAACACAAGCGCATACACCCACACATGCACGCCGAGGCGAAGATGTTTTCACAGCAGACACCTTTAAATAAATTTCTTTTGTGCGACTTTGTGCATCTTCGTTTCGCCGCTTGCGCCACTTCACCGACTTTTTGGCGGCATGCAACAACAACAGCGCGCTCAGCCAACAGCTTACTTACTGCCTGCGTAGCGGAAGTCATTCCAGCCCTCTGCTGCGCTCCAGTTATTTCATGTTTGCCTTTGGTGCTGTTTGTGTTTGTTTCTTTGTTGTTGTTGCACCGGCAACTTCAACTTCGACGTTTGCATAATGCGCGCAGGTGTCTACCGCTGCCGCTGCCACTGCCACACGGAGCAGCTGCTGTGTGCGTTCGCTTTGTTTGCCGCTACTTGCGGTTATTTGTGTCTGTATTTACAGGTGTTTGTGTGCCGAGCCGATTTCTGGCATAAAGCCAAAGTCAAATGCAACGAAGGAAAAACGAGTACAACGTTGGAAATTCCAGCAGATTACACCTGTGAAAGGCGCATCTTCCGTACTGATTGTTGTTGTTGTTGGTATTTTCATTGTTGTTATGCATATTATTATTATTATTGCTTGCTTTGCTGGCGCTTCGGTGATTTTGTAGACCAAAGTAGTCAACACTTTTGGCCGCTTGTCTGTTTTGGTTGCGCTTTTGCTTAACCTGGATACCGTTTTACTTTTCGCTAACGGTTTCGACGGTGAGTAGGCGTGAACCCTGTCGCTATTGTTGTTCGTTACGCTTTTGACTGGAAATGTTGTTGTTCAAATTTTTGTTGTTTTTTCTTTGGCTATTAAGTTCGAGGTCGGTGCCAAATAGTTGCAAGTAATGACGAATGGAATTTAAAGTTGGTGAATAGCATTACTTTTAGAGGACACGCATTTAGCTTTAAAACACAAATAATATTAATGCATAAAAAATGTATTGAATTTGGCCTAACATTGATTTCAAAGTTCAGTCGACCCAATAACGCACATTAATGTCGTCATACCATGTGAATCCGAAAAAAAAATACTCTAAGACTTAGCCGTTGAATTTTCAGTCCCTCTTATTCATTATCTAAATCATCAAATTTCACTTAATTTCCGGTATTTTAAATATACAATACATATTATATATTACAAAACACGAAGGAACCACTTTGAAACCAATTTATTGAGAACCATCGGATGAAATGTCATCAAGTGTTAACTAAGATACTGTAGGGTTAGTACTAAGACTGGGATAAAGATTTTTTCTTAAGTGGTGTGATCTCTCCATCAGGAAAAAAACCTGATAATTCCATGTAGAATATTCAAAATAGTTTTGCTATCGCCCCATCGTTATTACATCGATCATATGCTTTGACGGTAGGTGTATAAATCTGATAGAACATTGATATGTGAACGCATGGAGTAATTAAGGTATGATCAACTTAAAGATCTGAATCAACATTCCAAGTGAATATCCGAAACTTTTTTTTTACTTATGTAAATGAAGTCTCGTAAAAATTTTTTCAGAAGCTAAATACAAAGTATAGAATGGGAAAATATCTCACTGTCTCTTATGAAGTTATAAACAAGTTAAAGATCATAATTATTGTTTAATATATGTTTTGAAATGATACTGTCAATCATTTCAAAACCTTAAAATACTTATTGAAGTTTGTTGGAAAGGTACTAACAGTAGAGGTCATCTTTGTCGCTCGGTCACGAGGTATTTTCTCACGATCCCACCAATTATGGAATCAAATATTTAATGGGTTATACACAGTTGCGTGATTAAAAAAAGGAGTTTTTATGACTTTTTATAGAAACACATTTTATTTAGTAACAACAAGTGATGGTAATACTAATAGAGCCTACTTTTAAGAACAAAATAGCGCCACGATTATATTAAAATATTTTAAATGACAGCGGCACTCATCATAGTCCAGCTCTTACTTTATCTTCTTTATAATACTCTGACTTGACCTTGCACATTCAGGTATATCTCCATCAATATAAATATTTCGGATTGGCTTCAAATTATCAGAGAATATACTTAAATTGATTTGTTTAACCCATTGAGGGAGTCATCCCATGTGATGGGCTCAAAAACATTTTTTTTTTGTATCATAAATGACTTTCTTAACATGTCCAAAATACGGTAGTAAAGTGATTTTTAGAAATTCGAAGTTATTTTAAAGATACAGCAGTTAGAAGAAGCAGCTGTTCGAAGCGCTCTGTTGGTTGTTGTGTTTTTCTCAAAACTATGTTTTCAAACTTTCCTCAATAGCAGCTCAAAACAGCCTAACTGAAAGACTTAAAAAATGCTCGCAGCACATGTAAATGCATGGAACGCTCTTTTATTAACCAAAAATTCCTGAAACTTCGATTTTTTATAACAAAAAACTAAAGAAAAACGTAAAATTCGCAATTGTTTTTCAAGTTTTTCGGTTTATCAAATACCAATTTCGGTATATTCGGAAAATATTAAAAAAACGAATCGAAGCGATAAAAGATAATTCTGAAGGGTGTTTCGACCTGTTCAATCATATTAAACTCTAATTTTTGTAATGAACGAAATATAGCACCAGCATTAGAAGTAGTGTAACAGAATCCAATGAAAAAAAACAGAATGAAAAAAAAAATGTTTCATAAATACAATACACCGTGTCACAAATCAAAGAACTCCATGATAAAATTATATAAACGAATTTCGAATTGTCGCCGCATTCAAATCCGGGGCCAAAGACTTAGGGTATAAAGGATAGGTAATTGCAGACCTATTACGAAATAAAAGACAAACTGTTTAACAGAAAAAATTAAATTCAAATTCAAATGTGATTTTTTTCAAAGCGATACGAAATCTTTAAAAAATAAATTATTGCCAATGATATTAAAGATTTGTTGAACGCTTTTTAGCCTTTTTACATAGGAGCTAATTAATCAATAAACCGGCCTCTGCTCGATTAAAACGCTTTTTAAGGTCGATTTACCATACGCAATAAAATCTACATTAATTTTTAAGTGAATTTCATTCCAGTTGAAAATGAAATGCAACTCTGAGACAAAGACCGTATTTGTAATTATATATACGTTTTTTGTCTGCGAGTTGTTGGTTACGCTTCACGACGGTAGATGTCGCTGCTAAAAATAGCAATCAGCTGATGATGACACTTACCAACTTCTTAGGAAATCCAAAAACAAAAATGTATAACAGCTGATCGGTTGTCGTGTAGCCGGTAGTGTGAAGGGCCAAAACTGGGTTTTCAATCAAAAATTTTGATTTATCAATTAATTTGACTGTGTGAAGAATAGCCTCTCTATTGCTGATAAGAAATGAAGCAAAAGCTATACCGCACCAATAAAGCTATATTACATACATATGTATATGATTTAATTTTTATACTCTCGCAACCTGTTCCACAGAGTATTATAGTTTTGTTCACATAACGGTTGTTTGTGTCACCAAGAAATAAAAGAGTTAGATATGGGGTTATTTATATATAAATGATCAGGATGACGAGTGGATTTGAAATCCGGATGTCTGTCCGTCCGTCTGTCCGTGCAAGCGATAACTTGAGTAAAAATTAAGATATCTTAATGAAACTTGGAACACACATTCCTCGGCACCCTGAGGAGGTCGCTTTCAAAAAGGGGCAAAATCGGTCCACTGCCACGCCCACAAAATGGCGAAAATCGAAAACCTATACAGAGTCATAACTAAGCCATAAATAATAATTATGAAAATAAAATTTGGAACATAGGATCGCATTAGGGAGGGGCACATTTGGATGTAATTTTTTTTGAAAAGTGGGCGTGACCCCGCCCCAAATAGGTTATTTGTATATATCTCGCAAACAAATAAAGCTATATAAACCAAACTTTCTGCAGTCGATTCTCTTACGTACCCCACCACACCCCATGAAAATAGTTGAAATCGGATAATAACCACGCCTACCTCCAATACAAAGGTTAGGATGAAAATT